>NC_056735.1:556982400-557132400 GCF_019279795.1 Protopterus annectens
TGCTGAGGTTCAAGTCTCTCGAGCGCGTAGCTCGATGGGATTTGGATTTTCTGAGGTGCAGCATGTCCATTAATTCCGGGTTGGACATGGCTTTATACGTCAGGCACAGATCGCCTGTGAGCAGGCAGTATGCCACTGAGTAGAGCTGGAGTTTCTTTAAACGGACAGCATATGGCATCTGTTTGAGCCCTTTGATCCTCTTGGTGAGGTACTTTTGGGGTATTTCCAGTTGCTGCAGGTGTCTGGTAAGGTACATCCCAAAAGGGGCATTGCACTCAATTATGGGCCTGATGAGGGATGAGTAAAGAGGCACGATGACCTCCCCTGATCTAGATGTAAATCCCTTCATGATTAGGTGGGCTATATAAAATGTTTTTCTAACCACTTTGGCCACATATTTTTCAAATGAGAGATTGCTATCAAGTTGGGTCCCCAGGTCCCTAATTACTTCTTCCATACTTAATGGATTACCACTTATGTGGTAATTTGTGGGCACTTTGTTTTTGCCAAAGGGGATGACTATACACGTTTTGGCATTTAGCTTGAGGCCATGGCTCTGGCACCAGTTGTCTTTTTCTATGAGGCCCTTTTGTAGGATGCTTGTGTCGGCTGGAGAGTCGATTATGGCGCCTAGTTTACAGTCATCTGCGAACTTGGTCAGCCACAGTCCTTCCGTGTTGGCCTGTACCTCCGATAAATATATACCGAACAAGAGAGGTCCCAGGACTGAGCTTTGTGGGATGCCACTTGTAACTAGTTTAGAGTCTGACATGGCTCCAGCAATTCTAACCATGTGGGTTCTGTCCTTGAGCCAGTTTCCAACCCATCTAGTGACA
Organism: Protopterus annectens; assembly: GCF_019279795.1. Taxonomy (NCBI): domain Eukaryota; kingdom Metazoa; phylum Chordata; order Ceratodontiformes; family Protopteridae; genus Protopterus; species Protopterus annectens. The sequence goes on from NC_056735.1 coordinate 556,983,237, forward strand.
TAGGGGTTTATATTTAAGCTGGTGAGCTTATCTATAATGCCCGAGTGGGGTATTGTATCGAAGGCTTTTGCGAGGTCCAGGTAGGCTGTGTGGACCACCTTCCCCTCATCAATGACCTTGGTGACTGTTTCAAAGAAATCGACCAGGTTTAAGAGGCAGGATCTGCCCTTAACAAAGCTGAACTGGGTAGGATCCAGTGTCTGTAGGTCCCCAATATCTTTATTTATGAGTTCCATGATGATCCTTTCCATAGCTTTGCAGACCAAGCTAGTCAGGCTTATGGGGCAATAGTTTCCAGGATCCGTTGAGGCACCACCTTTCTGGAGAGGGACCACTGTTGCTGTACGCCACTCTTTGGGTACATATCCTGTAGTAAGGCTGAGATTGAACAGTAGTTTTATGTTTGGGTTTAGCTCTTCTTGGAGTTCATGTGGGACGCAGCCCGGGACACCGTCTGATCCCATTGATGCTGTGTATTTTGCTTTGGAGTGGGCGACTCTTACCTGAGCATCTGAGATGTCAGGGGGGCAGCACTCTGCTGGGATAGATATTTGCCCTTTTGGTGGGGAGGGGGGAGAAGTTTGCACTGTACCTGTCAGCTAGGATGTTGGCAATGTCTGTGGGTTCGGTGTATTTTTTGTCATTTTGGACTAATTCTGAGCATATCTGGGAATTCCCACCCAGGTTCCTAACATAACTAAAGAAAGCTTTGTGATTATCCTTAGTGTCCTGTGCAATTTTTCTCTCGAAGCTGGCCTTAGACGATTTTATGAGTGCCCGTAGTATTTTGCTAATACTGATCAGAGATGCCTTCCTTTTTGGGATTTTGCTCTATCATGTAGTAGCTTCCTCCTTCTTTTGTATAGTTTGTTTATGGCTGGGGTCCACCAGACAGGACGCCTGTCTTTGGAGGATTGGGTCTTGGTTTTATTTGGGATTGCATGATCCATGCATTCCTGAAGGTGTTCATAGAATGCGTTTATAAAGGATTCTGTGGTCTGGGCCGTATTTTCCACAGGCCCGGGGGCTTTGAAGGATTCCACCTCAGTTTTGAGGAGTGTGAAATTTGCTTTAGAGAAGTTTTTCACTGTGGTTTTCTGGGCAGGGGGTGGGGTTGGGATGTGAATATCCAGTGAGATTAGTTTATGGTCTGATCTTACCAGTGAGGGATACACTTCTGGTGTGGAGCATAGAGCCCCCATGTTGGTGATGATCAGGTCCAGTATGTTTTCCCCTCTTGTGGGAGTGGTAACAAGTTGTTCCATAGCATTTGAGTTTATAAATTTTAGGAACCTTTGAAGTCTCCATGTCCTTGCTCTGTTCGCATGGGCTTTCGGTGTTAAGTAGACTACCACCTATGTGGTAGCTCATGGGTACAGAGGTTTTACCAAAGGGGATGACAATGCACTTTTTGGCATTGAGCTTGAGGCCATGGCTTTGACACTAGGCATCTGTCTCAGTGAGGCCCTTTTGTAGGATGTCCTCATTATTAGCAGTTTCAATTATGGCTCCTAGTTTGCAGTCATCTGTGAACTTAACAACATAACAGTGATGTGATCACCTAGAGCCAATGTTCTCACTTCTGGATGCTGCAGTTGATCTTCCATAACACATACATGCACGTGCACACACACCTACAGCCAAGTTAGTATGTCCAGTCAGCCTATTGCATGTCTTTGGAATGTGGAGCAAAATGGGAGCACCCAGAGAAAGCCCATGCGAACAGAGCAAGGACATGGAGACTTCACATAGAAAGCACCCAGCTAATAACTGAACCAAAGAACCTCTTGTTGTGAGGTGAATATGCTATCCAGTTCACCAATGTGCAACACCCCCCCCCCAAAAAAAAAACATACAGCTTGAAAAAGATCAAGATGCGTTCTACAAATAAATTTTTACCTTAAAACAGTCATAAGGGATAAAAAAAGAATGTTTAAATGGGAAAGAAACATGTTTCAAGAAGAGTTAACAAGCTGAGGTATTTCTGGATGCATTGGAGTTTCTTAGCGCTAGCTTCTTTTTCAGACTACATAATTCAGGAACAAATAACACCTTTATGTACTTTTCCAATGGAGCATTGTGGGCATGCAGTGTATATTCCATCTTTTTCTGTGTTGAGACTTACAGGCCCAACCTCAAGTTTCTGTTTGTGTGCATATTGCTATTTTGATGTTTGAATGCTAAGAATGAGGGGAAACAAGCCCTAAGAAAGCAGGTAAGGACTGCTTCTGACACAAAATCCTGTGAAGTGAGAATAATCATTCTTTGCTTGTCATCATTCCTGCAGGAGGGCTTTTACTGCAGAGGTCTTGTACAAAGAATGCTACAGCTAAGCCTCAAAGGTTTCCTTCAGCTATGTGCAGAATGTCGTTAACTTAAATATGTAGGTTTTTACATTTCTTTACAAGAAAGAATATGTGTAATATTTGAACATTCAGTTTTCTATGCTGTGTACTTGTTAAACTTAGTAACATTATAATTAAAAGCAGGCATTTTTCTCCAGTGACATACTTATGGTACAAACCCAAAATATCTAAACATCTGGACCATATCTGAACACTTAAGGATTGCAAACTTTAGTAAATTAACTCTACATTGCGGAATATGTTTTATATTTGAATCAGAAACCATAATCAACAGCTTCCTGCAAATTACTGAAAAAGCAGTTTTAGCAAATACTCATGACTTTTTAATAACAGAAGGTTCATACTCTGATAGAGCAGTCTTTTTCAAATAGTGAGTTTCATTCCTGTTGAGGCCCAGACTAATTTGTGGAAGTTCATGAAATCTGAAAATGTATACTTGAAGTGTTGGCTTTTTCAATGTTAATTTTATGGGATACGGCTAATTGCAGAAAAGCTGTAGTTAATGCATATTTCTACATGACTGCAAATCAACATATGAAAATAACGCACATAGCAACATTTAAATTGTGATCATTTCATATACATGTGTTTGTCCAAGGGCTCAGTCAGTACACTGCAATAAACATGTATAGACACACACACACACACACACACACACACACACACACACACACACACACAAGTATGTGGGTGTGCATGTGTTTGTGTATCTGTTTTATAGGATAATATAATGCACTTTTCGGATATCAGTGAGAAGGATGAAAGACTTCTGTTATGCAGGGGAACTCTGTGTGACAGCTTGAGAACTTTTGCAATAGTGTGTGTGTGTGTGTGTGTGTGTGTGTGTGTGTGTGTGTGTGTGTGTGTGTGTGTGTGTGTGTGTGTGTGTGTGTGTGTGTGTGTGTGTGTGTGTGTGTCAGTATAACACAGGTTTTGTACCATTTTATAGGTTGTCATCTTGGCATTACTAAAGGTAAAGACTTGAGAGATGCAAGCCACTGGGAAATGCTGATGGTGTTCACGTACCTCATACTTGGTTGCATGTACATCATCTGCTTACAGTCAATGGTTTGTACAGTTACCATGTTAACAAATTTCACATTAACAGTTCCTTGATTATTAGCCATTACATTTTTTTCTGTTTGGATTTACATCTCAGTCTTTAAAATTCCATGACTTTATTTTCAAACTATTTATGTAACCAAAATGAACTTGCACATCACTGCATTTGCCAATAACCCACACCTTACCCCTTGAGTTGTATATTTTGACATTTGTTTTTCTTGTCACTTTGTTAGGCTTGGGACCTCTTTTCCTTATTCCTTGTTCATGTATCTGTTAATCCTCCTGCTAGCTTCTTCTCCTCTGTTTACTCATCCTCGCCCCCCCCCACTTGTCTCTGTTTTCATTTCTCTTCTTCTGTTTTGTTGTGTCTTACTATTAAGTGCTTCATTTAGCTTTCTTTGCTTGACTCTGTTACCTAATTCCTGATATCATTTGTCCTATGAAGCATGCCTTCTATTTCTTTGCATGCTACTTCCCCCTTGTATTTGCTCGTAAAACCCTTGATGTTCACAAAATAATAAATCATTTAATATAGCCTTATTCAAGTTATCCACCTCAGGTCCTAAGTGTTCTAAAACCCATTCATTATACTTAATGATCTTTGAGAGTAATTCCATACCACAAGCATAAAAAAATATATATAAAATCAACAATAATTTCAGCATTGTAATGCAAACCATACGGAAAGTTATACATCCTTAACCCTTGAGGCACTGTTTTAAGCCTTACACATTCTCTTAAATATTCCATTTCAATCTATACACATCTGAATTTTAACAATTTCTTTTCCAGCATAATAATTTTTTTTAATGTTGGACTTTCTTTAACAACTTCACGCACTTTTTCATGGCACATTTCACCTTTCAAACTGTTAAATGCAAAAGTTTTGTCCATAGCGTCTTTAAAAACTGTCGTACATTGCAGCCCCCCTTCCACCACTTCCTACAGTCACATTATCTCTTGTTTTATGTTGCAAGTTAATAATGGGAGCTGCTACAGAGTTTTTAGACACAGTACCTTTTGCTCCTGCATATTCCCATCTTCTGTCACCATTGGTACTTAGGTTCATAGATTAGTACTAAGCTAACTGCCCTTTTGGACCATTTGAAACCTAGCCAGTTATCCCATGTGAGAATCAAGCCCTGCACCTTGTGTCTTTAAGGTAAACACCTTAACCATTATGTCATCCTCCCATCCTTTCGTGGTCGTCTCCACTGCTACCTGCTCTAGTTGATTTCACTGAAGTTGTAAAATCTTTCTGCACACAATCTTCACCAGCTATAATAACCCCTCTGTCATTGTTAAAACCACTGTCTCCCTCTGGTATCATGAAGGTAGAAGTAAAACCACTACTTCCTCTAAGGGAAGAAAACCCGCTTCAATTCATATTGGTGTTAGCATGATCAGTTTGTGAAAGCATTTCATTGAGCCGAGTAAGGTCTTCCATCAGCAAAGCCACTTCTCCCCTTAACTGTGTAATTTCCATGGATTCACCCGAGGGCACAGTCCAAGGACCGGCACTTTGTGAGGGTCTGCATTAGGTACAAAATCAATAAAAGCCATCCTTTCACGCCAACCATTCCAACCTTTGCCAGTACTGTAATGCTAGGGTGGGAAAGGAAACATTTGTTTCCTAGCCCTTATGCCAAGCATTTACATCTTCATGTCAGATTTTTGGATGACATATTTATTTTGTGGGGTGGAGCTATGAAGGAGATTCTTAAATTTTTAAATTATTTAAATGATTGTTGTCACTACTTCCAATTCAATCAGCTGGAGTAGTGAAGGTATCAGATTTTTGGACACTAGGATCTCCCACACAGCAAGTGGTTTTATTTCAAATATTTTTCGAAAAGAAACTTTTTGTAATGCATACTTACATTACTCTAGTAACCACCCACATTTCTACAAAAGAAGCTTAGTAAAGGGGCAAGCTATTCAGGTAGCCAGGATGACTTTTGTCTATGAGGATCTTTGGGATGAACTGGCTGAGTTAAAAGGGATGTTTTTGGATGGGGGCAACCCAGACAGTATTTTTGATTTCCAGCTTAATGAAGTACCTCAAGGATGGGGAATAAAATACCAACGTCTGTTAGGAAGAGAAGATGATAAAATGAAACAAAGAGGTCCATGATGGACATTTTGAAGAAATCATTAGTTTTGAACACAATAACTACATGAATGACAGCAGAGGAATAATGAAAAGGAACTGGAATATTTTTAGAATAAGTAAGGAGATTTACAAACTTGTGGGGCATGAGCCTGTCTTTTCCTATAAAACGGGGAGGAATTTCAAACAGCTCTTTGAGAATGGGCTAAACCAACAAGGTAGTATTAGTAGAGAAACAGTGTCTTGTGGCTGCTGTAAACAATGTGCTTAAATAATTAAAGAAAACAGTATAGTTTTGAATAACATGTTGCAAAGTAAGTTGGCATTAGTTAATGGGAATTGTGCCACCAGTAAAACTGTTTATTTAGCTAAGTGTGAAAATTGTGTGGCATTTTATATTGAGAAGACAGAAAGGGCATTAAAAAGGAGAATTTGAGCATTTACAAGATATACATAATAAGAAAAAGACAAATGCCCTGTATAGACATTCGAGTATACGTACTAATTTCAAAAAGTTCACCTTTGGTATCTTAGAAAAAATTAAGATAAATCCTAGGGGTGGTGACTGTCAGAGGCTGCTTTTGAAAAGGGAATTAGTGTGGCAGTTAAGGATAAAAGCCACATTTTCCCATGGTCTTAATGATCAAGTATCTATTGCACTGGTATTAAAAGAGAAATCAGAAGTTCTAATTTAATTATTTTAAAGGGATGTACTTAAAACAAAGGTATATGTTTATATTTATTTATGCATATAGCATATACATGTTTATTTAAATGGATATTTATGTATGGGTTACAATATTTTTAAATGAGCTTTTTAAGAATTTGTTATTTACAGTAGTGCAGACCAGCATGGCAAGGGTTTTACATAAAGAAAAGTGCACTGATGGAGTTTAAGTCATGGCCCTTTAAGTATGGAATTTTATTTGATTTATTGATTGGTAATACTTACCTTGATTAGAAATATATAAAAAAGGATTGCAGTAGGATGCTTTTACCGAATGAAACCTCTTTGAAGGGACAGAAGCGCCTGTGACGTTTTTTTGTGTGCTGTTCTGGTAATACATTTTCATTTTACACAGCTTGTGAGAGTTGGTCATGTTTGGAATTGTTATTGCATATTGATATATCTATGTGTGTGTGTGTGTTTGTATGTATATATATATATATATATCTATATATATATATATGTGTGTGTATATATATATATATATATATATATATATATATATATATATATATATATATATATATATATATATATATATATATATATATATATATATATATATATATATATATATATATATATATGTGTGTATGTGTATATATATATATATATATATATATATATCTGGGTCTACTGCTTTTCATCGAATACCACGTATTCGAAAAAGAGCAGTAGACCGCTCAGTTACGTGAAAGTGCACTTATTCGAAAGTGCGCTTTCGCAAACTCAGCTTCTACGAACAGATCGCACCACAGAGGAGGACAGCAGGAAAACATGCTATGTCCTCCACTGTGGTGCGGTATTTATGGACCTTAGGGTTAGGGCGCAGGTCATGGTAAGGGGATAGCCCTACTAGCTATCCCCTTACCATGACCTGTGCCCTAACCCTAAGGTCCGTGACTGCCACACCACAGTGGAGGACAGACTATCCTCCACTGTGGTGCGGTAGTCACGGACCTTAGGGTTAGGGCATGGGGCATGGGTCATGGTAAGAGGATTGCCCTACTAGCTATCCCCTTAACATGACCCGCAGCCTAACCCTAAGGTCCATAACTAATGCACTAAAATCAGTACTAGCCCGTTCGTTGAAGTGGGTTTCGTGAAAGTGCACTTTCGATTAAATGCACTTTCGCGTAACCCAGGGTCTACTGTGTGAGTTCGAAGAAGTGTATTTTTGAACTTATACAGGAGACCCATATATATGTGTGTGTGTGTGTACATATATATATATATATATATATATATATATATATATATATACATACATATAGATACACATACACATATACACCAATATGCATATATACGTGGATTCATAATACTCTGTCAACTTGCAATTTAGTCAACAAAAACTGTGTGCGCGCCCTTTTGATCGAGTAGATGTTTGTGCATGTTACTTCAAAAAGAAGAATTGTGCTTATAGAGAGTATATGTAAGTGTATGGGTATTTTATAGTATAAGTGTGTGCGCGTTCCTGTGCTTGAGAGAGTGTTTGTGGGTTGGAATTAATTTAAAGGTTTAGATAGGTGATAGCTTGTGTGATGTATGTGTGTGAGAGGTAAATGTTTATGCGGGCGTTCCAGGTTACAGATGATGTAAGGATTAGGTAAGGCAATCGATCTGATGTAGTAAATATATGTATGAGTGTGTATAAGAATGTCTTGTGTGGCAGCAGTGTTAAAGTGTTTTAGTATGGTAAGGTGTCAGGTTACTAAGGTAGTGCTGGGTTGGTAAAGCCCCAAGTAGCTGATTTCATAGTTCCTTTTGATTGATGGATGTCATGATTTGTTTTATAAATGGTGTTACTAAGCTGATGGTTCACTATAGCTTGTTAAAACAAATCATTTAAAAATATGCAAATACACTGAGGCATTTTGTTAACATGCCACAGGTTGAATTTCTAAGTACTTACTAATAATAATAAATTATAGGCAGTAATAATAATAATAATAATAATAATAATAATAATAATAATAATTCACTTTATTCAGTGAGTTAAGAATATGGATTATAACAACAGCATTAAACCATATACTTAAAGCATGTACATGCAAAATAACTAGTCTTGACTAACAGAACATACTGGACAAGGAATTTTATTTAAGAAGAAAGAAATAAACATACTTGTATGTGTCACAGAAGGCCTCTTTGCACAAGGGTTTACATACCAGTCACGAGTTTTGTGTTTTTGTTCATGTCCAAGTTACTGCTTTGTCAAGATTCCACCTGAAGCTAGTTTAGAGGGGGAGAGAGAGTAAAAGGTCGTTGTGGTCATAACTTAATAAGAGATTAGAGTTATATGCAGACAGTTTTTAGATTTATTTTTTTCAAATGTAGCATATAGTGTATGCATCATTTAACAGTTTTTTGCATTGGAAGGTCTTATTCGCCTGCATAATTGTTTTCCGCATGTGGCTAAATTACTCTCTTCTTTTCCTGACTTCTTTTTTATTCCTTATGATGGCCTGTGACAGCCAGCTTCTTTCTTGACTTTGCTGCATGTACTTCATTGCTTTCATTGTGCTGTCTTTGTTGTATTTTTAATCTGCACCATCTGATACCCCACCTTGTCATTACATGACACTGGCAAGCTTTTGTCTGCAAAGTGCGGCTTGCCTTGCATGTGGTGGCACAGACGCAGCTGTCAACAGATTGGACAGGTGAAAAGAAAGAAGTGACTCGTTCTGTAGATTGTCATGAAATCTTCCGTTTTTCATCGACAGCAGGAGCAACATATTTTTTTCATTGAGATGTCAGTCTCAGCACTCTTGTTAATGACGAGTGTGGTGTAGTGTGCGGATTAAAGGAAGTATGACACATCCTTCGGACGGAAGCTGAAAAGAGATATTCTTGGAGTTGCAGTGTACAGTAATTGCTTCAGTAGTTGATGTTTAATAATCCTAGAACTCTCGGATTGCTATCTGCAGTGTCTGGTAGTGTGCCACAGTTCCTGTGAAATACATGCTCAGACCAGAATCACTTCTGGGATGTGATACTTCAGTGTTTTAGCAGCAGTTAGTTGAACAACTCTGTAATATTACTTCATGTACATTTTTTCTGCCCTAGAAGTCAATAGCGCTTGAAAAAAAAAAGTCACTGGAAACTTAGTCTGTCCAAAAGCTTACTGCTGTTACAGGAAGAGAGGCAAAACAGTACTAGTTATGATAATTAATGTTCACACATTGTTTCAAATCTTGCTTCATTGATCATTATGAAAAACTTGTTCTTGATTTGCTGACGTTTATATAAATAACACTGTATACAAGTTAAAACTCATTTCCTCGCACTCTGTCTTCATGTTTGTGTCGTTTGCATTAAAATGGGATCTTGCAGTTAGCACATCATGCATTTATGAACCTGCTGTTTAAGTCTTACTTCTCTATTGATAATCATACCATCTGCTTCTAGATTAATGAGCATCTACTGTCATGCAAATAATAGAAGATGTGAAATACTAATTAAACAATTTACGGTTTTGGGTTTTGAAGTATTATTTTGTAGTACTCTACTGGAAAGGAGACTATAACATACAAAAGTGTAAGGAGATAGGTATTTATTGGTAGTAAAAGACTGTCTGTCGACTGTTTGCCACTTTTGTGGTATGCCTAGCACTAGACTTTTTTTTTTTTCTGAGATGAGTATGTCTCGGAACATAATGGAAACTTCTTAGTGTTCCCCAAAAACAGCTCTAACTTTTATTCCCTGTGACTTCCTTAGACTTGCATGAACTGAATAAGCCACTCACTCTCAGCAAAGTCCTCACATAAAAGTCTTGTTTGTGTTATGTTTGAATTTTCATTTTTTTTTCTAATGCCCATTTGCTGGTTATGCATTTATTTATTTAATATTGTTTATTTACTTTTGCTATCTAGACTAGGCTTAGAGGCCCATTTTTTTCATCTGTGACATTGTTACATTGGAGAAAAATGGCAGAAGCTGCTATACAAGAACAGCCAAGTGATGACAAGTTAGAAGGTAATTAACAGTGATAAAAGATCATAGGCCGTAAAATGTAAAAAATATTCTATGAAACAGTGATACAAGATCATAGGCAGTAAAATATAAAACACATTCTATGCAAAGTGTGTTAGGAAAGGCAGGGTTTACATTTCTACGTATGCAAATGGGATGAGGGGAATTATAAGATCGTGTTCTAGTGAGTGCATTCAGACCTAGTATTAAAATCTATAATTTTGTTGCTCACAATACTTTACAAGTAATTTCTGTGCCCTACTCTGATATGTGTCCATTATTATGAGCAGTACTCTACTTGTGACATTAGTTGATCTGGATAGTGAGTGATGCATTTTTCTTTTGAGAATAAATGCCTTGCTTCTCCTTGGTGCTCAACACCACAGCTAAACTCCTAATGCAAACTTACAGATATTAAAAGTTGGTACTGTAGAACCACTTCTCATATTATGTCAGCTCATGCTTCTCAATTTCTGTGCTCTGGAACTCTAGACAAAGCCAAACATAATGGGAAGGGGTAACAGAGTGAAAATCAGGGACAGATTTAAAATATTGCTCTTAAATACTTAGAACATTGCCAGAATAACTTTTTTTGCATAAGCATGCATTTTCAAGACAGAAATGCAAATGCTTGACATTATTTAGAGATTGATGTGTAAACCTTGGCTCTAGATAACTGTCACTGTTGAAGTATCACCCTGACCCAATGTGCAAAAATGGGAAAAAGTGGTTGTGGATAAATGAATGGATTTAGTTGGGACAGATAGAAGTATGTCCTGCAACTGTTATAGTAGACATATAGGATAAGTAGTTGTCTGCATAAATACAGAGATCTCTGATGACTTTATCAGAAGAGTATGGCATAATTTCTGTACTGTAAGGTGACAGTTGTACTTTTTTGCATTTAATTCAAACCCATTTCTAAGACATCACTGACTTGTATGCTCTAGTCCTTAAGTATTGAAGACTGAATGAACACCTGCATTCATTGTCAAATTTAGTTAACCAGATTTATGGGTTAGTAGCTTAGTGATATATGAAGTAGACAATGAGCAAAATGGTCCCAGTACTAAGCCCTGATGAATGCCACTCATCATCTTCTGGCTTTCTTGAGTGACAACTTCTATTTTTACTCTGCGAGATCTGTCTGTCAGCCAGGTTGCTATCCATCTTATACATTTCGGTCTTTAAGCTTATTTTCAATTCCAGCATAAAGAGTAGTTTCAAAAGCCTTTGCCAGATTTAGATGCACTGTATGAACTCCATGTCACTTGCTGCAGGAATTTATTAAATTAGGAAGTCATGATATCCTTTGCAAAACACATTCCTGGGTGTCTGGAGCAATAAGATTTTTTTTTATTCTATCTTATAAAATCATATACAGTACATTTTATGTGTCTGCAAATTAGGCTTGTCAGGATGTTGGGGTCAGTATTTCTTGGGATCTGAGGTGGACCCTTATTTCCAGAGAGGGATAATAATAGCCCTTATGTATATACATCACAAACATACCCTGTAACTATGCTTAAGTTAGACAGTTTTAGGAGGGATTGAAAGAGAGCATGTCTAACACTCTTGAACAGATATTGTGGGGATAATTAAAGTAGTGTTTTTAACATTTAGAGAATGTAGTTAGGACATGTTCTATAATAATTTGGGGGATGAGAGGCTTAGGGAAATTCAGTGTGAAATTGGCACTAAATTAATCTGAAAGTATCATAGCAAAATGTTTAGGGTCTTATTAGGTAATGAAATTATGAATTAAGTCACAGAATTACTTTGTATTACTCATCTTAAGTTATGGAAAGATTTATGATCATCCCTGTTCTTCAGTGCTAATTTTAATTTATTTTCCACTTTAATTTTCCTTATGATGATTTTTAGATTATTGTTCTTCTTTATTTTAAATGTTATTTATTAGGTTAATAGGTTCCTGCTAGGCTAATAACCACATGAGTCTTTATAAGCCTAGCCATGCAACCCAACCCAGTTTTGTCCCAGAGTTTCTAGGATTCTTTATGGTGAGATATGTTAGTGAAGAGGTTGCTAAGGGTAATGTAGGGAGGGTGTTAATTTGGGATTAATTTACTTACTGTCAACCTCTGTCCATCATAGACAATGAAGCCAGGCTGTTCCATTCTTTTGAACAGGGTCAGTATTATTTCTACTTCATGTAGATGGGGAGCTTAGTCCATAGCACAAGGATCATTATTGACACATGTCGGTCCTTCCAGCAGGTTCTACTTATGTCGCAGACAAAGTTAAGGTCCTTCAATCTAATGTTTCTGATGATATTAGTCTTGTGGATGTGTAAGAGAGCCATCAGAAATGGATCCAAGGAAATCTCGTATGTTAGACTGATTTCAGAGACAGGACCTTAAGACAATCTGTGTAGGGCAGGGTATTCATACCCTGGATTCTCCTGGTGAGGAACCTTTGAGGGCATTCAAAATGTTATATGTACCTGGCTAGGGACATACCAAAGGGGGCATTGTACTAATGAGAGGTCTGATAAGGGCTGAGTAGAATGGTACTGTTACTTCCTTGGACCCGGATGCCAGGTCTATATCAGAACATCGAAGTTTTAAAACTTTGAATGTTCTAATATCGACCCGTTTTGAGCGAACTCTAAAAATAGCGAAGCTGCAGAACACTGAATTCCTTCCTAGGGAAAGAATTTGGTTGGCCGGTTCTGTGGCTTAGCTATTTTCAGCGCTGTGGTGGAAATTTATGGGTCAGGTTCAGGTAAGTGTGTGATTGTGTGGTTGTTAGGATTAGGATGCGGGTTAGGTGAGTTAGGGCGCGGTTTAGGTGAATTAGGGTTAGGGGCGGGTTAGGTGAATTAGGGTTAGGGCGCGGGTTAGGTGAGTGTGCAATAGTGACAGACCTTAGGGTTAGGGTTTGGGTTAAGGTAAGTGGATAGATAGTAGTGTATATAGAGTTTAGTGTAGGGTTAGTTGTAGGATTATAAGTGTATGTGTGTGAACTGATGTTTTTTAGGTGTGCTTGTGTTGTGTGTATGTGTTTCGGAATGTTTAATATTATGTGGTTTAGATATTTTAGGTTCGATGAAATAGCGTTCGCTATTTTCATCTTTCGATAGCGTGATATAAATGCTGGATGCCATATCCTTGCTTATGAATTGGTTAGACATATTATGATTTTCTTACTACCTTGACTACGTGTTGTTCAAATGCCAGATTACTGTCTACATATGTTCCTTGATCGCTAACTTTTGGGTCAACTCTTACAGGTGTTTTTTGTTTTTTTAATGAAATGATTAGCTTGGGTGAATGCTTCCTTTTCCAAGGGGCACAATAATGCATTTCCTTATATTGAGTGGTAATCCTTGGCTTTTGCAACAGTCATTTGTTTGTGTTAGACTCTGTTGTAAGATGTTGGTAATCTGTGATAGCTTCTAAATTACAGTCATCTGCAAACTTGGTGAGCCAGAAGCCTTTGACATTAGCTTTCACTTCCAAGATGTAGATGCCACACAGGAGCATACACAGTACAGTGCCCTGGGGTACTCCACTGGTGACTGGTCTCTTGGTGGAGGTGGTCTCACCAATCCTGACTTCTTGGTCCCCATTATGAGCCATATGACAGTCCAGCAAGTTAGGTAGGGTTTTATACCTAGTTCTGAGAATTTGTCAACAATATCCAAGTGGGATATTGTATCAAACACCTTGGTCACATCAAGACAGACAGTAATGCACCATTTTCCCTCATCCATAGCCATGGGGAAGCTCCCGAAGAAGTCTACCAGATTAATCAAGCAAAACCTCCCCTTAAATCCAAACTGGGATAGGTCCATTGTCTGTAGGTTGCCAATGTCCTTGTTGATCATTTCCATGATAATTTGTTCCATGGCTTTGTATATTAGACTTGTCAGACCGAGAGGACTGTAGTTATCAGGGTTAGTTGATGGTCCATCTTTATGAAGAGGGATGACCATTGTGGCCCACCATTCACTTGGCATGTAACCTGTTTTGAGGCTTTAGTTGAAGAGTGCCTCAAGTGGTCCTGCTAGGTCATGTTTCTGCCTATTTAGGAGGCAACTGGGGATATTGTCGGGGCCTATTGAAGCAGTGTTTTTGGCCTTAGCGAGCATCTCAAGGACCTGCTTCCTGTTGATAGTTGAGGAGGGGGGTTATTTTAGAAGGGATTTCACAGGGGGTAGTTGGTGGAATGCAGGTGAAGTTAGAACAAAATTTATCAGCCAGTAGATTTATGTCATGTCACCATGGTCGGTGAAGGTTTTTCCTTTTACCACCAGTTATGCACACTGCTGAGTATTACCTTTAAGATTCTTGACACAGCTGAAAAGACCTTGTGATTTTTCTGTCTGGGAGGCTATCCTTATAGGTTCATAGGTTCATAGGTTCATACTAGGCTATCTGCCCGAGGGCATTTACAAGCCTAGCCCATAGTTTTGTGGCTTACGCCACCCCTTTAGTATGGGGAACTATACCCATTATTTTGCTGTGCCTCTGTCGAGCAGTGACACTGAGGTAATCCCTGGGGTATATCTGCGATCTCCCATCCATTGGTCAAGATTTCTCTTGAACAAGGCCAGTGAGGTGCTCTGCCTCACATATACCGGGATTTTATTCCACAACATAGGGAGTCTTTGGGTGATGAATCTATCCCTCCAGCACGTCCTATTAATAGCCGTGTCGAGGTTTAAGTCTCCGCCCTTGTGGCTCTGATGGATCTAGATTTTTGAGGTGAAGCATATTCATCAAATCTGGGTTTGACATGGCCTTGTATGTTAGGCAAAGGTCACCTCTGAGCAAGCGGTGGCGACTGAATAGAGCTGGAGTTCTTTCAGTTGGGCAGCATAGGACAGATGTTTGAGACCCTTTATCCTTTTGGTGAGGAACTTTGTGGCCTCTCCAGCTGCTGCAAGTGTCGGGTCAGATACATTCGAATGGGGCATTGTACTCAATCATTGGTCTGATGAGGGATGAGTATAGGAGACTATGACCTCCCTTGATCTAGATGAGAATCCCTTCATGATAAGGTGGGCAATGTAGAAGGTCTTCCTAACTACTTTAGCTACATGGGTGTCGAATGACAGACTACTATCAACCTGGGTCCCCAGGTCCCTGATAACTTCTTCTGTGCTCAGTGGATTGCCACCTATTTGGTAGCTAGGGGTAACCTTTTTTTCCCGAAGGGTATGACTATGCATTTTTTGGCATTTAACTTTAGGCCATGGCTCTGGCACCAGTTATCCGTTTCTGTGAGACCCTTCTGAAGGATATCTGTGTCAGATGTGTTTTCTACTATGGCGCCCAGTTTGCAGTCATCTGCAAACTTTGTTAGCCATAACCCTCTTGTGTTTGCTTGTACTTTGGAAAAGTAGATGCCAAACAAGAGTGGGCCCAGGACTGAGCCCTGTGGTACGCCACTTGTGACAGGCTTTGAGTCTGACATGGCGCCAGCAACTCTGACCCTGTGGGTTCTGTCACTCAGCCAGTTTGCAACACATCTTGTGATGTATGGGTTAACATTTAAGCTGATGAGTTTTTCAATGATACCCGAGTGGGGTATTGTATCGAAGGCCTTCACCAGATCGAGGTAGGCTGTATGGACTGCCTTTCCCTCATCAATGGCTTTGGTGACTGTTTGAAAAAGTCAACCAAGTTTAGAAGGCATGATCTGCCTTTGACAAAGCCAAACTGGGATGGATCCAAAGTCTGCAAATTCCCTATGTCTTTATTTATGAGTTCCATTATGATCCTCTCCATGGCTTTGCAGATAAGGCTTGTCAAGCTAATGGGCCGGTAATTTCCAGGGTCGGTGGAGGCACCACCTTTGTGAAGTGGGACCACAGTTGCAGTGCGCCACTCCTGGAGTGCGTATCCAGAGGTAAGACTATGATTAAACAGCTGTCCTAGCTGTGGGTTTAATTCCTCGTTGAGTTCGTGGAGCACACAGCCGGGGACACCATCAGGTCCCATGGATGCTGTGTTTTTGCTTTGGAGAGAGCAGTTCTCACTTGGGCGTTGGAGATGTTTGGGGGCTGCAATCGCTTGGTATAGATATCTCTCCTTTTGGGGAGGGGAGAAGTTTGCACTGAACCTATCAGCCAGTATGTTGGCAATGTCTGTAGGATCAGTAATCTTCACATCATTTTGAACTAGTTCTGAGCATATCTGGGAGTTTCCTCCCAGGTTTCTAACATAGCTAAAGAAGGCCTTATGATTGTCTTTTGAGTCTTTAGCTATTTTTCTCTCAAAATTTGCTTTGGATGATTTTATGAGAGCTCTTAGTTTTTTACTTATAGTGATCAAGGGTGTCTTACCTTTTAAGGATTTTGCTCTATCTTGTAGTAGCTTCCTCCTTTTGTTGTAGAGTTTGTTTATGGCTGGGGTCCACCAGACTGGACGCTTGCCTTTGGTACAAAGAGTCTTTGTTTTGCTTGGGATTGCCTTATCCATGCAGTCCTACAGGTGCTGGTAGAAGGCATTTGTAAGTGATTCAGCGGCTTGAGTACTGTTTTCCACCAGCTCGGGGGCCTTAAAGGAGACCACACTAGTCTTTAGAAGTGTGAAGTCGGCTTCGAGAAGTTCTTTACTGTGGTCTTTTTATTTCAGGTGGGGTGGGATGAGGACCTCCAGCGAGATTAGTTGTGATCTGATCTCACCAGTGAGGGGTATACTTCGGTGTTGAACATTGTGCTCCCATGTTCGTGATGATGAGATCAAGTATGTTTTCTCCTCTTGTGGGGATGGTGACTAGTTGTTCCATGGCATTTGAGTTTATGAATTCCAGGAACTTTTGGGCTAGGGTGTTTGGGCTTGAGTAGTGTTCCCAGTCTATATTAGGGTAATTGAAGTCACCTAGTATGATGGTGTTTGGTGATACATTTATCCCTCTAGTGTTTTCAGGAAGGCCATATGAGGTTCCTGAGTTTGTGAGGGTGGCCTGTAACATGCTACAATTTGCAGAGCAGTCTTGCCTATGGTTAATTGCACCTGGATGGTCTCCGATGCATCGTGCGTTGCCACCAGTCTTGAGGTGTGGGTGTCCTTGATGAATATGGATACCCCCCCTCCTTTCTTGGTATTGTCCGGATTTTGGGCCGGAACGCATGATAAGAGGTAAAACCTGATAGTGCTGGGGTGCTCTCAGGAGCCTTGAACCAGGTTTCTGTCACTGCACAGACATCGATGTTCTCCATACTGAGAAGGGCCTCGAGTGTGTGCATTTTGAGATTTAGACTTCTGGCATTGAGCAGCATTACCCTTAGTTTTTTCCTTTTTTGTGTTCTAGGGTGGTAGGTTTAGAATTTGAGCCTTGCCTAAAAAAGGCACTATGGGGGTGGCAAGAGCCTTTGCCAATATCCGGAATCCCAGGGGTGACAGGTGCAAGCTGTCCCTTGCGAAGCAGCGTGGCTTGTCCATCATGTCATCCCAGGCAGACAGACATTGGATCCCCTTTGAATGACACCAGAGTTTAAGCCAATTGTTAAAGCTGATCATCTTATCTCTGTATTGTGGCATCATTCTTGGTGAAGGTAGGATACTGCTCAAGGTCAGGGTCATACCTGCCTGGGCTACATAATCAGAGAGCTCCTCAATGTCTCTTTTCATGTAGTCCAAGGAGGTACGTCTCAGGTCGTTTACACCAGCGTGGACAATGACTGAGTCGTATTTGTACCTGCTGTTGAGAGACCTGAGTGCTTGCATTATGTGGCGGATTCTAGCACCCGACAGGCAGCTTACTGTGACCTTCTCCTTACTCAGTCTGGTGAGCGGGACGTCAGTGTGTCTGACTATGGAGTCACCAATGACTAGTGTGTCTGGCATTGTGTTTGGCCTTAAGGGCTGTGACTGTTTGACACTCTGACTGTGAGGTCTATGTGTTGCAGGTGTTGTGTTCTGAGGTGGTGGTTGTTTGGGTGTCTGCTTTGGTGGCCTCTGCTGTTTTGGTAGATTTTTGATCAGAGCCGAGTATGTCTTTGTGTGTTTATGTGTATGATTTGAGGTTGTGATGGTACTATGTGAGACTGGGTCTATAGTGTGTGTGGTAACCTTCTCCTCCTGACTAGTCTTGCCAGTCCTATGATGAGAGAGCTCAGCCTCCAGTTTGGCCGTATAGTTGCATCTCTCGCATGTATTTGTGTTTTGTGGGAGGAGGAGAGGGTTGTCTGTGTACATGAGGCAATTGTAACATTGCCTCAATATTCCCAGGTTCACCAGCTGAGCAGGAGAGGACACTAGCAACTGATCCTCGACATGCTAGAAGGACTAGACAAAAAACTTTAAAAGAGATTCCGGGGGACGTGGGTGACCGAGAAATGGGGGTTTGCCTTTTTGGGGTGCTATCTATAAGAGTGCCGTATCAAGGTAATAAGTACTGTAGGAGCAAGTGCTAGGTTTAACAGATAGAGAAAAGTCTACTTGGAGTCAAGTAGAGATGATCTTTTTAGGTATTAGAGAAAGTGCTAGTAACAGGGATGCTTAAAGGTAAGATTGAAAAGAATGCACTCTGCAGTGTGCACTAGAGAAGTTAGACCTTGTAATTGACCTTGTTGGACTTTGTTAGACCTATTAGTTTCTTGTTTAGTTGAATCAGACAGCACTTGTCTCTGTGCAAGTTGGTCTTTCTGATTTTGGCCATGATTTTTTTTATTTTGTTACACAGCCTTGTTAAGGTAAGGATTCTACATGTGTGGTTTGATTTTGGTGTTAAACCTGGGCTTATCTTCTTGTAGGGATAGCAGCCTCATTGCAGCCATTTACATTTTTTGTACAGTTTTTATATGTAATTATGTATAGGTAGCTGAGTACTTGGGGTTTGGTGGAGCCATGAATTTTGACAAAACGGCACTTAACAGGATTTAGTTTGCTTTAGTATAGTTCCTAACTGTTATGGGTTTAGTTGGGTTTTCCAGGTTGATTTTTATTTCGAGGTAAACGGCTTTGTGGTCCAACTTAATCAATGATGGTGGACATGGGGGGGGGGGGGGCAACAATCTCCCATACTGGTAAGTACTAGGTCAAGTATGTTTGATTCTGTGGTTGGTCCAGGGTGTTTGGGTTGCTGAAGTCCAGGAAATGTGCCTATGAGTTAGATGCAGTGTACTTTTCCTAGTATATATAGATAATAGATAGTCTTCCATGAATAGGGTATTTGTCTGGCTGGAGAGTGCTTCTAGTAGGTCTGAGTAAGAATTGTGAGCTTTGTGGGTCATAGAGGGCAACCTGCAGCTGGCCAGTACATGGTACGGAATGTTTTCTATGGAGACTTGGACATGGATGAACTCCAGGACATCATTCTGTTTACCAGCAAATACACCTCTAGGTTGGTTAATGTACATTGGGACAACTCCACCTTTAGCCCCTGTGTGTGCTGCTGTTGGTCTAAATGTGTGGAATGTGGGTAGATTTTGATTTAGTACAGGCCATAGCTTTTTTTTCTTTTATTATAGTGCTTGTTAATGCTGATATTCCACCAAGGTGGCTTATTTATTATTTGGTTCTGATTGGGACTTCTTGGTTTATGGTATTTGTTAGATGTGAGTAAAATTCATTGGCTACATGGGGGCTGGAAGTCTAGTACTTGAATTTTGAGAGCTCAGCATGTAGTTTTGATGTTTAACTTTTTAAAGTTCTTGAGTTGAGAGGAGTTTGCTGCAATAGGTTTAGATTCTGTTAAGGAGAAGACTACTGATTCGGGATAGGATTTGACCAGAGATAAGGATATTAAGGGAGTAGTACAAGTCTTTATTTACATTAGGTCAAGAAGACTTTGATCCCTAGTGGGTTGGATAATTATTTGTAGAAGAAGGTTAGTGTTTACAAGACTAGGAATATTCAGGCATACCCAACCTGTTTCATATAATTGCTCCATTTAATCGATGGATAACTGAAATCATTCATTAAAGAGAAACTTTAATTTATGGGTAATTCAGTAGGTATAGTCTGAAATCTTTGATGGTCATGCATGCAGGGATTTACTCTACTAGCATCACTCTTTAGCATTAGCTTTAAAGCAGTCATTACCGCTCCTGCTCACCAGTGTTGTGATGTCACCCACTTTTATATAACTGACAGATGACTCTTCACCGCATCTGTCAGTTTTTTCTTACCAAGGGAGAAAGCTTCAGGTTCATATACTATTTATTTTTTGCCAGCTTATTAGATGTCCCAGTTTTAGTGATGATTCTGTGAGTTTTTTTATTTTACCTCTGTGATATAGTCCTCAGGTTTGTATTTTACACACACCCTCACACACAGTAAGTGTAAGTGCTGGCATCAAATTTCCTTGCTGGTCTCCATGCCAAAGTGTCTATGTTGTCTTTGGCTATAACATGCTATATAACAGCACTTTTGAAAGGAAAAGTTCAAGTCAGTATCACTTATAAAACAGAAAATATTTTGAGAGGTTGTGTGCTGGAACTTCAAGTTCTCAAAGATGCTGATATCCGTTTACTTCTCCCCAGAAGTCTTTTTGTACTGCCTTGTGTAAACAAAGTGAATGAACCCAGCTAGATAGACTTTTTAGAGATCACATTTAGAGCATTTCTCAAGCATTTGGAGAAGGATGCACCAACAGCCAAAACTGCTCATTTCAAAACATAGACAGATTAATGCTCATCAAAGCAAACCCCCTTTTAGAAAATCAAAGGACCACATCTAGTGATTCTGTCACTTGGAGTGATTCTGAGTACTGATCCTGAATGACATAGTTTCGTATCTATAACTCAGTGTTACCCATTTTTTTTCTAAAACGATTATCCTATCATTAAACCTCAGGATAGTGTAGTCACAGACCAGCAAAGTGAAGGTCACCTTATCAGTCATCACTCCATCAGATTCTGATACTTTTGCCAGAATCAACATCACATACACTCAAGTCACTTGTGCATCAGCAGGAAAACTTGCCACTTATCACACTGATCCAGCCATCTCCTTATTTTCACTGTGCTTGGCAAAGAGCTACTATAGATGTAAACATTGTCAGGCCTGGACCCAATGCCAGGCACAACTGATCATTGTGATGCTAACACGAAGAGGCATGAGATGATAGAATGAAGTGTAAGCTGCCCCAGCTATAGGTCTTTACCTGTTTTTTTCTCAGAGTATTTTGAAGTTCAAGTGTCCACAGCCCATTCGGGTCTTCAAGTATACCTTCTTTGATTGCAGTGCCCTGGTATGTGACCAAGCACAAACACTGCCCTACCTCAAAATGATGTCTTCCTCTGTTGAAGCTCAGTACCTTTGAGCAGAAAGATGGATATAGAAATGACACAGACCATGTATATAATTTGCTTCTTTTTCAAAACCTAAGCTGCTACTTGGTGGGTCACTACTTCCATGACCTCCACATCTTCATTGCAAAACTTGACAAAGCTGGCCATTTCTGTAGAAAGTACAACCTGATCCAGGGAAGCCATTAGTGTCTGAGAACTAGCTCTGCAAAAGGGTAGATGAGACATCTGTGAGACATGCAGACTCCTCTATTTCTGAGGAAGCTATAAACTATCTTCACTATACTTCTCAGATGTTTCCTGCCTAGCCTTTGACTTGGATTGTGAGGAGATCTTGACATCCTTCCATATAGGAAGCTGTACTGGATTTCCTGCTGTCTGGAACCAGACTCCCCAAACCACCACAAACGTGGTTGACCACTTAATAGAGTGCATGACCCTCGTAAATTCCTATATAGAAATCCAATGGTATATCGAGACACTGTATCCCTGGACTCTACTAAGAGAGCTAAACTAATTCCAAGACAGAGTACACTCTCAAGAAAGAGGTGTAGCTACGTATTCTAGTGTAGCCCATGGACATTCCTCAAATTGGTGGATCCTTCCTCTCGCTTGAGGAGCTAAGTTACACGCTAGAAAATCTGACTACTCACTTTTGAACCAAATGCTTCTACATCATTTCAACTCTTTTCTTGGAAAAACAGCTTTTTTGGTAGCAGTGACATCACCCAAGAGAGAGAGAGTCTCAGAATTCTAGGCTTTGATGCACAAAGAACCTTTACTCACTTTTCACAAAGGCACTATTATCTTGTACATTAACCCCTCTTTCATACCTAAGGTGATTACATAAACAACACTGAATCAAGTCACTCAATTTCCATATTTTTTTTCTCTCTCAGTACCCTAGAACTTACAGCACACAAAGGAATCAAATAAATGATACCTAAAATGAAACAATTCTACTTCACAACTTACAAAATATCCACAAAACCAACACAAAGGAATGCAGGGCAGCTACTAAAAACAGTCAAAGCCCAGGAAGAAAACAATACCAGACACATTTTCAAATCAAACAGAAGTTTTTAATAGACATTTTTATAAGCACACCATATTTCATTCTTAAAAAAAAAAAAAACCTCATTTTTATGACACTGCAGAATACTACCAGGCCTACACCTGGCTTTGTTCAGCTACATTCAATAAATCCTACCTCACTTGTTCCAGACTAATTGCCCTCTAAACACATTGCCTCAGACATTATAGCCCACTTTGTTGCTATTCTTGTTAACAAGTCAGTCTGAGAATAATACAGACCATAGCTAAGGAAACAAGCATGTGCATTAAAGAAGGTGCACAAAGCAACCTCTCAAGTTATAGACCCATTGCTGTACTATCTCCTCTGTCCAGAACTCTGGAGAAGTGTATAGTAAAATAATTATTGCACCATGTCCCCTACACAGCATGGCATTTGCCCAGGTTACACCACACAAGCTGCTCTATTATCGTTCCTCAACACCATTAACCAGAACAAAATGCATGCATCTCTACTGCATTTTTCTTCCTAGACCTTGCAAAAGCCTTTGATACTGTATCCCTCTCCCTTCTCCAGAGATTAGCTACAATGTACTTCAGTCTCATTTCTCTAAAATTGTTACAAAGGTGCCCTGCAGATCACTCAAAAGCATTAAAACTATGTCCTTTATTTTCTATTTTCAAATGCAAGAACATTGGACTTCCTCAAGGGTGCTTACTTAAATAGGTTTGTCAATGAGATGAACATCATTCTGCACCTATATCAATCCTAGTACAGTATACTTTATTCTTCTTTTGGCTTTTCCCAGTTAGGGGTCACCACAGTGGATCACCTGTCTGCTTATGATTGGCAGTGGAGTTTTACAGTGTCAAGTTGCCAGCCCGACACCCAACCTTCCACAGAAGGCACACGCACGTACACACTTACACCTAGAGCCAATTTAGAGTATCCAGTCCACCTACAGCATGTCTTTGGGATGTGGGAGGAAACCGGAGCACCCGGAGAAAATGCATGTGACCACAGGGAGGACATGCAGACTCCACACAGAAGACACCCCAGCCAAGGATTGAACCGGAGAACCTCTTACTGTGAGGTGGCACCACTAACCGCTGCACCACTGCAGCCATCCTGCAAGTTTTCTTCACCAACTTCAACACAGTTTTCAACAGCACTTTCCTTTTCTAGAACAATGACTAATTGATTTGTACCTTTTACTAAATGTAGATAAAGCTAAATTAATTTTATTGGCCCAGGTATTATCTCAAGCCAATCCAAAAATAATATTTAAATTGAACAAATGACATACATCAAACTACTTGAAATAATCATACTCCACAAGTTAAACTCCACTAAACATATTGATTGCCACCTGCAAACCCCCCCCCCCCCAACCTTTTTTGCACCAAGAACTGGTTTCACGTAAGACAATTTTCCATGGACTGGCCATCATGTGCGCATAATAAAACATAATAAAGTGCATAATATTTATTTATTTATTTGACATTTGTTTCCTGGGGAAGTCTGACTGGACTAGAAGTCCAAGTTCAGTCGATACCCAAGGAAAAAAGTTCCAAAGTACAATAAAAAGACAACTGGCAATAATTACCAAAAAAACTGTACATTCTGCTTAGTGGCACAACATTAATCTACTATGGTCGAGATGTATGGAAACCTAATGGCACCCTTATTGATTTTCTAAGTTTATAAGAGCAATATTTAAAACCTGTCTCTATTATTCGTGGCTCTGTCTAGATTTATTGTGCGAGAGGTTGTGTGGTATGGTCAAGAGGTACGCAAACCTCATTGCTGCTGCTGCTACTGCCAAGGATCATTCTCACTCTTGACTCTCTCTCTCACACACACACACACACACACACACACACACACACACACACACACACACACACACACACACACACACACACACACACACACACACACACACACACACACACACACACACACACACACGCGCACGCACACGCGCACGCACACATACTTTTCAGTTTCCTTGATTTATTTTACACTCGGTAAACAGCAAAAGCGCTGATTAGCAAGTGTAAAATAACAGCTCGATCGATCTCACTGTTCACACTCATATATATTGATTCTCTTCTTCTTTCACACACATTACATATGCACATTAATTTTTTCATTTCACTCAGTGCCTGGCGGCCCTGTACCAAATGAGCCATGGCCCAGTACCAGTGCGCTGCCTGGTGGTTGGGGACTGCTGCTGAAAAGCAATACCTTACAGAAGTAGGTGGGTTGAATAAGGCTCAAACATTGCTTTTTCTAACCTTGTTGTACTCCTTATCAAGCCTAATTACTAATCTTAAATCTTATGAGTACAAACTTGAGCAAACCTATAGTAAAATAACCACATTTGCAGCAAATTTGCCTAATAGAACATGTCATTATAAAGCCTTACTAAAAATCAAATTGTTTGAATTACATACCCTTCTGACTTACACCCAGTTAAAGACTAACTAGAATACACTCTTCAAGCCAAGCAAGTCCCCAACAATATCAAATATCATGCAGAATTACATAACACCAACCCGAGCACAGAGTTTCCTACAAGTATCCAAATCCTTTAATCACCTTGGTGATTCATTATACCCTTTCCCTGTAGCCAAAATATGAAATTCCAGATGCCATAAATGAAACTACTCACTCATGATTTCAGTTCATATTAAAAAAAAGTACTTAACCTCACAATGCATAGACAAATTGGATAGTGTTTGGACAAAATTAGATATCAGATGATCAGAACAATTATTTATCTCCTTTGCTAAACATAAGAAAGTATGTGTCTAAGTAAAACTTTTTCAAATGGATACTAATGTGTGTTAATTTTTACCACACATTCTGTGGGAGGTCATTACAGGACAGAGGCCAGGTCACACACTACCAGGTTCACAGTCTCTACAACTAAATTACCGAAGTGGGTTGGTGTACAAGATTTTACAATAGCAGCAAACTGGTTCTGTGTTCATACTGGCTCCAAAATCTGTTGGCTGGCTGTCATTTCTAGGGCAAGATTGTGTTTGCTTTGGCTGCTCTGAAGGGCATGTTGACCTCCTCACCTACCCTATAGCCAGCCACCCTATTAGTGTTGAGTTTTAGATTTGGTTCTCTTCCCAAATGCTAAGACTGCAACAGTGATCCACTTGAAGAACGTAGTACACGTGTCTAGTCAAGGTACCATAATTCCTTGATGTTAAATTGTGGTCATTGTTGTAGCCCTCAGTCCCTCCCAGCAACCATTCCAAAACTAGAGGTCCCAGGGGCAGGATGTATACTCACCCCCCCCCCCCACATTTTTTATCTGCACCTTTTAATGCCCCCAAGTATCTTGTTGTTCCTGTGGGTGTAGTCTCTCCAGGTCACAGACCAAAATCCCTGTGTATTTCATTTAGAGTGCTTTAAAACTGCTATTCAGTTACTAGTTCTGACTGAGTGGAGGACAAAATAGAACTAAAGTGGCCAAGCTTATGACACCTGTGCACCAGGTGTGTAAGCATGTCTAACATAAGGTGACATCAGTCTGGCAGAGGGACAACAGTGGTCAGCCCTGAAAGTCTGGACTGGTATCACACCTCAGGCTGTGGCAGAGTTCCTAAAAGGTTATTCCTGCAAAAATGAACACACACAAGCAACTACAACTGTGGTAAGTTGACTACATAACTGTACTTCTGTTATGTGAATGATATCTCTATGCTTGGACCTTTTTCCATATCAATTGCTAAACTCTTCTATATTCACCTTTTGATTCAAGAAAAAATATACGGATGGGTGCATTCAGACTGGTTTGGGGAAAGCATCATTTCTGTCCTTGGATTTTCCATTCTATAAAAGGTTATTTTGAAAATAAACTAGGACTAAGCACAGATGAATGTGATTGATCCCATTGGCCAAGGCAGTGCTGATTCCATGCCCCTCACTCTAGCACATGAGAACCAACAAATTATAACCATTAGTAGAAACAAGGCCTTTTGTTTTTAGAGGGGAACAGTATTCTGCATGCTATTGTGAATACCCTTCAGTTCCATGCCATACCTGCTATAGTTTCTAAAAACCCATAAACATTCAGTAGATTGGCAGTGTCATTGAGTTCTCCTCCCTTTGTAAAATATACTCCAATGTGGAGGCGTTTTCATTCTGTGAAGTAAATAGTAGCCAGTCTCCTTTTCTCTGCTTCTCTGCGGTTGCTTTAATGCTGGTCACATATTGACTTCTCATGTTGTCTGTGTAGCAGCTGTAGTTAACTCTTACCTAAGCAAGGATGATGTGTTGGTGGAAAAAACTGAGCCGTTTAAGCTTTTCCATACAACCATATTCCATTTCATGCCTTAAACAAGGAACCAAATCTTTTTATGGGATTTTAGTATTGTAACTGAGAAAGTTTACTGTATGATCATTTGATGCTTGAAATCCCTGTGATTAAAAGTGGACTTTCTGGAAAACCATGTTGTTAGTGATTGCAACATTTGTTAAATAATGTTGGAGCTTTAAACTACATCTTCAGTAGAAACATGATTTTATCCTACAGATAGAATAGCTTGAAGAGCATTCACAGGTCTTTGCAAATCCATTTCTAGTCACTTATTTTAAAATCCTGCAATGTATTATTGGTGATTAATCTTACATAAGAAAAAAAGTGATAGAGTCTGCTCACTTTCCAGGCATCTACTTATAGCTCATCTGATATTTTGAGAGGCCACCAACTCTCATTTGCTTTGAGAAGCAGAAAGAGCATATTTTGTAAGGAGTTAAGAAATTGCATAAAAAAGTGCTGCATAAAAAAGTGCTGCCCTTGTGTGTACCAAAAATAAAACAAGTCCTTCATGGGTCAATACTTGCTGCAGAGTTCAGCTTTGACTTCTTGAACTAGTTCTGCAGTCCTGTTTAGAAAATCTTCCTTGAAAGACCTGTGTAGCTGTGGTGTGAAATTGGACCATACTGTCACTGGATGTTGCAAGTTAGATATGTTTCTAACTATAAAAACAAAAAATAGCCAAGGCTAATGGTACAAACAGGAGATTTATTAATATAGTAAGTGCTTTCGTGGGTGTAATTATCTCCATTTCTTCAGACTGTTTAACTACAGTAAAACAACACATTTAAATAGTTTTCAAATAGAGCATATGACGGTCAGACGATTAAAAGATCCAATAAAATTTAAAAGACAATTAAACAAACTTTAAATCAATACTGCTGATCAAATAAAATAAACAAGGAAGCATATATAATATGTGAAAATACATATAAAATTCAATAAGAATACTAAACCATACATAGAATGTGGAAAAAGTATGCATGTAATAAAAACTGGATATATATTCATGGGGTGAACAATTCATGGAATAAACAAATTCTATCTCAGATTCTTTAACTTCAGGATGCACGTTATTGAGCATGCATCATTCAGCCCAGGGTATTTGAAGGCATTAAGCTTAAGCTGCCAATGTAGTTCACGTTGTTCTAGCCATAAAGAAAATGGTTCCCCCTCACATCAGTGCTAATCTGGTCTATAACTCTGAATGTGAATGAATGACTGGGGTTACTAAGGGCATGCTTCACTACAGCATTCTCTGACTTCTGGTTCCTAACGGCATACTGATGTTCGTATATTCATTCCTTTAAGTTTTCTATCAGTCTTATCTATATAGAAACCTTGGCAGGAATTTCATTTAGCTAAATATATACATCCCTTGGAATTGTAATTGTACCTACCTTACAAGTAACTTCTTATTGTTGACCTGGTACATACAGCCAGTGTCTATAAATCTACAGTAATTGCAAGCTTCACACTTAAACATACCCTTAGTCTTAGGGGGTTGTGACATTTTGTTCTCTAGGAGATATTTTAAATTACTACCCCTCCTAAAAAAATAGAGGTCATCAGGGGTAGTCTCTTCCTTGCGCTTTCATCAGCTATAATACTATTTCACAATGGGTAACTTGTTTAAATCAGTTTGGTCATTTTCAATTGTTTCATATAGATATAAAAAAATTGCATGTTATTCATCTGCTTTTACTGTATTTATGTTTCTTCCTACTTTATTACTAGGGGCATTGACTACAACTCTGATCTGAGATATATAACAATAAGTATCCTTTTCTATGCATTTAATGTATTTTTATGATTGTATCTGCTTTATTTTCTGAAAAAAAAAACATAAAAACATAAAAAAATACTTGTTTCCCACCTTTCTAAGCTAGTATAGTCCAGTTTTCAGGTTAGTGCTGAATTCAGGGCTGTGTTACAAATCTCTCTGTTTGCCCATACCTTACTTGGATAGTAGGAAGTTTCTCTGTTCACCTGTGAGAGAGGGGAGCTTGGAGCAGCCTATTTGTCCATGGAGGTGTGGTTTCAGCCCATAAATTAGTAGTTTATTGGCCATTTTGGGCTAATTTCTATATCTTTCATTTCTCTGCAATAAAAACTACACTTGTCCAGTTTTGTGTGCCGGGCAGCGCAGGTTAGCTAGGGTACAACTATTCCCAGCTACACAAAGTCTCCTCTTCAATTTTTCCCTTAGAACTAGACAAACTTTCAACTTAAGCACTCAAGCCATTCGATTCTCAGCCTGGCACTTGCTCAAAACTCATAGCAAGCACTTATAAACCCTAACACTAGAGCCCCCTATATACTGTACAGAAGGACAAGGCTCTCTATTCGACCTTACCAGCCAATCAGTAAAACAGTTCACTGTATCTATCCAGGCATGTCCACAGGGTAGTTTCAGGTGCACTCTCCAGTCCAACTGGTGAATTTGGGCATTTTGAGGCAATGTTACACCTGCCTCATGTACACAGACAGCCCTCTACTCTTACCACCAAACACTAATACATGCGAGAGATGCAATTATACAGCCAAACTGAAAGCTAAGCTTTCTCAGCCCAAGAATGGATCAGACAGTCAAGAGGAGAAGGCAAATACTTGCAAACACCACCAGTCTCACATAGACCCATTAAACCAACACTGGCAAAAAACACACATAAATACATGAAAACATACTCGGAGGCTCTAAATAAAAATCTGCAAAAGCAACAGAGACCTCCAAAGCAGACATCCAAGCAATCTCCACCCCCCCCCAACACAAACCATGAAACACATACTTCACAAAACCAGTGTGCCATGCAATCACAGCCCTTAAGGCAAAATAACATACCCAACATACTAGTAATAGGAGACTCTATTGTCAGGCACACTGACATCCCACTCACTAGGCTGAATAAGGAGAAGGTTACTGTTAGCTGCCTGTCGGGTGCCAGGATCCGTCACATAACACAAGCACTCAGGTCACTCCAGAACAAGTACAAATACGACTATGTGATTGTCCATGTTGGTGTGAATGACCTGAGCCATACCTCCCTGGACTACATGAAGAGACATGGAAGAGCTCTCTGATCACAAAGCCCAGGCCGGTATGACCCTGACGCTGAGTAGCATCATGCCCTCACCAAGAATGATACCACAATATAAAGAAAAAATATATAAATTTCAACAATTGACTAAGTTCCTGGTGCATTCAAAGGGCATCCAGTGTCTGTCTGTCTGGGATAACATGCTTGACAAGCAATCTGCTTTGCTAGAGATGGCTTGCACCTGTCACCTTTGGGCTTTCGAGTACTGGCCAAGGCTCTTGCCACCCCCATAGTGCCATTTTTAGGCAAGGCTCAAAAGACAAACACACTGCTGTAAATAGCACAAGTAACAAAAAACAGAGGGTAATGCTACTCTACTCAATGCCAGAAGTCTAAACCTCAAAATGCACGCATTCGAGGCACACCTCAGTATGGAGAAAATTGATATATGTGCAGTAACAGAAACCTGGTTTAAGGTTCCAGAGAGCACCCCAGCACTACCAGGCTACAACTCATACCATACATTTCGGCCACAGAACCCGGGCCGAAATACAAAAGGTGGGGGGTGTATCCATATTCATCATATTAATGTGTGTGCCTCTTTTATTCTGTTCACTTGGTTTATTCAGTTTGTTCGTTTTAGTGTTTTAAAGGATACCCACACCTCCAGGTTAGTGGCAATGCACAGAGCTTCAGAGATCATCCACGTGCAACTAACAACAGGCAAAACTTCATTTCAAATTGTAGCTTGCTACAGATCACCCACCATGTCCCAGGATCCCCATTCCATGTTTCTGGAAACACTGAGAAACATAAAGGTCCTACCAAACACCCTAATATTGAGTGATTTCAATTACCCAAACAGTAACTGGGAGAACTACTCAAGTACTAACTCCCTTGCCCAACATCTTTCTAGAATTTATAAACTTGAAATGCCCTGGATCAGCTGGTCAATACTCCTACCAGAGGTGACAAAATATTGGACCTGGTCATCACCAACATGGGCGACCGGTGTTCCACAAAGGAGGTCAACCCCTCGCTGGTTAGATCTGACCATAAAAAAAATCACTCTGGATATCCACATTACGCTCCCACCCCCGGACAAGGAAACCACCATGAAAAACTTTTCAAAAGCAAACTTCACTTTACTTAAGACCAAGGTGGAAAGTTTCAAAGCCCCCATGCTAAAGGATAACGCTGTCAAAGCTGCAAAATCCTTTACTATTGCATTCTACGGGCACCTACAAGAATGCATGGATCATGCTATCCCAAGAAAAAACAAGACTCACTCCTCCAAGAAAAGGAAACCAGTCTGGTGACCCCTGCCATAAACATGCTATACAATAGAAGGAGGAAACTAGTACAGAGAAGAGTAAAATCCCAGGAAGTGAAGACATCCCTGATCAGTATCGGCAAAAAACTATGATCCCTCATAAAACCATCCAAGGCAAGCTTCGAAAGAAAAATTGCCAAGGACTCCAAAGATAACCACAAGGCATTCTTTAGCTATGTCAGGAGTCTAAGTGGCAATGCTCAGATCTGCTCGGAGTTAGTGCAGAATGGCACAAAATACACAGAACCGACCGATATCACCAACATCCTGGCCGACAGGTTCAGTTTAAACTTCACCCCCCCCTCTCTCCCCCAAAAGGGCCCATAACCATACCAGAAGAATGTAGAGTCCCTGAAATCACAGACACTCAGGTTAAAACAGCCCTCTCCAAAGCCAAAAACACGGCATCAATGGGACCAGGTGGTGTCCCAGGCTGTGTCCTACACAAGCTCAAAGATGAACTAACCCCTCACCTAAACACACTGTTCAAACTCAGCCTCTCCACAGGCTACATACCCATAGAGTGGCGCACAGCAACGGTTATTCCACTCCACAAAGGGGGAGCCACAACAGACCCCAAGAGCTATCACCCTATAAGGCTGACTAGCTTGGTCTGCAAGGCTGTGGAGCACATCATCATGGAACTCACTAAGAGAGACATTGGGAACCTCCAAACACTGGACCCTACCCAGTTCAGCTTTGTTAAGGGCAGATCATGCCTCCTTAACCTGGTGGACTTCTTTGAGACAGTTACCAAGACTATAGATGAGGGAAAGGTGGTACACACAGCCTACCTAGACCTCGTAAAGGCCTTTGACACCATTCTGGTATTATAGACAAGTTCACCAACCTGAACATAAACCCCTACATCACAAGATGGGTTGCTAACTGGCTCACGGACAGAACCCACATGGTGAGAATTGCGGGAGCTAGGTCCATCTCTAAACTGGTTACAAGTGGTGTTCCCCAGGGCTCAGTCCTAAGACCCCTCCTGTTCGGCATATATTTCTCAGAGGTGTACAGTCAAGCACAGGATGACTATGGCTGACCAAATTAGCAGACAACTGCAAACTAGGGGCTATAATTGACTCTCTGACTGACACAGACATCCTCTAAAAGGGTCTCACTGAGAAGGATACCTGGTGTCAAAATCATGGCCTCAGGCTAAATGCCAAAAAGTGCATAGTCATCCCTTTTGGAAAAAACAAAGTACCCACAAACTACCACATAGGTGGTAGGCCCCCTAAATACGGAAGACGTAATAAGGGATCTGGGGACCCAAGTAGATAGTAATCTGTCCTCTGATAATTACATTGCCAAAGTGGTTAGAAAATTCTTCTGTGTGTCCCACCAAATCACAAAAGGGTTTGCATCCATTCTGGCTAGGCTTATAAATGCCTTGGAGCAGATAGGCTAGTACCTACCTATGAACCGATTTCTTATAATGATGTTCTTTATAAACTAAGCATCACTGCTAAAAGCGGTGATGAATGAGAGGGAAAAGTCAGGGATATGGTTACGCTGATCAGTTCTACTATCTATCAGACCACTCAACTGGAGGCTACAAATGTTATTATCCTGATACAAGCCCTCATCTGCCTTAGAGCTGTTTAAAATGGCCCTAAAGTGTCCAGAGTACCTTTAATAAGAAACCTCATCAATCAATTTATCCAAAAAAATAATATGGGTAGCCTTGGTTCAAGAATAGGCTACGTAAGAAATTACATTCTTCATTAAAATCAACTGAATTTGAAACCATTCTTGCCACCCTGACAAACTGGCCTTTCACCACAGATTTTTTCTGATACAGGGGGTGAGAGCTGGTGTAGTGGAGGAATGAATTAGAATATGGATGATAGCAACATATTTCTGTCTAACTCTATCCTTCTGCAATAATACATCCAAATAAGCAATGTTTTCTTTATGGAAATTGCTAGTGAATCGTAAAAAATCAGTTATGTTGTTAATGTATGACAAAAATTCATCAAATATCTCAACCTCACCTTTAAATATTAGAAATATCTTATCCAGGTATTGGGTGTAATAAATTAAATATTTTGAAAACAAACTGTGGTTCAATACAAATTTCCTCTCCCAAAAACGCATGATCAAATCAGCAAAGCTAGCCCTGCATGGAGACCCCATGGCCACCCTCTCCCTTTGAATATAAAAGGAATTCTTAAATATGAAAAAATTGTTTCTAAGAATGATGTCTAAAAACTCTTGAATCAGATGGAGATCATCATGGTCAATCCCTTTATTTAATAAAATCCCAATTAATCAATACCAAGATTGCGTGGTATTACAGTGCAGAGGTCTCTAACATCTATTGTGGCAAAATTATGGACCTCATTATATGCCAGGCCATTAATTTTCTCCAGAAAAGTCCAAGAATCCTTACAGATTTGATTTTCTGTAATAACATACTTTTTCAAAATGTGGTCCACATATTTCGGCATGGGATGCGTAATACTATTTTGGCCATTAAGTATTGGACGGAAAAGAGGTCTTTATGAATTTTTGGGATACCAAAGATGAATGGGATCTGGGAAGCTACTGTAAGAAATTCTTGTTTCTATGAAGAGATCATTCAAATAAGTCTTAATACGTCTATACGCTGTATTGATCACATTCATGGAGGCTATTTCATAATTATCAGAATCCAACATTCCTTGCATACAGGACTTAGAATGTATCTCATTCAGTATGACCAAGTCTCCACCTTTATCAGGCTTAATGACCTTAACCCCAGTATTTTTAATTCATAAATCAGTTCCCAGTCATTACTGCTAAAATTATCACCAATAGTGTTATGACTGACTTGATACATATTCCTAATATCATGTTCACAAATTTGCTCAAATACTGCAAGTGTGGAAAAAGTGCTTGGATTAAAGGTGCTAGAGATTCTAAAACAGTCTAAACTAGGATTGTTACCTTGTATAGCATCAGACATAAAAAACAGCTTCAGGTTTAACTTCCTAATAAACAACTTTAGATCTATAAGTGTCCATGAAATATCAGCAGGTTTACTAGATACAAAAGTGAGGCTTTTGGCTAAAATGTCCACCAGTGAGCAATTAACATTAAAGTTCAAATAGTTATAAACATTAAAGTCACCTGCTGAATTTGTGACAATTTTCAGGCAGTTACTTTACAAATTTCCAGTCAAACTCAAATGATCCTGCAAAATAAGGTTCATAAATGCTCACCCTGTTGATGCTGGAATTAGAAAGCTGATAAATACACTCAGAAGCTGTCTCCGGTTCTGTCAGCAATTCCAGTTGACATTCCTCCTGTTGTTCCTGGGCCGAGTAAAAGTCTGTTGGTTCTGCTCATTCTCCTGTTGAAAATTTCATTGCTGTTGATTCCCCTGTGTATTATAGTTAGGTGCTGAGTCATTGCTCACATTAGTATTGCTGCCATTTAAATTTCGGCTGTTTATTCTCTCGCTTCTGCGAGGGAGTGACTCAGGAAGCTAATCTGTAGAACCCAGAGCTGTAGAGGCAGCTGTTGGTCCAATGCTGCTGGTATTACCCTGGTTAACATCAGTCGTTATAACTTCCTGGTCGAAACCAAGTGGTTGCTGAGAGATGGGGGGTTTTGGGTATGCAGTCTCATTGGCATATTCCAATATATCTCTCCTTAATTTTTTAATTTTAATGCTCTTAGCTTTGGCAATATGAGCATCAATGCTGGAAAAATTCCTGCTGTGATCATATTTATACCTATTGTAGTCGGGGTCTGTTAATACCTGTGAATTCAAGGTATCAATTTCTTTCCTTAACACCTCTATTTGTGTAGTGTAATGCTCAATGAAGCAGTTCAGGACCTCAGTGGCTTGCTTATTAAATAGGCTGATTAAAATTTTATAAAATGGTGTACCTGCTATAAGGCCTGTAGGATATCGCCAACTCCTTAAGCCCTTAGGTACTATATTACATTTTATACAGTCTTGGAAATATAATAACTCATGTTGAAGTATTTTAAGTTTCAGGGATTTATAGTCTAATAGGTTTAGGTTATCAGAAATACTGGACACCAACAGGGCTTCACGAGTGTCAAGCTTCTGTGTTGTGTTAAAGTTTAAGGGTGGTTTTAACCAATTATTTATGTTTAACTTATTTATCAAGATATCTCTATAAGAAGACTGCTCATGTGCTGCATTACCTTCATAATCCTCACCCCATGCTGTTGGTCTTGTGGGGTTCACATTGAAATTCTCCTCTCTGTGAACTACACCCAAATTGTCCATTGTTGATGAAGGAGGATGTACAGATGATGTGTTGGGAGTGGGAGAATGATGGATAACTCCCACGCTAGTAGATGGTGTTTCCAAATTCTTTCCAGTAGTAGTTGCCAGAATATCCACCTTTCTGGCTAAATTATTAAGCAAACAAGTCAGTTTAGATATTTGCTGGCTAGTATCCATACTAGCAGAATCCTCAGGAAATAATGAGGGTGTACCAAAAACTAAGCCAGAAGCCATTCAAAAAGACAAACTGCTGCCACAAACAAACAATAAAAACTGTAACTATAAAAACGAAAAATAGCCAAGGCTAATGGTACAAACAGGTGATTTATTAATACAGTAAGCAATTTTGTGGGTGTAAACATCCCCACTTCTTCAGACTGTTCAACTACAATAAAACAACACATTTAAATAGTTTTCAAATAGAGCACATGATGATTATTCAAAGGTTCATAGGTTCGTACTAGGCTATTGGCCCTAGGGCCTGTATAAGCCTAGCCAAAAAGGTACCTTGGCTTTCGCCACCCAAGAAAATTATTTTCCTGTGCCCCTGTCAAGCAGAGCCACAGAAGTGAGCCCCGGGGTGAATTTCCTATTTCCCATCCAGTCATCAAGATTTTTCTTGAAGAGTGCTAATGAGGAGATCTGTTTGACATAGGTAGTCTGTTCCAGAGTATGGGAAGTCTCTGGGACAGGAATCTATCCCTCCAGCATGTTCTGTTTATTGTGGTGACAAGGTTTAGGTCCCTAGACCGTGTAGCTCAGAGGAATTGGGATTTCTTTAAGTGGAGCATATCCAACAGCTCTGGGTTTGACATAGCTTTCT
Organism: Protopterus annectens; assembly: GCF_019279795.1. Classification (NCBI taxonomy): domain Eukaryota; kingdom Metazoa; phylum Chordata; order Ceratodontiformes; family Protopteridae; genus Protopterus; species Protopterus annectens. Next base: position 557,019,528 of record NC_056735.1, read on the forward strand.
ATGTTAGGCAGAGATCGCCTCCGAGTAGGTGATATGCGACGGAGTAAAGCTGGAGTTTTTTGAGATGGTCTGCATAGGGCATCTGTTTGAGGCCAGTAATCCTCTTTGTGAGGTATTTTTGCGGCCTTTTCAGTTGTTGTAGATGTCTTTTGAGGTACATACCAAAAGGGGCGTTGTACTCTATAATGGGTCTAATGAGTGATGAGTAGAGGGGAACAATGACCTCTTTTTTTCTGGATGAGAAACCTTTTGTGATGAGGTGTGCCACGTAGAAGGATTTCCTAACCACTGTGACGATGTGATTATCAAAGGAGAGACTACTGTCCACCTGTATCCCAAGGTCTCTTATCACACTTTCAGTGTTAAGTAGACTACCGCCTATGTGGTAGTTCATGGGTACAGAGTTTTTACCAAAGGGGATGACAATGCACTTTTTGGCATTGAGCTTGAGTCCATGGCTTTGACACCAGGCATCTGTTTCATTAAGGCCCTTTTGTAGGATATCCACATCATTAGGAGTTTTGATGATGGCTCCTAGTTTGCGGTCATCTGCAAACTTCGTTAGCCAGAGGCCTTCTGTGATAGCCTGTACTTCAGAGAAGTAGATACTAAACAGGCGAGGACCCAGGACTGAACCCTGTGCTATTCCATTTGTCAGTGATCTGAACTCAGATTTGGAGTCTGCTATTTTCACAGTGTGGGTTCTGTCAGTAAGTCAGTTGGCAATCCATCTTGTGTCATAGGGATTTATACCTAGTTTAGTGAGTTTATCTGTAATTCCAGAGTGGGAATGGTGTCAAAAGCCTTGGCAAGATCTAGATAGGCTGGGTGAACCATCTTACCCTCAACTATTGCTTTGGTGACTGCTTCAATGAAGTCTATTGGGTGTAGGAGACATGATCTGCCTTTTACAAACCCGAACTGCATGGTGTCCAGAGTTTGGAGATTACCAATGTCTTTGTTTATGAGTTCTCTGATGATATGTTCCATGGCCTTGCAGACCAGGCTCATCAGGCTAATGGGGCTGTAGTTCCCGGGGTCTGTCATGGCTCCCCCTTTTTGGAGTGAGATAACTGTCACAGTGCTCCATTCAGTGGGCACAAAGCCTGAGGTGAGGCTATGACTGGACATGGTACTTAGGTGGGGTGCCAGTTCATTCTGTAGTTCATGTAGAATGCAGCCTGGGATGTTGTAAGGTCCCATGGATGCTGTGTTCTTGGCTTTGGAGAGTGAGGTTTTACCTGTGCAGCAGTGATTACAGGTAACTTTGCATTCTTCTGGTATAGAGATGGGCCCTTTCGGGGGGTGATAGGTCTATCTGCCAGGATGTTGGCCATATCAGTTGGTTCTGTATATTTAATGCCATTGGGCTGTAATTCAGAGCAGATCTGAGTGCTGCCATTGAGATTCTTGACATATCTATAGAATGCTTTGTGGTTGTCTTTAGAATCAGTGGTGATTTTGTTTTCATAACTAGCTTTGGAGGATTTTATGAGGGATCTCAGATTCTTACTGAGGCTGGCCAGGGAGTTCCTCCAATCATGGGATTTTACTCTTTTTTTGCAACAGTTTCTTTCTTCTGTTGTAGAGTTTGTTTATGGCAGAAGGCCAATAGATTGGCTTCCATTTTTTGGAGAATAGCATCTTGGTTCTGTTAGGGATAGCACGATCCATGCACTTGTGTAAGTGCTTATAAAGTGTAATTATGTAGGATTCAGCAGTTGTACCTCTATTGTCCATCTGCATGGGTGTCGTGAAGTTTGCCACTTCTGTCTTAAGAAGCATGAAGTTGGCTTTAGAGAAATCTTTTACGGTTATTTCACTAATGGGTGGTGGGGGCAGGATGTGGATGTCTAGGGTGATTAGCTTGTGGTCGGATCTGACCAACACGGAATTGACCTCTGGTGTGGAACACTGGTCGCCCATGTTGGCAATGACTAGGTCTAGGATATTGCTGACCCTGATGGGGGTGTGGATAAGATGATCCAAGGCGTTGGAATTTATAAATTACAGAAAACGTTGAGCAAAAGAGTTGGTACATGAGTAGTTTTCCCGGTTAATGGTGGGGTAGTTGAAATCACCCATTATTAACCACCCATTAAAAGATCCAATACAATTTAAAAGACAATGAAACAAACTTTAAGACAATATTGCTGATCAAATAAAAGAAACAAAGAAGCATATATAATATGTGAAAATACATTTAAGATGCAATAAGAATACTAAACCATACATAGAATGCATAAAAAGTATGCATGTAATAAAAATTGGATATGGATTCATGGGGTGAAAAATTCATGGAATAAAAGAATTCTATCACCTCAGATTCTTTAACTTCAGGATGCATACTATTGAGCATGCATTATTCAACACAGGGTATTTAAAGACATTAAGCCTAAGCTTCCACTGTAGCTCACGTTGTTCTGGCCATAAAAAAAATGCCCCCCCCCCCCCTCACATCAGTACTAATCTGGTCTATAACTCTGAATGTGAATGAATCACTGAGGGTTACTAACAGCATGCTTTGCTAGAGCATTCTCTGACTTCTGGTTCCTAATGCATACTGTAAGGATTCTTGGATTTTTCTGGAAAAAAATTAATGGCCTGGCATATAATGAGGTCCATAATGTTGCCACAATAGATGTTAGAGACCTCTACACTGTAATACCACACAATCTTGGTTTTGAGTGGGTAACTGAGATTTTATCAAATAAAGGGATTGACCATGATCATCTCCGCCTGATTTAAGAGTTTTTAGACATCATTCTTAGAAACAATTTTTTCATATTTGAGAATTCCTTTTGTATTCAAAGGAAGTGGGTGGCCATGGGGTCTCCATGCGGGGCTAGCTTCGTTAATTTGGTCATAGGTTTTTGGAAGAGGAAATTTGTATTGAACCACAGTTTGTTTTCAAAATATTTAATTTAATACACCCAATACCTGGATGATATATTTCTAATATTTGAAGGTGAGGTTGAGATATTTGATGATTTTTTTGTCCTACATTAACAACACAAGTGATTTTTAATGATTCACTAGCAATTTCCATAAAGAAAAAAATGCTTATTTGGATGTATTATTGCAGAAGGATAGAGTCAGACAGAAATATGTTGCTACCATCCATAGGAAAGACACGTATTCTAATTCATTCCTCCACTACACCAGCTCTTACCCCCTGTATCAGAAAAAATCTGTGGTGTAAGGCCAGATTGTTAGGGCAGCAAGAATGGTTTCAAATTCAGTTGATTTTAATGATGTATGTAATTTCTTACATAGCCTATTCTTGAACAGAGGCTACCCAGATTACTTTTTGGATAAATTGATTGATGAGGTTTGTTATAAAAGGTATTCTGGACACTTTAGGGCCATTTTAAATAGCTCTGGGGCAGATGAGGGCTTGTATCAGGATAATAACATTTGTAGCCCTCAGTTGAGTGGTCTGATAGATAGTAAAATTGATCAACATAACCATAGCCATGACATTTCCCTCTCATTCATCACCGCTTTTAGCAGCGATGCTTACTTTATAGAGGACATCATTATAAGAAATTGGAATTGTATTATAGCGGATGAAAGTGCAAGGAAGAGACTACCCCTGATACCCCCTATTGTTTTTAGGAGGGGTAGTAATTTAAAATATCTCCTAGAGAACAAAATATCACAACCCCCTAAGACTAAGGGGATGTTTAAGTGTGACGCTTGCAATTATTATAGATTTATAGACACTGGCTGTATGTACCAGGTCAACAATAAGATGTTTGCTTGTAAAGGGAGGTACAATTGCAATTCCAAGGGATGTGTATATTTAGCTAAATGTAATTCCTGCCAAGGTTTCTATATAGGTAAGACTGATAGAAAACTTAAGGAATGAATATACGAACATCGGTATGCCATTAGGAACCAGTAGTCAGAGAATGCTCTTGTGAAGCATGCCCTTAGTAACCCCATTCAATAATTCACATTCAGAGTTATAGACCAGATTAGCACTGATGTGAGGGGGTGGACCATTTTCTTTATGGCTAGAACAATGTGAGCTACATTGGCAGCTTAGGCTTAATGCCTTTAAATACCCTGGGTTGAATGATGCATGCTCAATAGCGTGCATCCTGAAATTAAAGATTCTGAGGGGATAGAATTCATTTATTCCATGAATTTTTCACCCCATGAATATATATCCAGTTTTTATTACATGCATACTTTTTGCGTATTCTATGTATGGTTTAGTATTCTTATTGCATTTTTAAATGTATTTTCACATATTATATATGCTTCTTTGTTTCTTTTATTTAATCAGCAGTATTGACTTAAAGTTTGTTTGATTGTCTTTTAAATTTTATTGGATCTTTTAATCATCTGACAGTCATGCTCTATTTGAAAACCATTTAAATGTGTTTTATTGTAGTTAAGCAGTCCGAAAAAGTGGGAATATTTACACCCACGTGGGAATATTTACACCCACGAAAGTGCTTACTGTATTAATACATCACCTGTTTGTACCGTTAGCCTTGGCTATTTTTTGTTTTTATAATTACAGTTTTTATTCTTTGTTTGTGGCAGTAGATATGTTTCTGAGAAGCAGAGAGGACCATTCTAGATAGGGGTATAAGACCAGGTCCCTAATTATAATCAGTTTGTTTTATACTTAGGAAAGAAATTCATTTTTCAAGCTTTAATATCATAAGGGCAGCTGCGATGGTGCAGAGGTTAGCGTTGCCACCTCACAGCAAGAGGTTCTCTGGTTTGATCCTTGGCTGGGGTGCCTTCTGTGCAGAGTCTGCATGTCCACCCTGTAGTCGCTTGGGTTACAGCTGGGTGCTCTGGTTTCCTCCCACATCCCAAAGACATGTTGTCTGTAGATAGATTGGATACTCTCAATTGGCCCTAGGTGTGAGTGCGTGTATGTGTTTGTCTTCCGTGGAAGGTTTGGCACTGGGCTGGAAACTCCACACCGTAAAACTCCACTACCAATCATGAGCAGGCAGGTGATCAGCTGTGGCAACCCCTAACTGGGAAAAGCCGAAAGAAGAAGAATAAGACTGTCATTTCTTGACATTATGTTAGGAACACATAACAAACTGGTTATGATCTGAGGCTTGATCACAGTGTTTTAGAATACATGCATTATATATGTGACTCTCTCTCTCATATATATATATATATATATATATATATATATATATATTTATATATATATATATATATATATATGTGTGTGTGTGTGTGTATTTTTTTCAGTGCCATTTCTTGTGTTTGAGTTATCTCTTCTTTTAGTAACATTTCTGAATATGCTGCCTTAAAGTATTCCACAGGGTATGAATTTATGAATGCTTTCTGTGACAGGGAAAACTTACACATTAATTTCTTTAGTTTGTATTAATTGAGGTAATGTGATAATTTGGACTATATATTCAATTATGATGCGGTTATATTGCTCTGGTTGTTTGCTACTTTTTCATCATATTTTGATTGTATAATTTATTTTGTTATGCTTTAGTGACATCTGTCTTACAGAAAGTATATTTTTTGTATTGCATTACTATGTAAAAGAGGGATATGTAGATTTCCTTCAAGTTCCAGTTCAGGTTTATGTGTGTGTGTGTATGTGTGTGCATCCACATGCTTTTGAGCTGTATGATAGTTCTGTGTCCATTTGTCTTTTTATTGTTGCAACATATGTTTTGACTTTATTTTGTTTGTTAACCCTGAGGACTTGCCCATAAAAAGCTTGTTATAGGTATGCTCTTACATAGGAGCCTCTTTGTAACGTAGAGGATTATGACTTGGTCTCTAGTTGGAACCAGTTTCTTGGCTGGGATTCCAAAAGGGTTACTACCACCACTGCAGCAGCCCTTTCTGATTCAAAGACATGTTTTCTGCAGTGATTATATGTGGCTATAGTGTCACCACAATAACTGTCTCCATAGCAGTTCTACATGCTAATGAGGCATCATGGGGGATTGGCCTATGCCAATTAGCCATGTGCTTTCCACTACAAATGCCTGCATTGAGGGGTTTGCACAACTGAGTGTTACAGTTGCTTGGCAGCATAAATTGGCATTACCAGCTTTGTTAATTAACATGGCTGAAAAGATTTGTGCTCACATTTTAGTCAGAGAGAGACTCCCTAAAATGTATGATCAAGCAAGTGTCTGCAGAGAGGTAGTGGTATTGGGTACACGAATGTGTGGATGTGTGTGGCAGTATGTGCATGTCTGCAGAGGTATGGATGGTCTCAGGCATACATGTATGTGTTGTCTGTATGGATATGTGTTTGTGTGTGTGTTTTTCTGTGTCTTTCTGAGTGGTTACAGCAGGGGGGTTACTTAGGGAATAGGTACAGTAGGTTTGTGCGTGTGAGAGTGAATAGGTTAGTGTGGCTACATTTGGGTGGGGGTGTTTGTTCTATGGTGTGTGTATGTATGTAGGTGCATGTCTGACTGTACATGTGTGTAGGGGGGTGGCTACATACCTCTAAACTCTCCTAGACTAATGAGCAAAGCCTGTAATACTGGTGAGTGTGAGCATTAGACACCAGGGTCACTTTGCATATTAGTCTAATTCACAAAAACAGTTACTAGAACAACAGGTTCTGCGTCATGAAACATATTCCGAGCACTAAGAAATAACAAACTAATGTCTGGCATTATTGACTGATTATATTAGTCTTTGAGTTACAAGGAACAGGACAGGTGTAACAAGCAAATTCAGGGTTGTTCTGTAAAAGAAGTCTATAACTATTGTTATTATTATTTATTAAGTGAAATCCACCACATTTTCTCTCAAAATAGCCAATTTTAAAAGTGATTAGGCTAGCAATGCAAAATTTTGAGCCAAAAATCAGGGATGTCATTGACAGTTAGGGAATGCTCTACTTAATACTGCAGGTATTAATGATGCCACCTTTACAGACTTTTAAGATGGCCATAGTGTGATACATGGAGTAGGGGTCAAATATATGACGTCATGGCTTGTGTGGCCAAGATATTAGTACAGTGAATTTTTGAGAAAGTAATTAAATTAAGCCAGGGGTCTGTGAGTCACAAGTTTCCAAACGCCATGAATATCTAGGCTGAGTCAATAATTGGCTCAGATAGCACCCACTGCCAGTCCTCAATCTGATGTCTCACCACCTCCTTCAGCTCTTAAACTGAAGATCAGGAAAAAAAATGTTCCACTTCCATAATCTAGCACACCATGTCAGGTCTATTCCCCACTCCCACTGCTCTTCAGTTGAACAGCAAAAAGAAAAAAAAAAACCCAGCTTACTACACATGAAGCACTGCCCTGCATCCAGCACCAAAATTTAAAAGAACTGCATTTCCTAATCACTCGCCATGACATATAGCACCCAGTGTGACTTTTCACCTTTGCCCCTAGCTATGACTCTTGATTTAAATACTGAGTATGTAAGGAAAACTAAAGAAGAAATTGTACTTACTTTATATAAAAAGTGAAACACTAACCACTTATATGTAAAACTACAGATATAGATTATAATGGCTAGCGGTTTATAGTAGTTCATATCAAATGCATCATTTGCTTGATATGTTCTGTAGTGCAGTAACTGTTTCAAAATTTTTGCCTTTTTTTGCCTAAATCACATTGTCATCTTGACAAGTGTTGCCATTTGTGTAGGTGAGAGAGAGAGTTTTATTTCACAGCTTTACTACCCTGCATCATGGGACAGAACATTTTACAAGTAGAGAAGTTAATCAGTACATGACAATCTTCAAAGCTGCAGACAATATAGCTTTGTTGTGCTCGCAGGGTAGGATTATAAGGGAAAGAATTCTGTCTCACTGAGGATGAATATAATGCTGTGTGGTGTGTTTAGTGCTTTTTGTATCTTTTTCTCCATCAAAATAGTGTACTGAGGAAACAGCATGAGTAAGTAAAGAAATGCTGTATTTTTTCTTAAAAGGAAGAGTTAAATTGCTTCCAGGTCTTGATGTTTAAAGTTGGCATAATATCAGTTTGGCAGTAGGAGTTCCCCATAAACTGAGAAAGGAACACTTAACAGGATGCAAAAAAACATGTCTGGGAATAGAACAATGCAAGGAAAGAGCTAGAATAAAAAGGAACAATTAATCAAAGTGTGGAGGATTAGGCTTTTGGGATGGAAAAAAAGCTGCAGGTAGTAGGAATCTGGTGCTGATACACCAGGGAAGGCGCATGGCTAATGTTTAAAGAAGAATTAAGTGCTGGTACGCCCTAGAGCTAGATAGTGATTTTTTTTTTTTTTTTTTTTTACAAACGGCTATTACAGCATTACAAGAAACTTATTTTCAAATACAGAAAATCATTTATGAATGTATAGAATGGAAAAGTACTTAAGGATCTGAGTTAAAACAATGGTTGCCCAACCATATTAATGGTTGAAATCATAGTAATGTACTCCCTATCACCTGTTGTATGCACAGGAAGGCTAAATCATCAGTCATATACTCTTCCTCCATCCCCAAATTAGAGAATTAAAAAATAAATAAGTGAATGCATAAAAATAGCAGCAGTGCTGGGAATCAGGACTGTGGCATCTATCTTGAGTTGCCGGCATCACAAACATGCAGAAAAGTAGATATGTTAATTTTTCTTCACTGATGTTGTGGCATTTAGCATCCAGCCAAGAGTCTGTGTGTACAGGAGAACATTCCTGAAACTGGAACTGTCCCATAGGGTCATGCTGGCTCCTTACTGAAATGTCGGCATTCAAAATGTCGAGAGTCAACATGTTGAAAAAAAAGGAACAAAAGCACAGGAAAATAGCTCTTCTCCTTAAAACGTCTTTTTGCAGGTGGGGGGCAAGGCCCACTATAACCCCCAAACTTTTATATACCAACACCAAGATTGCTTATCTCAGAGAAAAGAGAATATTCTGAAAAGTGGCATCTCGGACTTAGTATATCAAGTCCGATCTTTAGGTCATTCAGTCTTCATATTTTGGGACTCACTCTAGTGGGTTCTGACATTTCAAATGATTACTGTCAGGGCTGGGTGTCACCCTAACAGATATCTTTGTAGTCAGTGCAGACAAACTCTACACAAACTGTTTGTCACTTGTGTATTTTTCTACCTTCCCTCTGCCCTGGATTATAAAATGTCCTTGGAGCATCATGCCTACCACCTTTGTACATCTCGGTTTCTCCCTGCTAAAGGCCAAGTATCTTATCTTTTTTTATTAGATGTTAAAACCAACATCTGTAACTTTTCCACTTTTTAACTTTTAAGTCAAATATTCAGCATAGCTTTATATGAGTGTCATCCTCATTAGTTATGAAACTGTTATTGCACAGGTCTGTCAAACAATTCTTTTTGCTATCAGTTTCCAATCTTTGCTGCAGACTGGCTAGAATGAATAACTTAGTCTAATGTAATCTGCCAGGCACTGACGTGTTTGACTGGTTTTACATATACGTATGTCATAGATAGACACATACTGTTGTTGTTACATCTTCTAGAATATAGAATATAGGACCTTTGCACAAAAGTGAGATCATATTTAGAGACCAACTATATAAGATGCATCTCCTAAATATAGCTTCTTATATTAGGGTACAATTGTACGCCTTTTAGAATTTATATTTAGGGCTTGAAGTTGAAAAGAGAAAGAAGGGCAATGGTGCTTTCTTTGATGAATACTTGTGAACGTATATAGTAAATAAAATGCTGTAAATTAGGTGCTAGCCTGCCTAGTTGTGCTTTTCTAATCTTTCTGACCCCTGCACCCAGATGTGCTTAACTGTGTGTCCTGTTTGCTGTGTCACATGGATATTAAAGTTCTGAAAACTGAAAAAGGCATCATTCTTCATGTGGCAGGTGAAGAATCTGTAAACAAAAAAGGGGTGAACACTCACAAGCATTGTGAGCTGTGACAGCTAAAAAATTGTGAATGTAATCAAAGGTTTGTCTGGGTAGGGGAAATATAGAAAAGATCTAATGTTTATTGGGTGTAAAATCTTGCTAGTCTATGCAGACTTTTAGCACAGACCAGTACATTTGGACAAAGATAATTAAATTTTGATTTAAGGCACCATCTAGAGCCATCTTCAGGATTCTGAATATTTTAGCCAACAGTGCTGACTTAATTTTGAGAGTCAGTTTTGATCGCTAAGAATATTACTACATCAGTCATATTTGCTGCACATCGTGCAAGGGGAACATTTTAATATATTGCACAAACTTGCTCTGTTGTATGCAGCTGTAAGATGTTTCAAAACATTATACCGTTGCTATTTTCATTTTAATATATACATGCAAACATACATACATACATAAATAACTAAATTAATACCCCTTCTCCTTTCTCCAGATCTACCAGGCACATGTACCTCTTGCCTGACATTAGCACAGGGTCAGATTGTAAGACATGCTACCTGACGAGTCTTGTCACCATCTGACATAGGGCTGGACTCCTTTATTTATGGGGCTGACACCGGAAATCCTGTTTTTGTATTGGGTTCGGTATGTTAACATTACTCTTGTATAATATTTCTAGTCAATACCAAGCCACAAGGTGTTTTTCCTGTATCTGTCACCCCGCTCATACTGAGTTTATCAGCTGCTGCGTCACAGTGAGAAGAAGAATATGAATATATACATATACGTATGCATACATACATACACACATACACAATTGCACATGAATTTGCAGAGAAGTTAGAATATGGATTCAAACATTCAGAAATGAATTACTGAAGCTAGAACCAGAGATCTGTAGACAGTCTGTGTTCGAAGGATACCTGGTTAACATAGAGTTTAGTTTGTTTGGAGCACTGTTAGTTGGATTTAGTCCAGTCTATTATATTGCAGAGTGGCTTGATTTTGTTGAGCTCCCAGAACTTTGGGGCTAATCAGTGTTTTTTTTCTTTACCCATAGGCAAACAGTTTCATAACATATTTATAGAAACAGGAGTGTGCGTGTGTGTGTGTGTGTGTGTGTGTGTGTGTGTGTGTGTGTGTGTGTGTGTGTGTGTGTGTGTGTGTGTGTGTGGGGGGGGATGCTGCAGACAACTTGCCCTGCCAAAATATTTATTTTAGTGTTTTCAGCTGATGCTACCAGTAGCAGAAAGATTTTGCGGAAACGTTGATGTAGTGTAGAGTGTAAATGTCAAGCTTGATAACAGGATTTATAGTAGTAGTATGTCCTTTGTCAAGAACTTTTTTCTTGATTAGCATTATGTCCCTGAAATGTTTATATTTGGGGGGAGGTAGAAGAAAGTAAAACAAACGTAACAACTTTAGTTGTTTGTTAAATCGCTGTCTTGCATACACAGGATATACATTGACGTTAAGGTTCTGTAATGTAACTTTGTGAATTCGGCTAACAAATCCCTGTTATTATATTCTTGATTGTGTCTGCAAATATTTGACATAAATATGTCATCTGAGTGAAGCTATTTGTTAGGTGACGATGTTTATATTCTTGTCTGTTTAAGAGTGACTTCTCCTTGTGCTGGCAGTTGTCACCGTTTTACCTGAAGAATTTGTAACACAGACATAAAGTATACAGAATAAATAACCAAATTCTGCATTTTTCTGTTTGGATGTTATTGTCGCTACATCCATGCAGCAAGTCTGTATCCTAGGTGTCATTCATCTGTCATTTTTGCTTTAACACTAGCTGTTTTGCTTCAGGAATTAACAGCGTTTTCAGTTTTTGTACTGCTGTAGATGTGTAGTCTGTAAGCTGCAAGTGTACACCTTCATGTAGCATGTGTTAATCTATGTAAACCATGTATTGATTGATACATTTGCATGTCACAATTCTGATATATTGCTGGTTATGACATATCATTCTGCTTTTACTAATAGCGAGAAATGTAAAACTAACTTTGAGCTCAACAAGTAGCATTTGCGTGGCAGTGTATTAAGCTGCCAGATTGTGATTGAGCGACGCAATGACTATGAATGAGTTCTGGGTCTTTTTACAATGACTATAGCAAGTTTCTTCAGGAGTCTTTGTATTTCGTGGTAGGAACGCATAAAGAACTCTTGAATCTGGTGCCCTCTGCCATGATTAGGATCATGTCATCAAAACTATTAAAGAGCCCAGCTAAATGCTCCCATTGTTAAGTAAATCAGAAGTGCTCCCCTCCTTTGTTCTGGAAGACCATACAGGGTATTCTTAGGAAGAAGTTATGGTTGTCAGTCCAGTTGTCAAGTTTTATTTTGAAAGTGGATAGGGTACTACATTGGCATATAGGAGAAGCTTATTCCATGGATGGGGGAGGGCTCCTTGTCTGTCCTGTAAGTGAGTAACTTAAAGACCTTTGACCTTTTTGGTTAGGAGCTTCTGGAGTCTCTCATATTCAGTAGTACACTTGGACAAATTGAAGGAACTATTAATAGCTAACGACTGGTCTAATGTTTTATGAATATAATGGGATCAAAACTTCATTATAGCTAGAGGGCATGGTTTTGTGTTAAATAAAATCAAGAATTCAATACACAGGAGGTTCAGATTCAAAAGTTTACTAGTGTACACCAGGAAGCAAAAAATGTACAAGTACAGAATTTTGTCTAACATGAAACAGGAAGCACACAATTTTATATAGGTTTAACATTCAAGCTGTGCCCACCTTACTGACGTGGTATGTCACAGGGCATCTACATCACTTTAGCTTACAGTCTTCTATTCATAAAAAACTGCTGATGCTGTATATTTAAAAAAGTTTTCCTCTGGTAACAATACGGCCTTGCTATCCACCTGGTCAGACATAATGTCTTTCTGTAAAGTTACTTCTTCAAGGTTTCATATCAGTTCGAATACAATAGCAGATTCAGTCTTTTAATACACATCTTTGTTCACTGTTACATTTTCCCACCAGCTGCATGCTATCTCAGTAATACATATACGAGGCCAAATCATCCCAGCAGGAAAGAGCAGAAGATTTCATTATTTCACACATTTAATTTCCTGACCCAGCAGATAATCACTTGTGAAAAGCATAAACATTAAAACTTGCTAAGCTAGCATCTGCCAGGGTCGAAGGTCAGCTTGCTTCAAGCCACACTGCAGTTTCAAAACTACTTACATTTACACATGAATTAATCCTCTCTGCTATATGATTAATAGAATAAAATGCATTATATACTACTTTGCTTTTAAACTAGCATTTCTCATATATTCAAATACACATTTTTCTAACATTTTCCCCCCTATTAATACTTTTTATTCTGTTTTGAAGTATGCATAGTGTCATTTCATCTCCCAACTTCTTCCACTTAGGATTTTCAGCTAGGTGAGTCATTCAATCTATACTTCAGAAAAAATGTCATCTGAGATCAATTTTTCAATCTCAATATCTTGATACAAAGTTTCAGTAACAGATACATTAATAAAATCTTTGATTAATCTTTTCATGCAGGGAATTCCACAGCAAACACATGCTCCTATTAGGAGTATACCCACACAAATGACAATCAGAATATTCATTAGGATGGAACCCCACCCCCCAAATAGATTCTGGAAAAAGTCCATCAGTGGGTTTGGGCCTGGTTCAGTCATGGCTGATACTTGCTGAATTACCTCTAGGTGGTTATTAATTTCATGCCTGTTATCTGGTATATATGCACAGCATTCTTCTTTGATAAGCGCGCACGTACCACCTCTCGCCGCTAGGGTGAAGTCAAGAGCCATTCGATTTTGTAGCACAACAGTTCTCATTGCATTCAGTTCATCAGTCACCAGTTCTAGAGCAGAAAAAGTTGCATTACTCATTACTTCGAGAAGTTTCGACAACTTCCTCAGCTCCCAGGTCGATTTGACTGCTCCATAGGCTGGGAATATTTCTGCCCAAGATATAACACTGTCACTCAAGTCCATATGAGTCAATTTGCTTTTGTCTTTCACGGAATTGTGATCTTTCCAGCCAGCTTCGATCTTTCCAACTGGATTCACAGGTTTTTCAACTGGACCTTCGGGTTTTCTGGCTGCTTCTCTCACGTTTCATATCTTACCCAAATGTAATTCTGCAGTATGTCTTATTGCCGGAACCAAATATCCCAAAAAACAACTGCCGGACCAATTCTCAGGTAACCATTTATATGCCTTTTTCCCACAAATAAAATAACAGTTTCCTACTTTAGTACTAATACGCATCAGCCCTGCATGAAACATTTTCTGATCTATAACTGTCAATTGTTTAAACAAAACTGGATTCTTGCGAATGTCATTCATGGTTGTTTTCAATGAGTTCAAATATGAGTCATAATGTCATAATTAGTATTGCAAAAAGTATTGCCATTACTATTCTTAATATAACATCGGTAAGATATGGTTATATTACAATTGCTCCAGCCCACCTGGAGAGTATCATTTTTATAAAAACATACAATTCCTTTTTGTGTGACAGGTAAAAATAAAGCTATTTTGTCCTGTGATCTCACAGTTCCTGTATCGAAGAGTAAATTCTCCCAAGTCTCATTTATCCCCAAAGGGACAGCGGACATTATCAGTCCTCCATATGCTGTTGGTATAGCTGTACAAACCCAGCAATTTGAAATGTTCATAGTCTCTGCATATACACGCTTCTTGGCTAGGTATGTGTTAAAATTTGGATGCCAGTCTATAAACGTTTCGTCACGCCTTCCCACTTTCACTTGTGTGGTTGTGTGTAGGATAAACCACAACAAGAGGAAAATTGTCACAATTACAGTCAATAAATGTATACTCAACAAAATGATTATGCAACATCTCTGGGGTTGATCTAAATTTCTATTCGCTTTGTTTTTGGCCATCTTGGTCTAGTTGTGTATCAGTCACAAAGTTTTTATCAAGTTGAAAGTTCTTTACCGGCTTGCAGTGTGTCAAATGAACCCAGGACGTCCTTTTGGCCACTCTGACTGCAGTAGGCATTGCCAACAGAACCTGGTAGGTCCTTCCCACTTTGGACTCACCCAATTCTTCCTTTTCGTCACTTTCAGCCACACAAACATCCCGGGGGCCAAGACTGCTTCTACCGGTCTGGTCTGTCTCTTATCTGAAAAAGAGTTAAACTGCAAAACATATTTATTTGTTAACAGTTTCCTCATATAACTAGCTAATGAACTGTCAGCCTCTTGCTCTGCAGGCATGAGAGCTTTCCACTAAGGCACATAATATGCTCTCCCAAAAACCATTTCAAAGGGAGTCAAGCCCTTTACATTTGGAACCGTTCTCATACTCAGCGATGCTAAAGGCAGACAGTGTATCCAATTCTTTTGGGTTTCCTCAACTAACTTCCTAAGTTTATTTTTGAGGGTACCATTGTACCTTTCCACCAGTCCTGCTGACTGTGGGTGGTAAGCACAATGGTTCTTTAAGGAGATACCAAAAAATCTCCCAAGTTGCTGGATTGTCTGATTTACGAAATGTGTGCCGTTGTCACTATAAATCCTTTCCGGAATGCCAAATCTAGGGATTACTTCTTTTATCAGGGCTTTCGCCACTGTTGCTGCATCCGGGTTTTTGGTTGGAAAAGCTTCTACCCATTTGGAAAATATGTCTACAATAACTAAACAGTATTTCTTCCCTTCACACTTACTCAATTCTATGAAATCCATACAAATAGTATGGAACGGATATGGTGGTATAGGAAAACTTCCTTGCTTGGTTTTAAATGCCCCTTGTGCATGGTGCTTGTTACAAGTATGACAAGCTGCACAAAATTTTTTTGTGTAGTTTGTGTATCCATATGTTTGGAATATTCGGTTTACTAACTGTACCATCCCCCCTGTTGAGACATGGCACTGCCCATGGCTCAACAAAGCTGCATATCTAAATAAATTAGACAGCAATATCGGTTTTCTCTCTTTGGAAATGTACAGTCCATTCTCAAGAGTTGCACCTCGTTTTACCCATTTTTGTTTTTCAGCTTTTGTAGTAAGCATCTGCATTGTTTTTAACATGTCTAAATATAAAATCTCAGAGGGTTGTAATTCCTCATTCAAAAGTAAAGTTTCTGAGTCTGAGGCTGCTTGCTTTGCAGCTGCATCAGCTCGTGCATTGCCTTTCGAAATCTTATCCTGTTGTTTTGTATGAGCTACACATTTACAAATAGCTACTTTGGTAGGTAACTGAATAGATTCTAATAACTCCAAAATAAATTGCGCATGATTAATAGGTTTTCGACTAGATGTTATTATTCCTCTATTTTTCCATTGTTGTGCAAATACATGTACTGTAGAAAAAGCATACCGACTAACAGTACATATGTTTACACACTTGTTTTTTGCTAAAGTACATGCCCGCGTCAAAGCTATCAATTCTGCTGCTTGTGCAGATAAGTTATGCGGTAAGGATTGGGCTTCTAAAATTTCATTGTCTGTAACTACTGCATACCCTACCAGATTCTTTCCTGTAGGACCCCTTCTGCATGAGCCGTCCACGTAATATGTCACCTCGGCATTATCCAAGGGCATGTCTGTGAGATCTTGTCTAGGCAAAGCTAACTGTTCAATTTCCTGCAGGCAGCTGTGTGGTGTGCCATCCGCAGGAGTTGGAAGTAATGTTGATGGATTTAATGTCGTACATCGTTCAATTGTCATATGAGGTTGGCTCAGCAGTATAGTCATACATGAAAGATGTCTAGCAGGAGAAAGGTATGCCACTTTCTCTTGCAGTAAAATTATTGCAACTGCATGAGGCACTCTCAATGTGAGAGGGTGGAATAACACCACTGAGGCTGAAGCCTGTACTGCCATTGCAGCTGCAACTACTGCTTGAACACAGTGAGGCAAAGATCACGGCACTGGGTCTAACTGCGAAGAATAATAGGCTATGGGGCGTTGCTTGTCTCCATGTTGTTGCATCAGTACTGATGTCATATATCCTTGCTTGCAATCTATGGTCTGAAAGAACCATTTGTGATACTTCGGAAGTCCTAAAACTAATGAAGAAGCTATCAACTGCTTCAACCTGCAGAAAGCTGTTTCTGCTTCGGGTGACCATTGTAAAATATCTTGTGCTGCCATTGGTGTCTTGTATATCAGGTCAGTCAGTGGAGCAGATTCCAAAGCATAATTTGGTATCCAGCTCCGACAGAAATTAGTTGTGCCCAAGAAAGACATCATTTCCTTCTTGGTTGTTGGTTTGGGTGCTTGCAAAATTGCTGTTTTTCTTTCCTCGTCTAATATTCTACCTTCATTGGATATTACATATCCTAGGTATCTAACTTGTTTTCTCCAAAGTTGTAACTTACTTTTGTTTACTTTGTGTCCTTGTGTTGCTAAAAATTTCAATAACGCTACAGTATCCTCCCTGCATTGTTGCTGGGTGGGGGCTGCTAGCAAGATGTCATCTACTTAAAGTAGAATTTGACTACCTCCCGGTGGGGTAAATCCTGCCAGGTTGCTAGCCATTTCTTGTGCAAATATTGTTGGACTCTCACAATATCCCTGTGGCAGTCGAGTATATGTATACCTTTTACCCTGAAATGTAAATGCAAACCAATATTGACTATCAGGATGTATAGGTATCGAGAAGAAAGCATTGCTGATATCTACCACAGAGAAATACTTCTGTTGCGGTTCTAAATCATTTAACAAAGTATGTGGGTCTGGCACCGTAGGTGCTCTAGGTATTACTGCATTATTTACAGCTTGTAAATCTTGTACCATCCGCCATTCCCCATTCGCTTTCTTAACAGGAAATAGGGGGTGTATTACATGGTGAATCAGGAGATTCTACTAGTACTCCTTCTTTGAGTAATGCTGCTATTATAGGCTTAATTCCTATTTCTGCATCCTTTCTCAAAGGGTATTGTCTTTTCTGTGGTCTAAAAGCTGACTTTGGGGTAATTGTAACTGGTCCTGCTGTTCGAATAAGTCCTACATCTGAATTGCCTGTTGACCAAAGAGTTGTTGGAATTTCACATAAGACCTTTTCTTCTTCTTCTAATAAAAATGCTAATCAGCTGTCCTTGCTAGATTGCAAGTGAACAGCTGGATGTGTCTGTGTCAACCAATTCAGTTTTTGTTTTTGTATCCCTTGTTCTGATAGTTCTAAATCAGTCTGTTTCTCCCATCTTGTTACTTTTTCTCCTAAGTTTGCCCATTTTATACCTTTGTTCTTTGTCAAGCTGATATGTGGTAATCGATTTGATCTATATAATGCAAGGAATTCTTGAGGTAATGAACAGCTAACTACACTGTTCCCCTCAGTATCCCAGTACAAAGTACACAATACTAGTCTAGTTGCACGATTTCTGAACAATTCTTGCTCATACTCTCTATCAGGTCCTGGTGTAGTACAGTAGTATAGAGTACAGTGTAACAAATGCTGTCAATCAGTGTCGAGGGAGGGGGCTTTACTGATGGCTACGTTCATCAGTTCCTCGGTTACTGCCCCTGGACCAGTCGTGACTAGGTACTGGCTGTACCAGTAAAAAGTTTCACACTCCGACCGCACTACACATCTATCCATTTGCCTCTGCGCCTCCATACCTTGTACAGTTGGAACTACTGCTATGCCAAATATCTGCATAAGGTCCCTGCCCAATAAGTTTACTGGACACTTTGCAGAAACAACAATTTTACTTCTCTGGGTCATACCAGAAACAGGGTCAGTTATTGCTATAGCATGGGAAAGTGGTTCCCTGTATAGCTGTCCGTTTGCTGCTTTTACTAGTATATAATCAGGTGATTCGGAATGTTCTGGTAACTTGGAGGGGTGTATCAAAGTCCGTGACGCTCCTGAGTCACACAGGAATTTGACTTCCCTTCCCTCCACCAGAAGTGTAACTTCTGGTTTCGTATCTGCTAAGTAGAGCTCTAAGCTCAATAATGCTAAGTCTAAAATTTCACTTTCTTCATCCTCCATATCTATTTGCACTTCCTCTACTCCTTCTATCACATTTACATTTGTTTTCTGTTTATTAACTTTTCCTGATGATTTCTGACTTTCACATGATGTATCTTCACTATCATATAGTCAGTCCTCATCTCCCTTATCTTCTGAAATTACCTTTTGTTTTGCTTACAATCCCTTGCTAGATGTCCCTTTTTCCGCACTTGAAGCATTCACCTCTCTTTTTCCTTTCTTCAAAATCTTCTGATCGTTTGTCAGACTGTTTGTTTCCCTGGGCATTCTTCTTGCCCTTTTTACCTGACTGTAACACAAATACTTCAGCTCCGTCTTCAGCAGTGAAGACTTGCGCCTTCTTTTTCTTTTTACTATTAAAATGTCTTTCAGCATGTCTAGCATATTCAAGTAAGGCTTGTAGCCTCCCTGTTCGATGGTCTATCATATGCTTCATAATGAAGCTACTAATAGGTGCAATGCAACCTTTCAAAAATGCATTTTCAATTGTTGTTCATATGGGGAATCATTTGTTTGGTTCTCAGGAACCGACATACCGCTATGATTATTAAAACATTCTAATAATCTAGCATAGTACCCATCTATTGTCTCATTTTCCTGTTGTATGCATTGATTAATGCAAGTCCAGTCTGCTCTAGGTTTCCATTTCTCAGAGATTCGGTCTGTTAGACTTTTCACTCTGTTGTCTAACTCTGCGTCACTATGTGGGAGTGGTTTAAGCTCTGCATTATGAGGATTCCATGTGCCACAAATCATGTGCCAGTCTGGACCTATAATTTGTCTTACTACTTTTTCTACTTCTTCCCCATTCAAGTGGTAGCTCAATCTCATGCCTTGTAAATCTTCTAAAAATTTCGTAAAATTAACTTTCGGATGGGGGATTCTCTCAGTAGCTTTCCGGATATCCTCCGGTGTCCATGGTCTATATACTAAGAGTGTTGGGTTTTGCCCTTCCTGTCCTGCCTGAGGATTTGGAACTTCTATAAGTGGGCATATTTCTTCCTCACTCTCATCCTGTAGGTTTCTCTCTATTTGATATGATTCTGTGTTCCTATGTATTTTACGTGCTCGGGACCTAGTTTCAATAGGATCTCTAATAAATGGTTGTGGTTTTGCTGAAACTTCAGGATAACGCGGAGGTGGACCAGCCTGTCCACTCGCTTCATATCCTGAAAAGGGTAAGGGAGTGGGCAGGGGAGGAGGAGGAGCAGCTGTTGCTATTACCAAGTTATTATCTTCTTTGTCTAAAAATAATGTTTTTCAATTTTTAAGCTTCTGTTCTCTACGATTTGCTTCCTCAATCCACCTGTGTGCCTGAGGAATGCCTAATTGGCGTTGCTTTTTTGCCTGACCTCCCGCATCAGATTTAAGCTGTTTTAGGAGTTTAACTAGTGAAGTTTTATCTAGTTTACCATCAAATTCATATTTGTTAACCCATTTTGTATAATACCTAATGTTATCAGAACGTTGTAATTGCATGTATTTTGCGTCTTCGGTTAGGGGCGGATCTCCCGATGTTTTAGTGCACTGATTTCCCATAGTAAAGAAAATGTTACGTAACCCTTCTTTTATCACGTGATATCAAATTCTCAGTTCCTGTTCACAGTTTATCTAGAATGACTGCCTACCTTATTCTGTTACCCTGGTCTATGACCAAATATACAGTACTTCCTTTTGTCCCTGATCTGCAAAACAAATCTTGACAACAATATACTGTAACCTAGTCCCTGATCTAAAATAGAAAAAAGGCAAATTCTTCCTACCTGAGCCTCCGGTATTGAATCGTCCAATATCCGCTCTTTGGCCACAGATCAGAAAGTGGCCAGCCTCTTTAAACGACAATTCAGTCGGAGGTCTTTTCACCCAAGAAGAACCGTTTCGGTACCTTCTCCTGCACAGTATTCGACCACCGGTAGACTCTGATCTGCAGCTGTCCGAGGGAAATCCGGCTCGAAGGACCAAACTGTTAAATAAAATCAAGAATTCAATACACAGGAGGTTCAGATTCAAAAGTTTACTAGTGTACACCAGGAGGCAAAAAACGTACAAGTACAGAATTTTGTCTAACATGAAACAGGAAGGACACAATTTTATATAGGTTTAACATTCAAGCTGTGCCCACCTTACTGACGTGGTATGTCACAGGGCATCTACATCACTTTAGCTTACAGTCCTCTATTCATAAAAACAGCTGATGCTGTATATTTAAAAAAAGTTTTCCTCTGGTAACAATACGGCCTTGCTATCCACCTGGTCAGACATAATGTCTTTCTATAAAGTTACTTCTTCAAGGTTTCAGTTAGAATACAATAGCAGATTCAGTCTTTTAATATACATTTTTGTTCACTGTTACATTTTCCCACCAGCTGCATGCTATCTCAGTAATACATATACAAGGCCAAATCATCCCAGCAGGAAAGAGCAGAAGATTTCATTATTTCACACATTTAATTTCCTGACCCAGCAGATAATCACTTGTGAAAAGCATAAACATTAAAACTTGCTAAGCTAGCATCTGCCAGGGTTGAAGGTCAGCTTGCTTCAAGCCACACTGCAGTTTCAAAACTACTTACATTTACACATATATTAATCCTCTCTGCTATATGATTAATAGAATAAAATGCATTATATACTACTTTGCTTTTAAATTAGCATTTCTCATATATTCAAATACACATTGTTCTAACATTTTGGAGTAGATTTTTTCAAACTTTAGTGGAAGTTTGGTGGTCATGTGACAGTGAAATGTTGATATGGGTGCTAAGATCTTTATCATTTGGGAGCTGTGTGATAGGTGTCAAATTTTTGTTTCATAGTGCAGTGCATTCTTTAGCTTATAGTTGAGGTCATTGTCATTACTCAGTCTGTTGGTGTTGTCTAGTCCCTGTTGGAGTTACAGTGTGTGGGAACCAGAAAATATACCTCTGGAATCCCATCTGTATCCCTGCAAAACAGGGAAAACAGGTTCTGACTTTGTGGGAACATGGGTGAAATTCTTGGCTAGGCTTATAAGGGCCTCCGGGCCAATAGCCTAGTATCATCCTATGAACCTATGAGTAGAATGATAGAAAATGTCTGCTTATATTTGTATTTGAAGTTGTCAGTGTTAGCTTTAGTTTTTTATTGTTTGCTGGTCCAGTCATAGTAAAGTCAGTTAGTTACTGTGAATTCTTGGTTTGAGCAGGAGGATCCCTTGATGCAAGCATATGTTCCAGTTATGATGCTGTCTTTGTGAGGTGAATGTTTTCATCCTGACTTATTCATGCAGAGTATTTGGGTTTTAATTATTGGCCCAGGAGATGAATGAGTCAGGAAAGAAGGGATAGCATAGGTGGCCTCTGGACGAAGCCATCTTGCCCATCTTATGGGAAGGAATTGCAAAAGTTCCAGAGCATGACCCTTTCCTAGGATATGGCTCAATACTGCACTGCTTGCACTCTGGGGTATGGAGACCATTAACCCACCAAAGTATACTCATGTTTGGGATATGGGGAGCATGAGCCCACCCAAGCATGCTAGTGGGGAATATGTGAGTGTACTGAAGTGTGCAGTCAATCTTTGGCTTGTATTGTGAGCATTACACTGTACTTTTTGACCAAGGAGGTTGTTAGGAGCAGGGTAAATGTCTAATACCCACAGGATGATGGCCAAGATCCCTGGTTCTTGTATACTTTCCTGTAAATGGATGAAAGTCGGCCTCTCTACTGCTCCTGTTTTGGAGGAGCATCCCTATTTTCAGGCCCGATTTACCACTGCAATAGATATACCTATTTTTGGAGGCATATCCCTATTTTTTCTGTTTTGGTTTACCCCTTCACTCAATTGTTTCGAGTCCCTCACACTTCAAAGTAATGGTTTTATATAGCTTGCAGTTAGTCTTATTTTAAGTAGAATTGCTTTCATTTTTTTAAAGAAAATGGAACTTTATTATCCTGTGTTATTTTAATTTTGTCTGTGCTGTCCCCTAGTCAAAGACATTCAAACAAACATGCTCAATCTGTGATGCATTTTGTACCATCTTGAAGGATAATCAATTAAATGTACCAGTTATGAGTTGGATTTGCTGTAGTTAGATTTATACGTTACTGTATATTATGACAAAACCAATGTGCAGTTATTATTCTTAGCCTTTTAATGATGCACTTGACTTACTAGTCAATGAAACAGTTTTCAAAATAATGTGAATGTATAGTTATTTACCACATTTTAAAGATTAGTATGCTCCTCATTACGAATAGCTTTGCAGTCGTGTATTTTAAATGAGTACTAGGTGACCCTGGCCGAAATACCACAAACAGGAGATCAGAATTCCATGACTGTCAGAGGATTTAACAAGTGGAGGTCCGGAAAGGATGGATTAACTTCATGCCATTACTTGCATTTCCTCCTCTACTGGATGCCCGGGTTGGCTTACAAAGTGATAGAGTTTCATGAAGAGCATGTTGTAAACTTATTAATATATATTCATAAGAGACGACAGCGTTTGTCTCATGTGTTCTTTCAGTTTCGTCTGTCAGTTGAACCTTCAGTAAAAAGAGTTTAGAGTTTTACAAGGTCTTGTTGTCAGTATAGACATTCTCAGTGATATAAACAAATTGACTGTACTTTTTGTTTTTTGAGATCATTCAGCTGGTGAGATTTTTTTGTTTTTTTACAATGAGGCTATTTCCACTAAAATCTTTCCTACTGGATGACATGGTAAGTTGTTTAGAGTTCTATCAAAGATATATTTTACACAATTCTGCTTGCATTGTACTAGTATAAATATATTTAACAGAGGTTCAGTATTAAGTTGAATTAACATATTAATCAGTTGCTGGCTGGTTGATTGCATCTCTTTGGAATAAGCATTGCAAATTGTAAAAAAAATATATATACAAACACACACACACACACACACACCTACGTATATATATATATATATATATATATATATATATATGTGTGTGTGTGTGTGTATACTTTGTGGGTGTGTGTATATGCATGCGAACATGTATGCACCCGAGCAAACAGAACAAGTATGCATTTTGTTGTGCAATCTTCCAATTAAAATTTCCATGCTAACTAGCACGTCATGTAAAAAACACTTCATCATGAATATAGGTGCTTGCATATTATCACAACCAGATTCGAAAGGAGTCACTGTCGCTATCGTTTCTGGAAGCCCTTCAAGCTTTCATTTTGTGTGGGTACCAAAATCCACCTTTTTTTGTGACGTACTGCTTGCAAATGTAATTACATTAAAAGGTGTAACTCAAAATGACGGAAGTGTTCGCTTGGCTGTTTCTTCTTCTGTGGGGTAAAAGTTACAGTGATGTCTGTCAGTATAGATTTGAAAACTGTGTATTCTGTTTGCAGCTTGCCTCTTACCCAGCAGAATATATTTGGCATGAAGCTGAAACTGAAAAGAAAAAAAAAAGTTTTGAATGTATATTCACAGTGATCGGCGTTAACATTTCCACCACGGAAGAAGAAGCAGTCAGTCATTTTCCAAGCCCTGTCTGCATACCAGGTCTCTTAACTGCAGGGAGCAGATTAATAAGCTCAGCAGCCATGCTGCTTCAATGTTATGAGTGCAAGGATAGCAGAGAAACTAAAATGGTGCAGAATAATTCATCGTTAAGCACTATGCAATATGTCAGAAAACAGAAACTAAAATGGTAGAGAATAATTCACCATTAAACACTATGCAATATGCCACAAAAGTAATTACTGTGGCATGTCGCTTAATTTCAGTGAGCAAAAAGGAAGTGTTTTTCATCCACAAAGCTCAATATGCTCAACCTCCATGCTACTGTTGAGCCTCCAGGCACGTGTATGATGTTAGAACCAGGAAACAAAATCGCCATCGGCCTTGCATGTTGAGATGTGGTATTTGCAGTACTATCCGCAAACCTTACATCCAGCTCACACCATAACACTACAGCACTTGTACTTATTGTCATGCTGTTTTCCCCTCTGTACCATGCAGAACTGCATAGTGAGCCATTCAGAATCTGGTTGCAATAACACGTAAGAACTTGAATATCACATAACCTGTTGCACATGTCCTTTAAAACAAGGAATGCAGGAAACTGTCTGTTACATTTAAATGGTTTAACTGTCCTACTATGTGCATTTTCTTCTTGATGTGTTCTTACAGTATTGCCATTTTTTTAAATCTGTTTTGCATCTCTAGTGTAAATTGAGTCTTCTTAGTGGTGGATCTTTCAGATTTGTCACTTGCATGCTCTGTGTGTACCTGTCAGTCCATAATTTCCAAGTACCTTTCTGCTTGCAACACCTCTCTCTCGCAATTGAAAGTAGTCAAGATTCCAGGAAAGGATCATAATATGTTTTGGAAATAAGACTTGGAGAAAGTGTGCCACACAAAAACAGTCGTATGTTTTCTGCTTATTAAGTGTACACTGTTTTCATCCTTCTGAAAGACCCTGCTAATTTTGTGCAGTTTGTTATATACAGGCTTGTCATTTAAACCACATTCACTCTTTACAATTGGGAAATCTTATGGAATGGAACATCCATTTTGTTGAAAATTTGTATTTTGCCCTGAACTTACATTCCCTCACACAAAAGGCAGCCAGGGACAGTTACATTAAAGACATTTAATATTTTCTAAATAAACTGTCACCTATGGCAACTAGCTCAGCAATAAAATGCAAAGCTTCCCTTCCTTACTGGAAACACAGTCAGCCTTTTGTAATAATCAGTCTCCTTGCATGTATCTGTTCTTGATTGTTGATATTTATTCCCTGCACTAGTAGTTCTTTCTAGTAATGACTGCAGTGGCTAATTTATCAGTAAGTAGGTTATCACCTTACTTCCAGTTTAAGATTTCATCAGTTATTGGAGTAGACTATTGTTACCGATGCTGCGGAACTTGCACATTATGAAATTACTGCACGCATAACCAGAATGCTGAGTAGATAGTTTTCAATCAGTTTTGAGAGGAAGGGCACCTAAAATAATTTAAAATCTTAAAAAGTCTGGCAGTTAGTACAGATGATTAAGGCTATGAGCTGTAAACAAATGGTCCAGGGTTTAATTCCCTCAGCTTCTGTTTGTTGTGTGACCTTGAGCCGTTGATCAAATCACTTAATCAGGCTGTGCTTTAGGGGCAGTCAGGAAATTGGGCTAGGATTTTCAATGGTCTTCTGAGCTGCAAGCCTAGTAACTACCTATGAACCTGTGAAACTAGGCAGGAGCCAAGACTGGGTTTCCATTTCATGAAGGGTTGCCAGCAAACTCTTTTGGTACTTAAAGCCACTCAGGGTAAGAGTTTGCCTTGCATCTGTATAGATTTGGACCTTGATGTGCTACTGCTATCAGTCTGAAAAGGAGCATTCTAAAGAAACACTTTTCACAGTAGATGTATATTACTTGGCTAGGTTTGATGGCATAAATATCCCAATGAAAAGATTTTTAAAATAAGTTTCCTTAGACTAGACTTGAATGGAGCTGCACATAGTGTTGTAATGTATTTATTCTTTGATTTCTTACCAAGGGATCGCATTTGGTGCATTGATTCTCTACTGACCCTTTCAGCAAGTGCACAAGGCAGAGAAGAAAACAGAGCAAAGAACATTCAGGACAATATGAAGAACAAACGCAGTATTAGTTCAAGAAGGTACATGTGAAAGTATACAAAAATTAGGCTGCCTTTCAGAATGCACTGTTGTAGTACTTGCATCTAGTAGTCATAAGCATATGTAGTATCAGCTCAGATGAAAGCATTAACAAAGTTTTTACAGGGACATGAGAGAAGGCATTCTCATTCGGTACCTTGAGGTAAGAGATTGGGACTGTTTTATTTTATTGTTTAGCTTAGAGTGAGGAACAGAGAGTAGCTGGAGAATATTATACAATTAATGCATTAGCGAAGGATGTCTTGAAAGAGTGAGATGAAAAAGAACAGCAGTTAAGATTAAATTTGAAGATAATGTTGCTAGTGAAGTAACAGACCTAGCAGGAAAAAATAACTATGATACAGTGAAAAATATTGGTGGTTTCTTAGAGACAGGAGAAATGAGAAGTGGATTTAAGAGTTTGACACCTTCTACAGGCAGAAGAGGAGGCAAGAACTGAGTGGTAATGTTGTGTTATGATAGAGATGCTCCTTTCTTAGGGCAGTGCTGCTACCAGTTAAGGTAGTGTAGGTTCAAGCCTGAGCCTGGGTACTTAGTCGGGACAGTATTATTTTTAATTTGATTTGATGCAGCTGATTGACTTGTTCAGTGCTACTTTGCTGATAGACTATTTAACTGCCTCTATCTTTACTCTTAATATGGTTAATTGTAAGGGCATGTTACTCATTATAAATTCAATATGTGGAATATGTCCCAGGTTTGCAACACTGGATGCTAAAGAAAGTAATGGAGGTGCAGTACCACTGGTTAATTGATTGGTCAACGTTCTTATAGAGACTGCTATAGTGGAGGATTGCTGATGGTCAGACTGTCTTTCTTTGCCCAAGGATGGCAGGGCATGAAAAGTTAAATACATTTTACTGGCTAGTTTAATTTAATTTGTAGGTAAATTATAGGAAATCATTAAAATGCATGGCACTTTTCCATTATCGGGGCAACACTTTAAACGCAGTTGCTGAGCTCCGAATCCAGTTACTTGTCGTGTCTTTTTTGTGTTAATATAACCAGATGTGTGTAAAAATTATTTTATTTAATATTTTTAAAAATTATTTTTTTTTAATTTTAGACATGTTAAGGCACTGGATTTGAGCTGAATGACTGCAATTAAAGTGTTTCCTTCCTATGCACCAAACAGAGAAATGAAAAAATAAGAAATGAAGCAAATCCGGAAAACATAGGGTTTTCTTTTTTCTTAAAATTGTAATAATATGCTTATATTTGCCCTACAATAAATTGCAATTAACTTTCTCCCTTTAAAATGTGTTACTGTAAATCCCCTGCATGCAACTCTAATGTGTCCACAACTCATGAGCTGATTGGCTATCACAGGCAATACCTTTGTCACTCCCATCTCCATTCATCTCGCTGTTTTTTTTTGTTTTTTGTAAATAACAGTAAGATTCAGAAATAATGAAGGAAAATATGGGATATTTAAAAAAATATTAGTAGTGCAAACTTGAGCCACTGACACATTGAGAGAATGGAACTTCCTAACAACGCTTAATTCCATTGTCAGGGAAAACCCTTGGAAAGCAGTAGCTGCTGCTTTAAAAAAAAAAAAAAAAACGCTTAGTACAAAACAGCTGATGTTCTTCGTGTTTCACTGTTGCAGTCGCGTCAGGTCGTCAGTAGTATAAAGTAAGGCAGCCACCGCCATTACATCAGTCTTTCTTGTCGTGGAGCCCGAACCAGAAGCAGTTCGCACGAGTGCCATTCAGCTGCTACCTGAGTTTTCATCTACCGAATTGAAGTCTTCTAACCCGACTGGGGATCCTTTTTTTTTTTTTTTTGCACTAACCGATGTCAGAAAAAGTTAATAATTGTCTCGCCTGTGGAAAAGAAATACCACCCCAAGACTTCCACTCTTACCGTGTTACTTGTTTAGGCACAGACCATGACGTCCCTCGTTGTTGCTTCTGTGCTTTGTTCAATGCCAGAACTATCCATTGTCGGGCGCTTATTGTAGCCAGATATTTTCGCTTATGATCCAATATGGCTTCGGGAAGCCTCTGAAAGCAGATCTTCTGAAACAATGTAAAGATAAAGACAGAGACAGACCGCGCACAGGTCCAAACCTACCAATGACGCTTCCGTTAAGCTAGTCGTCTGTTCTCCGGTACTCAGGCGCTTCCACAGCCCCTGATGCCCACTTCTGTTTATTTGCAGGCCACTACCGAGACCCTTTTGGAGTCTGGTATGCTGCAAAACTCTTCCTCGACTAAGGATCCTACATTCCTCTCAACCATGGATGGGTCCAGAGCCGTTGAGCAGGCACCAGCTTCTGAGGAAGTCCTTCACATTACTGAATCTCAACACAAACTGACATTTTCTTTCATGACTACCATTCTTTCTACAACTACTGAGTTTCTTAGGCCGAGGGTATGAACCACACCCAAGAAACCGACGACCCACTCTCAGGCACCTACTACCTTGCCTCAGTCTCAAATGCTTAAAATGGCAGAAGACCTTTTCATGCTGATCAGTGGAAGCCAAGCTACCCCCTGCAAAAGGAAAAGAGATCTGTCCTCTGTAGTTTTGTCTGAACAAGAGTCAGATAAATCTGCTGCATCTGAATATGAAGACATGCAACCCCTCTCCACTTATGAGGATTCTGATGCAGAGGATTCCATTCCTTCAGCCACTCCCCAGAGGATTTTTCCTTTGGGGAAACCCTGCATACCTTAAGGGAACATTTCCAATGGGAGAGTCAGGACTACCCTCAGTCTAAAAAGAGACTCAGGGATTTCCTAGATCTTTCACAACACAGACCCTTGACCATCCCCCCAGTCCTGGATGTTGTGGAGGATGGTTTCATTGAATCTAGCTTAACTCCTGACGTCCTTCCTCCTGCTCCCAGAAAACCAGACAGGTTCTATAGAATCCCTGACTGACACAAATATCTTTTTTAAAAATCCAACAGCTGACCCTAAGGTCATTTCTCAAGGGCCAAAAGGAATTAAAGCAACCTCTGCTAAGAATCCCACCCCATCAAACAGGGATTCCCGAGCATTGGACAGATGGAGTAAGAAAGTATACACCTCAGCTACTCTTGCTATCAGGGCACTAAATTGTCAGTTCCATATACTGAAATTTCAGCAACATACCTTGGAACTCCTTAAACAAAAAATGTCTACCTTTCCTGCTTGGGCAGAATCTAAAGATTTACAAGACGTAATGCATTCTGCAAGTCAAGTAACTAAACACACCTTGCCCTGTGGTTTTGACACCCTAGAAGCTTCTTGCAGGGCAGCAGTCACTGGAGTTGCGCCATGCATGGCTTACGGAACAGCCCCTACCAGATAATGTCAAATCTAAATTGTTAGATGCCCCCTTGCACAAAGATAATTTATTTGGCACTAAGGCAGCAGAGGTCTTAAAAAAGATGGAAGAAAAAGCAAAATCTATGCAAACAGTTAAGGATTTCTTGCAGGCCCAGCCCACTAGGTTCAGCAGGCATTGTGCCTCCAAACAGTGGTCCTTTTCTGCTCCGAAAAAAATGGCCAAGCCTTGGCCCCATGGAAGCAGAACCCCAGACAGCAGCCCCAGGGAATGCATAGATCTAAGCAGTGGACTACCTCCACTTCAAAACCAGGGAATTCTAAGCCACTCCCTTATGGTAACACCTAACAATGACTCACCTCCTCCAAAACCTTCACTTACCCCTAGGAGGAAAACTCTCCTTTCACTCAAGCATCTGGGCCATGATTGCCATGAACCACTGGGTTCTGAACATTGTGGCTCAGGGATACAAGTTTTCCTTCCACACCCTTCCAACCCCAAAAGGGTTCCCAGATTTACCACCAAATCAGTGGGCAGAAGCTCAAAAGCAAACCCTTTCCCTGCTCTCTGAGGGAAGTAGAGCACGTTCCTGCAGAACAGATAGGCCAAGGTTTCTACTCCAGACTTTTCTGCTCCCCAGAAAAGAGGGCAGCTGATGCCCCATCCTCAATCTATCCACTCTAAGCACCTTCCTGGTGATCCCAAAATTCAAAATGCTCACCCTCCAGCATCTGTTACCCATGCTCTCCACAGACACATGGCTAGCCACCCTAGATCTAAAAGAGGCCTATCTCCACATTCCTATCAGGGAATCATGCAGGAAATACCTCCGCTTCATGGCAGGATCTCAACACTTTCAGTTCTCTGCACTTCCTTTGGCTTATCTACTGCTCCCAGAGTTTTCACAAAATGTCTGGCTCTGGCCATTGCCTTTTGCAGACAAATATTCAAATGTACCCATACTTAGATGACTGCCTTATTCAGGCAGACAGAGGGAGAAGCTGCTCAAGCACCTGGCCTTTGTAAAGACCCTACTAACCTCCCTAGGATAGACAATCAACAAAAAGAAATCCAAACAGGTGCCCACCCAATGGATAATCTTCCTGGGAGCAAGTATGGACACAGCTTCCCAGATGGCATACCTTACTCCAAAGAAAAAAAATTCCTGACAGCCTACTTCTTTCAACTAGCCACTAGGCCCCAGCTAACTGCAAGGAAGAGCCTGCAAGCTCTGGGGTTCATGGCATCTTGAATACTACTCATTCCATATGCCAGACTGCATGTGAGGAAACGTCAGTGGTACCTAAAGAGCCTTTGGTGCCAACACTCTCAATACCTGGAAACTCTTCTACCTATAATTCCTTGCCTCAGAAAAGATTTTCTTTGGTGGGCAACAGCATGCTGCCACAACAAGGGAATGTCTTTCTCCCCACCCCCCACCACCCAGACCCTCACCACAGATACATCAGACTACGCTTGGGGGGTGCACACCTGGACAGCAGGTGCATACAGAGCCAATGGAGCCCACAGCAAATCCCTCTGCATATCATTCAAAAAGTGATGATGGCTGTGCAGCATGCCTTGATATCTTTCAAGCCCCTTCTCTCTCCAGGGGCTCTCCTGATCAAAACAGACAACAACACTGTGATGTGGTACATCAACAAGCAGGGAGGGACTCACTCCTACCTTCTATGCAGGCCGGCCATGACCCTTTGGCACACAGCCTCTGCCATGCAACTACACCTGTAGCACAATTCCTACCAGGTTCTCTCAACTCTCTGGCAGACCAATTAAGCAGAAATCTTCTGGATCCACATGAGTGGCAACTCAACAGAAGTACCTTCACCCTAATAACTCAGAAATGGAGAACCCCAAAAGTCAACCTCTTTGCCTCCCACACCAACCATCAGCTCAGCAGATTCTGCACCAGGGAGCATCACTGCATGGCTTGGAAAGTGGATGCCATGTCCTTCCCCTGGGTCAGTCTATCGGTCTATGCCATTCCTCCCCTTCTTCTCATCCCCAGGGTACTGCTCAAAATAAGTGAGGAAAAACCAAGGACCATTCTTATAGCTCCAGACTGGCACCAGCAGCACTGGTACCCCTTGCTGCACAGCCTGTCTTCAGCGCCCCCTTGGCATCTTCCTCAGATTCCAAACCTCCTGACCCAGAGGAAAAGGGAATTCATGCATCCCCAATTGCAGACACTGAATTTGGCAGCTTGGCTTATTCCCTAACCCTGAACCAATCTGCCATCCTCAGTAAATAGGTTCTGGATGTTATCCTTGAGGCCAGACGTCCTAGCACCAGCAAGTCTTATGCTGACAAATGGAAAAGGTTCTGCAGCTGGATCCAGGCTAAGGGAGAGGCTTTCCATGCTGTTTGTAGCAGAAATGGATGCAGTGTGCTATCCATCCCTCTCATCCTGGATTACTTAGCTGACCTACTACACAGTGTCCTCTTTCTCCTCTATAAAAATTCTTGTCTCTGCTATTTCTGCTCATTTTCCCACTGAGTAGCCCCTTTTCTCACACCCTTTGATCAAACAGTTCCTAAGAGGGACTAACAACTTGAGGCCATCCAGAAGGCTACCAACACCAGCTTAGGACCTTAACTTTGTATTAGAAAAGCTCATCCTGCCCCTTTTGAACCAGCTTCTTCTGCAGAGCTAAAATTTCTCTCCTGGAAGACAGCATTCCTTCTGGCTATCACTTTAGCCAGAAGCGTCTCTGAGCTGAAAGCACTCATGGCCATGGAACCCTTCATCATCTTCCATGCAGACAGAGCATCCGTCAGAACTAACCCATCCTTCATGCCAAGGTGGTGTCCAGTGTGGCTCCCAACTAATCCATTCATTTGCCCACCTTTTTTCCTAATCTCCAGAACAAGGGTTGAAAGGATTCTTCACTCTCTAGATGTGCACAGACAGCTCAGATTCTATCTAGACAGGACTAAATTCTTCAGAAAGCCTGATCAATTGCTGGTTAGCTTTGTTACAGTGGCAGAAGGCAAAGCCATCTCCAAACAAACCATTTCCAAATGGATAGCACACTGCATCCATTTCTGCTACATACAGCATGGAAAGCCTCCCCCAAGGGGGTCAGAATACACTCCACCAGAGCAGCCTCCACCTCTGTGGTTTTGCTCAGAAGAGTCCCCACCAGGGACATCCTGGAGGCTGCCACCTGGACATCTGTTCACAGTTTTACCAAGCATTACCACCTGCCCCTCTTCTCCAAATCCAGGGCAGAGTTTACCTCTGCAGTCTTGCAGGGCATCCTAGCCAGCCCCTAGTTTCATTGACTGCCTTCATCCTTTTCCTCAGCTTTGGGAATCTACTCAAATGTGATGACTCCAACAGTGAACCACAATGAACATAGTACAGTTGTGTACCTACCATAAATGTAGATGTTCGAGGGTATTCACTGTTGCAGTCCTGGATTCCCTCCCTCCATCCCCCTTTATTCTCTTTCTCCTTTTATTACCTTTCTAACTTGTTGTTCTTCTTTCCTTACAAGGGACATATTGGTATTTATTTTCCACTGCTGGGGTTTCTTCCACCAGAACCTGGACTCTTACTTGGGGGCTCCTGACAGGTTAGGGCAAGAAAAACTGATGTAATGGCGTCAGCTGCCTTACTTTATACTACTGACGACCTGACATCATTCCTCAAGCGACAGCAACTGACGCAGAAATACTAAGTCTCTGGTATTTGGGTCGGCTGAGGGCTACCCTGGCAGGGATAATCCAAATGTGATGACTGCAACAGTGAATACACTCGAACATCTACATTTATGGTAAGTGTGCACAATTGTACTTTTCTATGATTCCGATGGCATCTTCACAGCTAAAATATGACAAATAAGTGTAATTAAAGAATTTCTTTTTCTGGAGCAAGTAAAAGGCTGCGTACTCTTCACATTGTGAAGAAATACATTTCTTCTCACTTTTCTGTTATTGGGGCAACACTTTAAATGTGGTTGCTGAGCTACGAATGCAGTATATTTTTATTAAGTGTTGATGTAAACGTGTGTACAACACAGTTAAATGGATAATATTTAAAAAAGAAGCTGTAGCTTCTTCATTTCACACACACATGTTTAAATTTACACTAAATTCGGAGCTCAGCAACCGCATTTAAAGTGTTGCACCGATGACAGAAAAGTACCAAATGCATTTGTATTTCCTGCTTCCTTTTGGATAAACTATTCTACATGCTAATGTTTAAAAATCTGTTAAGCCTCATAAACATATGCATGTTCACTTATTCCCTACACATTAACTGCTGCTTTGTATGTGTATCTTGGGTAATAATACGCGTTCTGCTTCATTTTATGTACTGTGATTTGTCCAGTGTGCCTTGTGTAACATGCACATCCAGGATCTCACACACACGTCTTACAGTGAGTTCCCTAGTTTATGGAATTCTTTGCTTGTGACCAGTGCCTACTACTCATTCATGGTCTCTACTCTACATACAAAGCGATTAAGATTTTCCAACACTACGTAAGAATCCAAGTTCAAGCAAATATAATGAGGAGGTTAGCAACAAAGACAGTAAAAATCTCTGTCAATTCCAGGAAATGGTACGAGGAGTTTCATTTCATTCTTTGTTGCAGAGACTGTGCCTTGAGAAGACTTCAATGATATTATTTTCGGGTAATTTTGTTGTGATAAAGGAACTGTTTTATAGCACAGCTGGAGTACCAGACATTACACAAAACAAAACCAGGCATTATATGGAACCATTATCATTTATGTTGCCTAATATAATCAGTGTCAGTATTTCTACAAGTAAGATACTCACATTTGTCGTAGTCCTAAACATTAATGATGTAAATTCATATTCTGGTACTGATACTACAGTGCACATAAGGACTCTGCTACTGTCCTGAGTCTGCACTCACCCCCACCCAACTGAAATGGTACTAGTTCAGCTGGATGTTAAGATCCCTTAGCATATGTCATAGAAAGAATAGAGCTTACATCATTTATTAAAATTAGCAAAGGCAAATATTATAGAAAACTGAAACACAAAACTGTCAAACAAAATGCACAGCTTTTTAGGAAAAAATCTGAACTTTATTTATTGATTGATTGATTGACATTTGATTGCCAGGAAAGTCCGACTGGGTGGAAGCCCATTTTCAGTGGAAGCCTGGGAAGAAAAGCTTAAAATTATTACAAAACATTTTAAGAACAATAATTACACCATCTTAAAAAATAAAACAAAAATATCTGCAGTTCAAATAATTACAAAAAATTAGACATAATATAAAAACATTAGTTAAGAATTGAAGCAAGGTATATGGCCATCATTTAATACTTAAGAGAATTTTCAGACAGTTTATAAAGAAATTAAAGATAAATTAGTTTAATACAAACAGGAATTGCAATATGAAGAGAGGGAAAAATGGCTTATAGTATATTTAGAGAGAAAGTCAGGGAAAAGAATTAGCAGTAAGGAAGTGAAAAAGAGAGTAAGGAGAGGTATAAGGAATGAAAAGGTACTTGTTCACATTTAGGGATATAGTTCATCCTGGTCTGGGAAAAGAACAGAGCCAGATTGTAGCTAAGAAGTCTTTCAGAGTGGTTTTGAAAGGTGGGAGGGAAGGTATAGACCTGATGGATACAGGTAAGGAGTTTCAGGCCTTTGCAACCTTGCATGAGTACAGACTGTGCCCAGTGGATTTGCTAGGTCTGTAGACAGGAATATTTGGTCACTGGATTACAATGACTGACTGCGAACATAGTTGTGCAGAATGTTTTTTAGTGCTGGTCGGGCAGATGATGCTGGATAATTTTATAAGTGGTAAGAAGCTGATGTGACAGTTCTAACCAATTTAGACTTTTCAGTGCTATATATACAGTGGTGGGTTCTGCAAGGCTATGTGTTGCAACTTTCTTACAGCACTGTTAAAGTTTTAATTTTTGTGAAGCCAGGAGGTTAGTAAGGATGAAAGTGCCAAAAAGAAGAGTGGAGAGGAGATAAGTAGTGGCAAGTGTAGTTTCAGTTCAGTCAATGGGAAGGATTTTAGCTCTGTAAATCGTCCCTAGTTGATTAATTTTTTTTATGCAATTTTGTATATGCAGGTCAAATGTAAGATTATCTTCCACTATCACCCCTAATAATTTGCTAGGAGAAGTGACTTCAGTGGTTGTATTATCTAGAGACAGGACTTTAATTTTTTTGTTTTTCACGAGAGAGGGGGGATATTACAAAGTCAGTGATCACAAAAATGGGCATAAAATGCCATAAAAGAACATCTGAATCCGCATAAAATGTTAACTGCATAAAATTATACCCTGTCTTTGTAAATACATAGTTAAAGGCTTCTACATCCTAGAAGAGGTTGATTTCTAAACTGGTACTAATCATTAATCCTTGTAAATCTAGAATGATATGATTCCTTATTATCAATATTTATAAAACTGCATTTCTTCAGTTGATTACCCATACCCATGTTGAATCTGTAACCATTGTGGTTTCCTTGGTAGGTCCCAAGGTGTATCAGGATTCAGTTTTTACATTAGTTATACTTTGATTAGAGACTGTATCAGTCCATTATGCATTTATAGTTCCACATGATGCAAATAATTTACTTATTCACTAAATTATTCAGAAAAAAAATCAAGATTTTTGTACAGTCATAAAGAACCATATACACCCGTGTAAAATGTTACCATAGTTAAATGCTCAAGTTCCATGCTTTTCCAAAAATGTAATCACATTTCCAGTGATAGTTGGTATACTTAGCTTCTGTATTATCTCTGGGTGTTGAAAGCCAGTCCATAAACTTGTCTTATACAGGTCCATTGCTCTGATGCCTTGTGCTCTGAACTGCACTGAAGATTGTGGGTATAAATTTCTGCAAGAAAATGACCTGTTTCAAATTTCTTGTAAAACCTGGATATCTTCCATTGTTTTAACTTTTCAGTATCCCATTTAGCTTGATTAGGTTCATTATCACAAACAGCTCTACTTAAACAGCATTATCTGACACAAGCATTTTAATATCTTAACTTCCTTCATTTAAAATGTCCATCACTACATTATGCTTCCTTACCTTTAAGAAAGCCCAGTAGCTATTTATTTACATTTTGTTTACCAGGGAAGAGCAGTGATTATAGCACACCATGCTGGAGACTAAGTGTGGGTAACATTCAAAGTAGTAACATCATGGCTTCAAGCAACCATAAAAGATAAAAAAAAACATGCTGCAAGCAATATGCATGCATCATTGCTTGATCAGAATAATACAAGATACAGTGAAGAAGTGAGGTAGTAAATGTGTATGTAATAGGAATGACATGGGTACATGTAACTTGGTATGAGCAATACCTTTCAAGAATCTTTCTTTTAAAATGCTGAGGATATATTTATTAATATTAGAATCTGACCAACACAAATTCTGTGGCAGAAATTGTGTATTTCCTTCATAGCTCTTTCTGGAGGTTTCAAACCATCCCTCCTTTGGGTAGTAAAGAAATGTATTGCATTTTTTTTCTGTCCAAGTTTCGTGGCAGCTAAATATGTTGCTGTGAAATGGTAGACATTTCTTCTCCTTTAATGGGCTTTGTGTACATTAGCACCCTGTTGGAGAACATTTGTTCTGCAGGAGGGTGATGATGTACATTTTGCCCATTCTCTAATTGATGTTAATAGTTTAAATAAAATTAACATGGTTGTTCAGAAAACAAATGTAGAAACAGGGCAGCTTTTATGACTTTAGTCTCACAAGCTTAAAATATGCCTGCCTGGCATGGCACTTTACAGCTATATCTGTGCCCATTATTTGTAGGTGGCAAGTGATTTACATGCCTATTTTTGATGGATGTTGTATTGCGTATGCAACTTAGACCATTATTAAATTATTGGACTATACAGTTTTGCTTTATTTTTCTGTATATATCAACATAAAAAGGGACTGTTAACATTCTCTTATTATATTGTCCCGGTCTCCTTCAGTAATACACATCACACCAAATGACATTTGACGACCTTTATTAAATTTTCATAACATAGCTTTGATCATCAACTTTATTAATTACAACTATTCATGATATAATTGATTCTAAATACAGCATAACATCCTTGTAATGTTAATCAGGGCATCGGAAACCATCCAGGTGCAATTAACCATAGGCAAGACTGCTCTGCAATTTGTAGCATGTTACAGGCCACCCTCGCAAACTCAGGAACCTCATATGGCCTTCATGAAAACACTGGAGGGGATAAATGTATCTCCGAACACCATCATACTAGGTGACTTCAACTACCCTAATATAGACTGGGAACACTACTCAAGCCCAAACACTCTAGCCCAAAAGTTCCTGGAATTCATAAACTCAAATGCCATGGAACAACTAGTCACCATCCCCACAAGAGGAGAAAACATACTTGATCTCATCATCACGAACATGGGAGCACAATGTTCAACGCCGGAAGTATACCCCTCACTGGTGAGATCTGATCACAAACTAATCTCGCTGGAGGTCCTCATCCCGCCCACCGAAATGAAAAAGACCACAGTAAAGAACTTCTCGAAAGCCGACTTCAGTCTTCTAAAGACTAGTGTGGTCTCCTTTAAGGCCCCTGAGCTGGCGGTTAACATTACTCAAACCGCTGAATCACTTACAAATGCCTTCTACCAGCACCTGCAGGGCTGCATGGATCAGGCAATCCCAAGCAAAACAAAGACTCTTTGTACCAAAGGCAAGCGTCCAGTCTGGTGGACCCCAGCCATAAACAAACTCTACAACAAAAGGAGAAAGCTACTACAAGATAGAGCAAAATCCTTAAAAGGTAAGACACCGCTGATCACTATAAGTAAAAAGCTAAGAGCTCTCATAAAATCATCCAAAGCTAATTTTGAGAAATAAATAGCTAAGGACTCTAAAGACAACCATAAGGCATTCTTTAGCTATGTCAGAAACCTAGGAGGAAATGCCCAGATATGCTCAGAATTAGTTCAAAATGATGTGAAGATTACTGATCCTACAGACATTGCCAACATACTGGCTGAAAGGTTCAGTGCAAACTTCTCCCCCCCCCCAAAGGAGAGATATCTATACCAAATGATTGTAGCCCCCCAAACATCTCAAACGCCCAGGTGAGTATTGCTCTCTCCAAGGCAAAGAACACAGCATCCATGGGACCTGATGGTGTCCCCAGCTGTGTGCTCCATGAACTCAGCGAGGAATTAAACCCACAGTTAGGACAGCTGTTTAATCTTAGTCTCACCTCCGGATATGTACCCAGGGAGTGGCGCACAGTGACTGTGGTCCCACTCCACAAAGGCGGTGCCTCCACCGACCCTGGAAATTACCGTCCCATTAGCTTGACAAGCCTTATCTGCAAAGCCATGGAGAGGATCATAATGGATCTCATAAATAAAGACATAGGGAACTTGCAGACTTTGGATCCAACCCAGTTTGGCTTTGCCAAAGGCAGATCATGCCTTCTAAACTTGGTTGACTTTTTCGAAACAGTCACCAAGGCCATTGACGAGGGAAAGGCAGTCCATACAGCCTACCTAGACCTGGCGAAGGCTTTTGATACAATACCTCACTCGGGTATCATTGAAAAACTCATCAACTTAAATGTAAACCCATACATTACAAGATGGGTTGCAAACTGGCTGAGTGACAGAACCCACAGGGTCAGAGTTGCTGGCGCCATGTCAGACTCAAAGGCTGTCACAAGTGGTGTCCCACAGGGCTCAGTCCTGGGCCCACTTTTGTTTGGCATCTACTTTTCTGAAGTACAAGCAAACACAGGAGGGTTATGGCTGACAAAGTTTGCAGATGACTGCAAACTGGGCCAGAGTTGAAAACACATCCAACACAGATATCCTTCAGAAGGGTCTCACAGAAACGGATAACTGGTGCCAGAGCCATGGCCTAAAGTTAAATGCCAAGAAATGCATAGTCATACCCTTCGGGAAAAATAAGGTTACCCTAGCTACCATATAGGTGGCAATCCCTGAACACAGAAGAAGTTATTAGGGACCTGGGAACCCAGGTTGACAGTAGCCTTTCATTCGACACTCATATTGCTAAAGTAGTTAGGAAGACCTTCTACATTGCCCACCTTATCATGAAGGGATTCACATCTAGATCAAGGGAAGTCATAGTCTCCCTATACTCATCACTCATCAGACCAATGATCGAGTACAATGCCCCATTCGAATGTATCTGACCCGACACTTGCAGCAGCTGGAGAGGCCACAAAAGTTCCTCACCAAAAGGATAAAGGGTCTCAAAAATCTGTCTTATGCTGCCCGACTGAAAGAACTCCAGTTATATTCAGTTGCTTACCGCTTGCTCAGAGGTGACCTATGCCTGACATACAAGGCCATGTCAAACCCAGATTTGATGAACATGCTTCATCTCAAAAAATCTAGATCCCTCAGAGCCACAAGGGCGGGAGACTTAAACCTCGACACGGTTATTAATAGGACGTGCTGGAGGGATAGATTCATCACCCAAAGACTCCCTATGCTGTGGAACAAAATCCCAGTTTATGTGAGGCAGAGCACCTCGCTGGTCTTGTTCAAGAGGAATCTTGACCAATGGATGGGAGATCGCAGATACACCCCAGGGGTTACCTCAGTGTCACTGCTCGACAGAGGCACAGCAAAATAATGGGCATAGTTTCTCCAAACTAAAGGGGTGGCGTAAGCCACAAAACTATGGGCTAGGCTTATAAATGCCCTCGGGCAGATAGCCTAGTATGAACCTATGAACCTATGAACCTATACTCACCCTGCCCCAGTAAGCAGCGTCCATACCTCTACTCACTTACTTTACTTATGAAGCAGCATCCCATCTCACCTCAGTGTTAATCAGGGCAGCATACCTACTCACCCTGCCCAACATGCAGGGTCCATACCTACTTATGAAGCAGCGTCCCAACTCACTTCATGTACCATCCATTGAATTACCTTCCACCAAATAAGCACCATCCTTGCCTCAGCTTGCTTATCTATCCAGCAAGTTTCCTCCAACTACTTATTTTGTTTCCCCAGATCCTTGAAATGAACATCCAGACATCAGAGGGGGAACAGAAGAGGGCAAGCCTATCCCTCTTCTCCGCCAACCAGCCTGACCAGGCTGTTCCCCCTCCCTTCTACCCAAAATTGTTCAGTCCACTTCCCATAAAGGGAAAGGTCAAGCCAAACATCATTTGGTGTACCCATCATCTGTAAAGCACCTTAG
The DNA here is from genome assembly GCF_019279795.1 of Protopterus annectens. Taxonomy (NCBI): domain Eukaryota; kingdom Metazoa; phylum Chordata; order Ceratodontiformes; family Protopteridae; genus Protopterus; species Protopterus annectens. Next base: position 557,060,469 of record NC_056735.1, read on the forward strand.
AATTCCATCAAACTCCAATCCATGCCATCACTGAAAGACACCCTAATGAAACTAAATAAAGTAGGATTACCATGACCCCATTGTAACACCAGAACTTCCACACCAAGAGAACACATACCATTTTAGCCCGCTGCCTTCAAAGCTGGAATCATGGCTCAACCTGAATGTATTGACAGCTTATAACCACAACAAAACCACACTATAACCCCTTGAACTCAAGACAACACACAGTCAAACAACTAGTAACAAGTCTCTCACCCAAAACCCTGTTAACCATAGCATATCACCTTAACCCACCCACTACCCAGTTCTATATGTGCAACAACTCCATTACCATAGGGAACAGTCTAATTTCAACTTTAATCCCTACCTTAGCTAGCAAAAACTAGCACCCCTTGACCTTGTTCCCAAAAACCCTCCTATACTCAGCAACAACTCTACATACTCAGCCATAAACACCCCCAATTTGCTCATTACCAAACCATTCTTAGCCTCTGTTTGGCCCTGGCCTTTCCCCTGGAGACCTCTTTCCTTATATTACCTATACCACTAGTAGGCAATTAAGACCTGTCCTACCACAGCCTTATCCAGCAACTAAGCTTCCTTTAAACCTTCTAACTCCCCTGTAACAATGCACCAAACACAAGGAGGGCATGCAAGGCTGACACAACTGGGTGAAATGCTGCAAACCACTGCATCCCATGACTTTTAATAATAGAACTGTTAATTCTACCATGTATTGTACATTATCCTGTATCACAAATCAAACAATGGTCATAATACATTAATACTTATTCTAGAGTAAACAAAAAGTTGGTTATGCTTCATCATCCTGGACAGTCACAAATTTCTTCTTCCGGATCACTGTGCTTGCCTTTACACCTATCCATTTCTGATTACTCACCCAATGACCCCACCACTTGATCGACACCAAAGCATGATCATCTGCAAACTCACTTCATCTCATCACTGGAACTCGGCACACCATCATCTAGAAAGAAAAGGACAAAATTAAACCCTCTAATAGGAATGAGAAGGCTGCACCTTATACCCACCTATTCCAAACTACAGCCACAGTGTTTCAAGACCCTATCTGCAAGAAAGAAAAAGAGATGTAAAACATCCAAAGTACATAACACATTCCAAGACATCTTCAAGGACAACCTATCCTGCCAACCTGGGAAGGAATGTACAACCGACACTCCCATCTGTGACAAAGCAGCCATAACTGAAGCAATGCTTCCTATGACTCTATCAAATACCCAAAATAAATTTAACTACCAGTGGAATATATTAAAAATAAAGCAATCTGAACGGACCTATCCCTAACTACAAGCCTGGCAACTTTGCAATTCCAGACCACCAAAGCTGTTGAACATGATACACAAAAAAAAAAAAAAAAAAAAAAAAAACACCCACAGAGCCACACGGTCCAGGGATCTAAACCTTGTCATCATCCTGAACAAAACCTGCTGGAGGGATAGGTTCCTGATCCAGAGACTCACCAGACTCTGGAATAGACTGCCCATACATGTCGAGCAGAGCACCTCTTTGGCCCTCTTTAAAGGAACCTTGATGACTGAGTGGGACATAGGACATTCACCCTGGGGATCACGTCAGTTGCCCTGCTAGACAGGGATCCAGGGAAGCAAATACTATGAAAGGAAAAGTGCTTCGCCCAACTGGCAACGGCCCCGCCTAAAACCACAGCCACAATAGAACCTCCCTTTCCACTAAACATACCAAGCACTACTCTTGTGGCTTATATATTGCCAACACAACAGGATTTGCTCTAACGTACCCTCCCCGAAAGATTCAAAGTCCAAAACTCAAATGCACCTCACTGCCCAGTGCCTAGCTCTCAGCCTTCCATTTCCGAAATGAAAAACACTAGCATTTGAATTGTGGAATAAATAGGAAAATGAGTAACACATACTAAAGGCTTACTAACAATTTCAGCCAGGAAGGTCATAGGATTGTTAAAATTTGCTGATTTTACTTCTAACAAGGATCTCTTAATGAATTAATACAAGCCGCAACAATCCCAAAGGTTTCTCATTTGTTCCGTTGCTCCTTCCCATCACTCCGGTCACTTGCGGATCCCACTTGCACAGATCTTTGGCTCATATACCAAACAACAATGAAGAGCAGGACCAAGGACCACCCTTTTATGTGAAGTATAATCTTGGTGTTACCCATTTTTTTTTTTTTATGTTTATTCCCCAACTGTTTTCTTACCTGTTCAAAATAAGTTCATGCTAATTGCATTTCCCCTTATACTTTACTATAACTTAATACCTCACCCTGCCCCATAGATGCAAACAAATGCTTACCCTACTGACAACAGTCATAATTACCATGTATAAACTAAAATACCATGAGTTTCAACACTGTCCAAAATCAATTTAGCAAACAACACAGTATGATAGCCCCCCCCCATAAAGCTTCCTTACACAAAAGGCAAGTTATAATGTAAGAGATGGCAGCATACATAGTATAACTGCAGATGTAAATAAATAAATAAAACATGTTTAAGTACCAAACTGGCATGAACAGTTGTCCCAAGCATCCCCACTACCCCCCCAATCCACATAAACCGACTGAGACTAGACAACTCCACTGAAACCATGAGATATGGGTTAAAATATTAGTAATTTATTTTTTTTTTGTTTTTTTTTTTTTATTTAAATGTCTACCCTCCACCAGATTCCTGAAGATTGAGGCCATCAACTGACAAAAGGAAAATCCGCCACGCATGCGCATGGTGTACCTGCTAACACCATATCAGCAAGCCCACAAAAAGCCCCTTGCAGCTGACGTCAAATGCCCCAGCAATGAAAAGCCACTGAAAAAGCAGGAACCCTCCACCCACTAAACACAACTGATAGAGCCGCCATACACCTCCGTTACCTAGTCATCTTCCACCAAAGTCAGTGGAACACAATTGACAGGCATGAACTGGAAGCAAATCTACGCACATACAAACTGAAAAAATATCCATCTCCCCAATCCTGCACTGAGCAAATGTCCAACTGCACTTCCCTACTCACTTGCCAGCTGAATGCATCAACCAAATGCAACACCTTATTAACTAGTGTTGTCCTTACTGACATGAGACAACCTATTCAAAATGGTTTATTTTGCTACCGTTTGTGTAAAAGAATCTAGCCTTCAAACAACTGCAAGAAACCATTGCTGCCCAAAAGCCTTAAACAGATAAATGAAATCACACTACTGACACATCTCCTAAGTACATTCCTTTTATTACTGTATGTCATTTCTGTCACAGTTCAAAGAGCTGGCAGCTCCGGGGCTATAAGCATTGCTGTACGCAAATACCTGCCTTCCTAAAATAAAGCCTTTAGCCTACCACAAAACACTAAAAGGGGGGTCAACTCTGAAGTTATTGCCACCACTTTGGATGGTTGAGCAGCATGCCCTGCTGTACCCTGCTCCATATAACCAGTACCCCTACACCGCACATGCACAATGAGCGGCCTACACACGGACTACCTACTAGCCCGCAAAAACGTCTCATCAGAAAGCTGGTACATCTTTCATCCCACAACTACGCCCCACATTCCCTTTTTTTTTTTTTTTTTTTTTATGAAGAGCAAGTGAAGGCAAATCCATGCGATGAATGGGAACCGCTAACAATGGCAAAGGGGGTGGATGGGGACCAAGCCCCTTACAGATTCCATGAAGGGGAGCACAGGAAATGTGGCCATAGCATAATTGGTCATCACCCCGTGAAAGCACCTGAACTGCCACAATTCACCAATTCCTATAAACATATGGACAGTGAACAATCAATTATTGTGAACCCCACCTCAGCCTGTGAAAGCCAGGCTGTCATCTAACAGGAGAAACTCAACAGCGTCATGCCCACATGGTTATTCCACCACTACCTGAAAAGTAAGCAAAATCCAAACTCTTGCATCATGAAACCAATACTGAGAACCTGTCATGATACAACTAAACCCAGTGCTCCAACTACCACTAACCCAGAGTCCTGTCATATAACTCAGCAACAGCCAGCCAGCTTTATGGACAAAAGCACTCCACTCAACACACTCTGCAAATCGACAGCTCCCACTACCGTAACAAAACTTAGGAAAGTAATAACTGCAAATATCGGAGCCTTGTTACCTGGATATCACTGAACCTGCCATACCCCTGGTGTTTTTAGATGTCATAACTGAACATACTACTGTTCTGCTATACATATTTACACCAGAGGAAATTAACGGAATTCTGTTGATGTACTGCTGCTTAAGAGTCAATATACATGTTCAATAGTGGAATACCAGTGACCACAGCTTTATGGATCACCACCAAAGTTATGTAGCATACTGAGAGAATCTATCATGAAGCTCCTTTTAACATCATTAGCCACCTACTCCCAGAAGGACAAGGCCCCGTCAGTACCCAAAATACTCAAACCTCCCATGCTTTAATAATACCCAGCTAGGAAAGCAGAAGAAATAAATTAAGCCTACCCACTTTCCTCCCTGCACACATTATTAATCCAAGGCCTACCTGATCCCTTAGTACCAACCGGTCGTCATGGACGTAAACCTGCACTGTAGCAAGTTCACGCAAAAAAATGTGATTGCTTAACCCAACTACACCAGACTAATCCTCTTAAGCCCCTCCCCATCATTATCTCATTTCCACCCAACTATCCCTGCCTCCACTTAACCCTTTCACCTCCCCAACCCACTTAACTCCCTCTAATATTAACCTAATCCCCCTATGAAGATGTCCCGGGACAACTTAGTTTGTTGCCAAACTTCATTTATTAAAAGTAAGCTAATACTGTTGTTGTAAATATAGTCTTATACAATTTGCATGCTATTTTCCCAACTTATGGAAGTGGAGTTGTATTTCACAAATCGTTTATGCTTTTCATTTTATATTCTTTTGAATTATGTGTAACCAGAGTTTACTCATTCTCTGATAAATCATGCAACAAAGTATGTTTTACTAAATCTGTTGCATTTTCTAGACTCGTATTCTAGATGTATTTTTCATATTGGATTTGGTTTGTTCCTTTTTAACACCTAACAGTTCTGCAGTTAAAATGATTAAAGATTCATTCTTCTTTATAGTGTTTACTACGATTACTGGTTTGTAGTCTAGTTATTACTTGTTTCATAGCATTAACCCTGGTCCGATCAAGTGACTGTACCTACACTAATGCTTTTTAAAGTGCTTCCAAATTATTAGATTACATATTAGTATCCTTTCCGATCTTTATTAAGACATGTACCCCTGACCCATTATTAATTCTCTACTAGGACATGTTTGAGTGATTTAAATTCACAGCTGTAATGATATTTCCCAACATATGCCTTTTCTTATTTTCAGATTTAAGAATGCTTTACCAATAAATACCTGCCAGTTCTTAGAAAAACTGAGCAAATCTTCCAAATGCTGCTGTCCTCTTATGAGTAACAAGTATTTATTGCTGACATGCAAGACAGAGAGAGAGAGGCTGATATAGGACCAGACTCCAAAAGACTTACCCTCAGTGTAAGTGACTTAATTTAATATATGGCCTATCTGTAAACAGGCTTGCACTGAGGCTCAGATTCCAAAAAACCTACTCTTAGTGCAAGCTGTCACTCACACACTGAGACCGAGTCTTTTGGAACTGAGGCCATACAGTTACTGGGGGATGGAAAAAAAAAAGTTACATATCTTGAGCAGTAATATACTAATGTCAGGGATTATTAAGTGTAATGAGGGACAGCAATGACTAAAGCTTAAATGGTCATTTTTCGTGTAGTAAAACAAGAAAAACAAGTTTTGCTGATATTGTTCTTAAATAAAATGCCAAATTATATGCAATTTGCATTTTCTATATATTCTTGCAGTTTATATTTTGACATCTTACTGTGTTTTTGCAGGTTGATGGGAAATCAGTGGTCCCTTTCTTAGTATATGTACTCACTTTGCCTATCCAGCATTGCTGAAATACTGCCTTTGTGTTGCCATGCTTCAGTAAACTTACAAGTTTATTCTATAGAACAGCTTCTTATAAACAGTTGATTTTTCTTGCAGAAGTCATTGTTCTAAGATGTTGGATACACCTACATACAGTTGATTTTGTTTAAAGTGCATTGATCACTTTCAGAAAAACTTCTGTTTTACAATTAATTTCATTTCCCATTATGTTCCTTTTATTAAAGATGCAAATGATTTTGCAAAAAATGAGGGCATCTCCAAAATGATGTTACAGTAGGTACTGGATAATAATTTACATATAACTCTAAAGCATTATGGGCAAGCAATACTAGCTTACATCTTTATGAGAGCAACTTCTGACATACTTTGCGGTTTCACTACTAAACCATCAAGTATGTTAATTTTGATAGCGAGTTGTTTCACCTGCAAGAGTTGACAACTTTTCATTTTCAGAAATAAATAAATAAATAAACACTACCATTGGATTTAGCAAGGAATGACAATAGCCTATACATTCTTTGATACTGAGGCATTGTGGGTCCAGTTTTTCATGATGCCGTCACAAGGATTTTCAGCTCTGAGAAAAAAACGAATGGACCTGTCCTTAATGACAAAATAAAATGCAAAAGCAACACCGTTTTCCATCAAAATTGTATAACTTAGTATTGTATATGGTAAGGTGGTTATATTTAACTCCAAAGGTTTATTTCGTACACTTGTTTCAAAATATGACCAATGTACTTAAAGAATTAGCAGTAGTTTGTAAACCTCATAGGCCAGAATTTTTGTTCTAATGTTCCAATTGTATGTTTGCTGACTTTCTTATGCTTTTACTCCTAATGAACGGAAATATGTTCTAGATTTTTTTCCCATGGAGTACTTCTATCAGAATATGCATCAAACACCGTTTTTCTTATGTTTTTGCTAGCATCACTTTGACTGATATATCCAAGTGCAATACATGAAAGCAGATGTTCTATTTTAGTGGAACAGACATTCTATTTCCAAAGTGGTTGGCTATAAATCCAGTAAAGCATAAAGAAGTCACTGTTGTGTTGTATGCCATACAAAAGATGAATTTTCTCTTTCTTAATGGAATCGCACGTAAGCAAAATGCTGTTGTCTACACTCTACCATCCATTGTCTGTTTAAGCTGCGTATGAGTAGTGTTTTGAGCTTTCATCCTTTTGCTGTGTCCTGTTTCTTTGATGTGCACGTTCCAAACCACTGACATCATATTGCTCACTGTTACTAGTATTTGTCATCTATACTTTTGTGAGTAAATCTTTAATCTTTATCTTTGTAATAACGGTATTTGCTGCATTTCATCTGATAAGATTAATAATTACTGATTTGCACTTTGTGTGTGTGTGTGTGTGTGTGTGTGTGTGTGTGTGTGTGTGTGTGTGTGTGTGTGTGTGTGTGTATGTATATGTATATGTATGTGTGTATATATGTATGTATATATATATATATATATATATATATATATATATATATATATATATATATGTATAAAATGGCAGATGATTGAGTTTTCAGAAACTCTGAATTCATATGATCGAGACCGTATGAATGAGCTTCCAAAAACTGTCAAGCGCACTACAGTGAGGAAAAGGGTAAACTTCCCACTCCTTACTCTACCATAATCTCCATTAAAAAGCTCTCGCTCATATGGTCTCAACCATATGAAATTCAAGTTTCTGAAAACTTGATGAAGTGATAGAGACCCATATAAGCACACAAATACTCATACACATGTGTGTGGGTATATGTGTATGTGTGTGTGTGTGTGTGTGTGTGTGTGTGTGTGTGTGTGTGTGTATATATATATATATATATATATATATATATATATATACATTCACCTGCTCCTTACTGTTTTAATAGGCTGTCTCACATATGCTGACTGCTGAATTAGCGAATCCTGTCTCTTACTCTGTTTATGCGAACCTGGAAAGATTACACCACTCTGATGGACCAGAATTATCTACTGCACCATGTTTATTGTATTATATGTATACATACAACTGCTCCTTACTGTTTTAATAGGCTGCCTCACATATACCGACTGCGGAATCAGTGAATCCTGTCTCTTACTCTGTTTATGAGAACCTGGAAAGATTACACCACTCTGATGGAGCAGAATTATCCACTGCACCAGTGCATCATATAATGTTTATTGCATTATATGTATACATACACCTGCTCCTTACTGTTTTAATAGGCTGTCTCACGTATGCTGACTGCTGAATCAGCAAATCCTGTCTCTTACTCTGTTTATGAGAACCTGGAAAGATTACACCACTCTGATGGAGCAGAATTATCCACTGCACCATGTTTATTGTATTATATGTATACATACACCTGCTCCTTACTGTTTTAATAGGCTGCCTCACATATACTGACTGCGGAATCAGTGAATCCTGTCTCTTACTCTGTTTATGAGAACCTGGAAAGATTACACCACTCTGATGGAGCAGAATTATCCACTGCACCAGTGCATCATATAATGTTTATTGCATCCTGCTCATTATGGTGATCTTTTTTGTTCTGCTGTATAATCATAAATATATGAGTGCATGACTGTGTGAGGTAGGTTCTTCAGTGGACTCCAGAGGTTTCTGCATCCCATGTCTTGAGAAAATAAGGCAGTGCGGAACTCATACCAGTCCACTATGCCCATAATGATCCTGAGCAATGGATGAGTGACACTGCGTTTTTGTATAGTGCTTAGCAGAACTATCTGTGTCAGTCCAGCTGTGGGGATAATATGCTGCCCTGTGTTAACATTATTATACATGTCACATGATAAGCATAAAGCCTGCATTTATCTATTGTATCCAATGAAGATGAAAATGTTGATTAAAAAGACTGCAAAAAATCCATTTCATTCATCAATTCTTCAGATAGATTTTCATATTGATAAATTCTGGGATCCCAAATAATATTAAGCTAAAAAGATCATTGTGATACGTTTAAGTAGACATTCTTTCATTTCAAAACCAGTAAACAGACTAGTATTTTGGTTATTTTCCCACTGTTGTTGATTTCTGGCTACAGGATAAGCTAAGACATTTTCACTCCTAGAACTTTTCTGGCCATATATAACTGAATTTTTTTTCTTGCTCTTTCTACAGTTTATCAGTATGGACAGTGACGATTGTAGCTGATGTACTTGAATTTACATTTCTAGTTGTAAATGGCAAAGCTAAAATTAGACTAAATATGTTTAGTATTTATAAGGAAAAGGGTCTGTACTAACATTACAATTTAATCCTATTTTATCTGGCAAGTAGGGAAGTTTCTTTCTCTTGATAGGGACAGATCATCGCAGTACTGCACTTTTCCTGAGTAAAACCCAACTAATACTAGGGCATCCTTTTAAGCACATACATCCTTGACTGCCATAAAGCACATGCATTTAAAGAGCTGTTTGTTGTATAGAAATATAGCTTTTCATGTCAGATATGGATTACATGGCTCATCTAATCTGCCCTTTATTCATAGGTAAGGTTCCACGCCTACTTACTAGCTCCCAATCGTACTGATAAGGATTTTCTTATGCCTGCCTGCTGCCATTTGTTCTGTAATTTTCAAGGCCATACTACTTTTTTAGAAGGTTGTTTGTATCTGTTACCTGCCACACTTTCTTTACAATAAAACAACCAATATTTTAAAACTCTTTCTTTGTACTCATAAATCTGTTTTTAAAATGCAATACCTCAGAACTGTATTTAGCTCTTCTGGTTCACAGGGCGATTCCCCAATCTGCTACCCCTTCAAAAAAATATATTTTCTTTAAACTGCTGCAAATGTAACATGCAAGTGCTACAGCTTACAGAGGAAGTGCTGATAGCTTCACCTGCTGAAAATACAATATCTGCATTCATTTCTGAATGTCAGTCATGTACTGAACAACACAGAGATCATGCACTTTGCCAGATACAGTATTAGAATTCAGAAGCTCCCTGGTATCTTGCATGATCTTTGCCCCACGCTAGCAGTGATTCTGCAACACATGCCTGGAATTCTGGGAGACCTGGTTTAACAAGATTTAATTTAATTTTTTAGAGCTGGTCTTGTCTTAATCATTAGTCCAATCACCCTGGCAGTATCAGGGAAAAATGTCCATAACTCATAAAAAGGGTGTTCTTGTCTTGTCAGCACTTACATTTCTAAATGTAACTAGTTCATTTAGGTATTCCATTATGGGGATTCTGGCTAGCCTGCGGCCTTTTTGTTTTTGGCAATGTGGCCTTTATATTTGACATTTTAACTTGATCTCGTGCTGATTTGTGATATTTTGCAGTCATCCTAATGATAATAGGCTTTTTATAAGTGGAGTATTACCAGAGAATCGTCAAACTACCCACTTGATTGTACTGATTAGCCCATGTCTACAGCTAGTGGGGTTCTGATTTATTGGCCTGAATACATCAATAAAGGCTTAAAAAATAGAAGTCAGTGGACATTCAGAAGCCATGTTGCTGAACACCTATATGACATAAAAGGATGTTTGCATTTACCCGTGGGCCTCCTTCAAAGGAGGTTTTAGGTATTGTTTATTGGGGACTGTAGCTTGCATGGGTCTTTCTGCTGTTTTTTCTTGTATGGTCTTTCTATGTGACCTTTAAAATTTGTTTTAGTTGTATTTGTTTGCTACTTTTTTTTCTTTTATTGCACTTTATATCTGCTTTTTCCCCAAGTCGCTTAGCTTTACATCTCCCTGCAGTACTACTTGATTCATCCACCTCACACTTTAGCGACTTTTGAGTATCTGGGGAAGGTGAGGCAATATATTCCAGGTGGATATGGCCTTGTTATATATTCCTTTATAAAATGTAGGGTTTGGTGTTTGAGCATTGTAATGAATAGCCGTATCCCTTTACTTTTCCTGTGTCTTACGAATCATGTGCAGTTTGCACACGGTCATGACTGAGAAATTCTTGGTCTTTAATTTTCTATCATTTTTGCCATTAAGAAAAGCACAGGGTAACACATTTGAGACTGCAAGATAATCAGGTCACCTCATCAGTGTTAGCTGTACAGAACTAAGTACCATTTGTGTTACTGCAGGAATGCTGTGCAGTCACTAGCAGACAGTGTTCTCATACATTCAGAGAAATGTGTAGCTTAACACAAATCATGTTCTCTAACATCCCTCTACTGTACCAGATCCATATGAAGGGTTTCTTTCTTTCTTTTTCTAGTCCTGTTATAATTTAGAATGAAAGCGGTGCTTTTCTCATTCTTTGTATGTGCATTTAGCAGCTCACATGCTATTAAAGATGAGCAACCTGGGTATTGCACTATGTTTTTTCTTTTTTTCAAATTATATGTACTAGCAATAAAATCCATCAAGAAAATCTCTGTTATATGCCTTGGCATGAAATAAGTAATCGGTATTCTGCTCATGCACCAAGAAGTATTAATATTTACAGTAATGCATCTGAAAACCAGCAATCAGTCAGAAATAATTATCCTGCGAGACAAAGAGTTTCTATAAGTTGATGAGCATGCATCATTTAAACTGGAGGACTGTGATGACTCTCTGAAGATCTTGTGTACTGTGTGTGTATAATATTCTGACACACCATGTACAGCATTCATCTTTGTGCTGTAAGAAAACACAGCAGTTCAGAATGAAAATCCAGGAACTGTAATTGCTTCCACTACATAGAGAAATCAGATGTAGGACATCTCCTTATAAATTGTTTCTAATTTTTTTCACTAAAAGACAAACATACAGTGTAACTTAAAGGGTTCTGACAGAGCAGTTTATTATGTGGATGGCATTTGGTCAAAGCACATTTTTTTTAAAATGCCCAAATCTTGAGGCTATAGTTGAAACAACCTGTCTGCTGTAGGAAAGTACTTGACAAGTTATCAGTTGCATATAATAATGAAAGGCATTAGATTTTCACTTGAACTCAAACTCTAGTTTCACTTATTACTCCTTTCATGTATTTTTACATTAGTGTCATCTAGTTTATAGGGGGGTATGTAGCTCAGGAAGTGAGTCCTTGCATTGTTATGAATGTAGTATCTTAAAAGTAAATGCAACTAGTTATTTCTTCCTTTGGGTAGGACACATCAGCTCCCTTTTGGAACCCTGACTGCTTGATAGAATTTGTGTCCATCTTAGAATTATATTTCATAACAGTGCAGCCTTCCTCCAGATGCTATAATAACATTGATGAACGAGAGAGAGAGAGAAGTAATTGTGTGCCCATCTGAGATTTTTTGTCTCCCTTTAAAATAACCTGTCTGGGAAAAGGATTTCATGGATATATATTGAATAGCTGCTAAAATTTCTGACTTTGTGTTCTTGAGTTCACATAAGGAATTAGCTTGTGCCCCTCCTTGCATATATCCCCTTTGGTAAAAATTTCCTTACCCCTATCCAGTGATGGCTTATTTATTATTTATTTATTGCATTTGTTTACCGGGAAGGTCCACAGGGCCTAGGTGAGCCCATTTTCAATGGAGGCCCAGGAGAAAAGCTCCACATAAAATTAAACATGTTGCAGATTACAAATAATTATAGAAATACAGTTACAGTTACATAGATAGCTAGAAGGCACTACATCAAAAATACAGACATAGATAGCTAGAAGGCAATACATAAAAAAACACAGACATATAATTACAGTTACATAGATAGCTAGAAGGCAATACATAAAAAACACAGACATAATTACAGTTACATAGATAGCTAGAAGGCAATACATCAAAAATACAGACATAGATAGCTAGAAGGCAATACATAAAAAACACAGACATAATTACAGTTACATAGATAGCTAGAAGGCAATACATAAAAAACACAGACATAATTACAGTTACATAGATAGCTAGAAGGCAATACATAAAAAACACAGACATATAGTTACAGTTACATAGATAGCTAGAAGGCAATACATAAAAAACACAGACATATAATTACAGTTACATAGATAGCTAGAAGGCAATACATAAGAAACACAGACATAATTACAGTTACATAGATAGCTAGAAGGCAATACATAAAAAACACAGACATATAATTACAGTTACATAGCTAGAAGGCAATACATAAAAAACACAGACATATAATTACAGTTACATAGACCGCTACAAGGCAATACATAAAAAACACAGACATATAATTACAGTTACATAGATAGCTAGAAGGCAATACATAAAAAACACAGACATATAATTACAGTTACATAGATAGCTAGAAGGCAGTGCAGTAACAATCTTAGGCATTGATTTAACTATGATATTTAAAACATATTAGAGAACATACATATTGACCAGTTGAGTGAAAAAAGGAGGGGTAGAGTGGGAGTGGTACAATAGGGCAAGAAAGCGGTAGGTGTGATTAGAAAGCGTTATTTTTTGCATGGGCATAACCAGCAGGAGGAGAGGTGCTGTCTAAGAGATTTTTTAAAGAGTGCAGGGTACGTGATGGAGGTTATTGTGGATGGGAGGGTATTCCAAAATTTGGAAACAGTGAAGGAATAGAGCATTTGACCGGCTGGGAGTTGGGTTTTGTCTTCTTTAAGCAGTGCTTTATTTTCTGATCTAAGAGGTCTATTTGGTTGGTACAGTGATAGTAAGGAGGAGAGAGATGGACATGCTGTGGGTTTATATATCATTTTATGTGCAATAGTTAAGTGTAGGTAGTTGAGATAGAGTGGAAGCTCTAGGCAGTTTAGTTGTTGCAGTGAGGAACAGTGGTGTGATGAGGATCTAGCATTTGTTGTGAATCTGGCGACTTTATTGTAACACGAGTCAAGCTTTGTTTTAGGAGATGAGTGGATATTTGCGAGGATAAGGGCACCATATAGCAGGGATGGAAGTAGAAAGGCTGAGGCTAGAGTCTTTTTAGCAGTGTTTTTGAGGTAATAGCTATGCCTATAAAGGGTGCCCAGTTTCTGATGTGTTTTTTTTTGGTGTTATTGAGTATGTGGAGATCAAATGTTAGGGTTTCATCAGTAATGACTCCTAACAGTTTGGTACCAGAGACTACTTCAATGGTGGTATTTTGGGAGTGGATAGAGAATTCAGTCCTATTTAGGGAGGTTTTTTTTTGGGAGTGAATAGGATCAGTTTAGTCTAGTTTGGGTTGAGAGCAAGGTGATTGCTTGACATCCACTTTTCAGTGGATGTGAAGGCATTTTGGGTTAGTAGTTATAACTCAGAAGGGGTTTTAGCAGTGCAGATAACTGTCAAATCATCTGCAAATTGGATCACTGTGCCATGTGTAAGGGAGTTATGGAAGTTATTGATGAATATATTGAATAGAATGGGGCTCAATATGGAGCCTTGGGGGGGACACCTGTAGAGATGTTGAGGAAGGAGGAACAGGATTGCTGCCATATAGTTTATTGATATTTGCCAGAGAGGTAGTTTGAGAACCAGTTTAGGTTTGAGGGTGAGACACCTAGATTGTTGAGTTTAGAGAGTAAAAGGGAGTGTGAAATAGTATCAAAAACTTTTGAAAGGTCAAGGAAGAGTGTAGAGACGATTAGACCGGAATTGTGTGCTCGATTTACTGTATCCATAAAGGAGATGAGAGCTGTGTTTGTGCAATGGCCTGGTCTAAAGCCATGTTGGGTTAGGATGAGAAGTTGGTTATTAATTAAATGGTTGAAAAGTTGGGTATGGACTCATTTTTCTAATATTTTTGAAATGGGAGAGAGGATAGCGATGGGCTGAAAGTTGGAGATGTCTGAATTGCTGCCACCTTTGTGCAGATGAAGAATGTATGCTTTCTTCCAGATACTTGGTATGTGAGATTCTTGAATTCATCTATTGAGAAGTATACTAATGGCGTAAGCGATGGAGCTTGCGGATAGTTTTAGGAATTCAGCAGGTAAGTTGTCAGGAGCACAGGTGCAAGGTTTGAGTTTTAGAAGGAGTTTCTTTATGGTGCATGTGGGTATGGGAGAGAGAGAGAAAAATTTGGTAGAGAGAACGGTTTAGAATGAGTAAATTGTTGTCTGATGAGTTAGGTTTAGAATGAGGGAAAGTGGTGGTCAGCTTGGCAATGGTGTCGATGAAATACGAGTTAAAGAGTGAGGCTATATCAGAGGGGGGGTTTATCAGGGTATGGGCAAGGATTGGTGTTAGAGCCTGGGAGTATAAAGGAATTTATTGCTCCCCAGAATTTCTGTGGGTTTAGCCTATGCCAGTCCTGTAGTTTTTGGAAATATTCTTTTTTGATTTTCGTTAGCTGCCATTTAGCCTGATTATGTAGTTGTTTGTATAGTGCAAGGTCAGCTGGGTTTTTATATTCATGATTTCCAAGCTTTGTCTCTAGTGGACATGATTTGTTTTGTGGACTTGGTGAGCCAAGTAGCATGATTAGTCTTGGCTCTTTTTAGTTGGGCGGTGCTACCCTATCTAAGATTTTGAGAAATGTTGAACTGAATAATTCAACTGCATCATCAAGGGGAATGATTTCATAGAATATTTTCTGCTAATTTAGGAATACAGTATTCTACACTGTTGGTATTGCTCTACTAAAGACTTGCATCTAAAATCCTTGTTTCTATTTGTCTCTCAAATGTCCATCCCCCACCAATTTCATCTTCATCCTTTTCTACTTTGATATATAACTTTCTGCTTGAGTTATGTAAAGGAACCATAACTGCATAGATTAAGTACCCCTTCAAATCTGGTGACCCTAAACATCTTGTTCTTTATGGAGAGTTAACTTATCCCACTTAATTCTTGCACTCTTCCCTCCCAAGTAAATCCCTTTAACTCTTATTAATCTTCATCCATACCTTCTACTCTGGTTGATAACTATATTCCAGACCTGTGTACATGTCCAAAGGCATTGAAAACTTTTCACTGCTTGTATCTTACTATCCATATCCATAATCAAGTCCTTGCAGTTTCTTAATGTTTGTATTATCTTATGCTTCATCTCTTCCCATATATCAGCAGTAGCCATAACAGTATATTTTTAATCCATACATCTAAGTACCACATCTTGTCATGTCCTCATAAGTACAAGCATTGCAAATCCATTTCAAGCATAGGTACATTATGCACAATATGTACATTGCCGTGGCAATGCTGAAAATATAACAGTAGAGAACAGACAATAGCAGCTGTTCATGCTTAGCTTAGATATTCTGATATAATTAGTTCATCAGGAATGATAGTACACATAAGATTAACCTTAATTCTGAGGATACTACAGAATCCTATAGTCAGCTTGTGGCTTGCTTTAAATTTGATAAGTAATTAAGACAGAGCAGTATTAGTATGCGATTATGGGATTATGCACTTTGAACTTACTGATGTGAACTTTCTGCCTCAGTTATGCAGAGTTAAAAAATACCAGTGATAAAATATCCTTTTCTTCAGAATTTATTTCTATTCTTGAATTAAATAAAAGTAACCTCTGTTATTTACATTTATGAACAAAGCTGTTTTTGTAATTCAGTATATCCATTAAACTATCTCTTTCTGTTGAATTTCAAACATATGCGCAAATCAAAGGAAGGAACTAGGGATGCCTGCATGGACACATTGGAATAAGCAAGACAGTCAAGTTGTGCTGGATTTACTGAAGTTTGAGACACTCACTAAAGAGCATCAAATGGAGGATGGTTCAGTGAGATTACCTTTTTATGGGGCAGCCAGCAATGAAATGATCTACTGTAACAGAAAGGGGTCAGACAGTATCCCAAGAGTAAATCTATAACATCATCCAAAAATGTAAGCCTTGTACTCCCTCTGCTGACCAGTTACCATCTGAATATCTGCAAAAAAAGCAGTTGCCTATAGGTTCATAGATTCATACTAGGCTATCTGCCCTAGGGCATTTATAAGCCTAGCCAGAGTGTGTTTGGCTTTCGCCACCCATTTTAAATTTATTTTTCTATGCCCTTTTTCGAGGTTAGTATACTGTGCCTCTGTCTAACAGTGACACAGAAGTGATACCCGAGGTAAACCTACGATCTCCCATCCACTCATCAAGATTCCTCTTGAATAGAGTCAATGAGGGACTCTGCCTAACCTGGACTGGGATTTTATTCCAGAGTGAAGGGAGCCTCTGGGTTATGAATCTGTCCCTCCAGCATGTCCTATTAATTTCAGTGCTGAGGTTCAAGTCTCTTGAGCGCGTAGCTCGATGGAATTTGGATTTTCTGAGGTGCAGCATGTCCATTAATTCTGGGTTGGACATGGCTTTATATGTCAGGCACAGATCGCCTCTGAACAGGCGGTATGCCACTGCGTAGAGCTGGAGTTTCTTTAACCGGGCAGCATATGGCATCTGTTTGAGCCCTTTGATCCTCTTGGTGAGGTACTTTTGGGGTCTTTCCAGTTGCTGCAGGTGTCTGGTAAGGTACATCCCAAAAGGGGCATTGTACTCAATTATGGGCCTGATGAGGGATGAGTAAAGAGGCACGATGACCTCCCTGATCTAGATGTGAATCCCTTCATGATTAGGTGGGCTATATAAAATGTTTTTCTAACCACTTTGGCCACGTGGTTGTCAAATGAGAGATTGCTATCAACTTGGGTCCCCAGGTCCCTAATTACTTCTTCTGTACTTAATGGATTACCACCTATGTGGTAATTTGTGGGCACTTTGTTTTTGCCAAAGGGGATGACTATACACTTTTTGGCATTTAGCTTGAGGCCATGGCTCTGGCACCAGTTGTCTGTTTCTATGAGGCCCTTTTGGAGGATGCTTGTGTCGGCTGGAGAGTCGATTATGGTGCCCAGTTTGCAGTCATCTGCGAACTTGGTCAGCCACAGTCCTTCCGTGTTGGCCTGTACCTCCGAGAAATATATAACGAACAAGAGAGGTCCCAGGACTGAGCCTTGTGGGACACCACTTGTAACTGGTTTGGAGTCTGACATGGCTCCAGCAAGTCTAACCATGTGGGTTGTGTCCTTGAGCCAGTTTGCAATCCATCTAGTGACATAGGGGTTTATATTTAAGCTGGTGAGCTTATCTATAATGCCCGAGTGGGGTATTGTATCGAAGGCTTTGCGAGGTCCAGGTAGGCTGTGTGGACCACTTTCCCTCGTCAATGGCCTTGGTGACTGTTTCAAAGAAATCAACCAGGTTTAAGAGGCAGGATCTGCCCTTAACAAAGCCGAACTGGGTAGGATCCAGTGTCTGTAGGTCCCCAATATCTTTATTTATGAGGTCCATGATGATCCTTTCCATAGCTTTGCAGACCAAGCTAGTTAGGCTTATGGGGCGATAGTTTCCAGGATCCGTTGAGGCACCACCTTTATGGAGAGGGACCACTGTTGCTGTACGCCACTCTTTGGGCACATATCCTGTAGTAAGGCTGAGATTGAACAGTAGTTTTATGTTTGGGTTTAGCTCTTCTTGGAGTTCATGTAGGACGCAGCCCGGGACACCATCTGGTCCCATTGATGCTGTGTTTTTTGCTTTGGAGAGGGCGGCTCTTACCTGAGCATCTGAGATGTCAAGGGGGCAGCACTCTGCTGGGATAGATATTTGCCCTTTTGGTGGGGGGGGGGAAGAGTTTGCGCTGAACCTGTCAGCTAGGATGTTGGCAATGTCTGTGGGTTCAGTGTATTTTTTTGTCATTTTGGACTAATTCTGAGCATATCTGGGAATTACCACCCAGGTTCCTAACATAACTAAAGAAAGCCTTGTGATTATCCTTAGTGTCCTATGCAATTTTTCTCTCGAAGCTGGCCTTAGACAATTTTATGAGTGCCCGTAGTTTTTGCTAATACTGATCAGTGATGCCTTCCCTTTTTGGGATTTTGCTCTATCATTTAGTAGCTTCCTCGTTCTATTGTATAGTTTGTTTATGGCTGGGGTCCACCAGACAGGACGTCTGCCTTTGGAGGATTGGGTCTTGGTTTTATTTGGGATCGCATGATCCATGCATTCCTGAAGGTGTTCATAGAATGCGTTTATAAAGGATTCTGTGGTCTGGGCCGTATTTTCCGCAGGCCCGGGGGCTTTGAAGGATTCCACCTCGGTTTTGAGGAGTGTGAAATTTGCTTTAGAGAAGTTTTTCACTGTGGTTTTCTGGGCAGGGGGTGGGGTCGGGATGTGAATATCCAGTGAGATTAGTTTATGGTCTGATCTTACCAGTGAGGGATACACTTCTGGTCTGGAGCATAGAGTCCACATGTTGGTGATGATCAGGTCCAGTATGTTTTCCCCTCTTGTGGGAGTGGTAACAAGTTGTTCCATAGCATTTGAGTTTATGAATTCTAGGAATCTTTGGGCTAGGATTTTGGAGCTAGAGTAATGCTCCCAGTCTATGTTTGGGTAGCTGAAGTCACCCAATATAATGGTGTTTGGAGAGACCTTCATATTTTCCAGTGTTCTCAGGAAGGCCGAGTGGGGTTCCTGGGTTTGGGAGGGTGGTCTGTAGCAGGCTATAAACTGGAAGGTAGTTTTACCCACTGTTAGTTGCACATGGATAGTCTCTGATGCTTCGTGCTTTGCCACCAACCTGGAGGTGTGGATATCTTTGATGAATATCGATACTCCCCCTCCTTTTGTGGTTCGATCCAAGTTTTGGGGCCGAAAAGCATGGTATGAGGTATAACCTGGTAGTGCTGGGGTGCTCTCGGGAGCCCTGAACCAGGTTTCTGTTACTGCACAGATATCAATGTTCTCCATGCTAAGGAGAGTTTCGAGTGAGTGCATCTTGAGGTTTAGACTTCTGGCGTTGAGTAGCATTACTCTTAGTTTCTTATCCCTTGTGATACCTATGGAGGTGGGTTTGTCTTTTGAGCCTTGCCTAAAAAAGGCACTATGGGGGTAGCAAGAGCCTTTGCCAATATCCGAAAGCCCAGGGGTGACAGGTGCAAGCCATCCCTAGCGAAGCATCGTGGCTTGTCGAGCATATCATCCCAAGCTGACAGGCACTGGATCCCCTTTGAATGACACCAGTACTTCAGCCAATTGTTGAAATTGATCATCTTGTCTTCATATTGTGGCATCATTCTTGGTGAGAGTAAGATGCTACTCAAGGTCAGGGTCATACCGACCTGGGCTACATGCTCAGAGAGCTCCTTTATGTCTCTTTTCATGTAGTCCAGGGAGGTACGTCTCAGGTCATTCACACCAGCATGGACAATGACTGAGTCATATTTGTACTTGCCTTGGAGTGACCTGAGTGCTTGTGTTATGTGGCGGATCCTAGCGCCCGACAGGCTGCTCACCGTGACCCTCTCCTTGTTCAGCCTGGTGAGTGGGACGTCAGTGTGCCTGACGATAGAGTCACTTATTACAAGTGTATCAGGTGTGTTGTTTAGTCTTAAGGGCTGTGACTGTTCGGCACACTGGCTTTGTGAGATATGTGTTGCACGTGTTTTGTTTTGGGGTAGCGGTTGCTTGGGTGT
This sequence comes from Protopterus annectens, assembly GCF_019279795.1. NCBI lineage: Eukaryota > Metazoa > Chordata > Ceratodontiformes > Protopteridae > Protopterus > Protopterus annectens. The sequence continues at coordinate 557,080,803 of NC_056735.1, forward strand.
CTGCTTTGGAGGTCTCTGCTGCTTAGGTAGATCTTTATTTAGAGCCTCCGAGTATGTTTTTGTGTGATTATGTGTTTGGTTTGCTGTCGTGGTAGGTCTATGTGAGACTGGAATTGTAGTGAGTGTGGTTTCCTTCTCCTCCTGACTGGTTATGCTTAGCCTCCAGTTTGGCTATATGGTTGCATATCTCACGTGGTTTGGAATTTGTTGGGAGGAGGAGAGGGTTGTCTGTGTACATGAGGCAGTTGTAACATTGTCTCAAGATTCCCAGATTCACCAGCTGGACCGGAGAGGAGATTGACAACTGTCCTTTGGACATGCTATAATAATATTGGGAATTCCTTAATAATTGAAAACAAGGGCCAGTGGGGAGTGAGGGTGTAGTGCTTTTTTTTTTAGTGCTGACTTATATAATTGCTTTAGTGAGCAAGTGCCAGGTAACTTAAGTGCAATGTGTTACAGGTAACTTAAATGCAAAAACGACAAACAGTAACTTTCTTTCAAGTGAAACAAGGAAATAAGTACAGTAAGCAATGCAGATATCACTAGTGATCCACAGAAGTGCTGAGAAGCCGCGTATTAGGTGGAATTAGCGTTCCAGGGAAATAACAAGCAAACAAACAACAAGCATATAAACAAAGCTAAATTCAGCAGGCCTGGATCTAGTCTATGCTACAGCAAACAAGGTGTACCAATTTCAGTAAGATACAGTTCAAATATTCAGGCACTATAAACCTTTAACTAGAAATTCCCAGCTCAGAAGGGCAGAGTCCAGCCTCTGCTCCCATAAGAGTGCAGACCACGAACCTTCTTAATGTAAAATAACTGGCCTGAAGCCCAAGTGCTTAAACCAGAACTAATACACTTTAAGAATAATAGACACTGGGCTCTCAATCACCCGTTCCCAACTTAGAAGGATGAAAGCTACCTGTCCTGCCACCACAGTGCATGCCACAAACCTTCCTAATGTAAAACAACTGGTCTGAAGCCCAAGTGCTTAATCCAAAATTCTTAGAATGATAGCTACACTTTAATCAAGTTACTACCAAGCAGTAATAAATACAGTTGAATACTTTAGAGAATGCCTGGATTAGTGCTCAAGTTACACAAACAAAGCTAGATCCAGCAGGCCCGAATCCAGTCTATGCCACAGCAAACAAGGCGCACCAACTTCAGTAAGAAGCAGTTCAGATATGCATGCACTATAAGCCTTTAACCAGAAATTCCCAGCTCAGAAGGGCAGAGTCCAGCCTCTCCTCCCACAAGAGTGCAGACCACGAACCCTCTTAATGTAAAATAACTGGCCTGAAAGCCAAGTGCTTAAACCAGAATTAATACACTTTTGGAATAACAGACATTTAGCCCTCAATCAGCAGTTCCCAACCTAGAAGGATGTAAGCCACCTGTTCTGCCACTACAGTGCAGACCACAAACCCTCTCAGTGCAAAACAACTGGTCCGAAGCCCAAGTGTTTAAACCAAAAGGCTTAGAATGAGTTACACCAAGCAGTAATAAATACAATTGAGTACTTTTAAGATGATGCAAAAGTAAAAAAAAAAAGTAGGTAGAAACACAAGTAGAGTAAAAGCAGATGAAATTTTTTTTTTCCTGAACAAGTGCTGAGATCAAAGAAACAGATTTGAGTGCTGAAACTAGAAAACTGGCTAGTTATAAGAAAAAAAACTAAGCTAGAAGGCTTCCGTCCAACACAGAAGGGCTTGGGGGCTGAGAAGCCTACAAATAGTCTATACCACTTAATAGGAAAGGCAGGAAACAAGCTTATTTTTTTTTTTTTCTGTTTCCTAGATGTTCTCTTTGTACACAGTAGGAGTGCCTGAAATCAGAATATGATCTCACTGCACTCAGTTGAGTGAGCAAATGAGATGGGCCCAGAAGGAGTATCCAAACACAAATTTACAAGAGGGGCGGGCAGTTGCAAGGCCACTAAGATTAACACCAAAACAGAAACAGGGAGGGTGGGTAGGACTAACTGAAGAGCAGAGTCAAAACTTCCATTTCAGTTAATATTCCTTCCACACAGTTAAAATCAATTTAAATACTGTATTTTTTGAAAAAAAGTGCAGATAAAGGTACTTAAATTCTCTTATACATCCAGTTGAATACAACAAGTTCTTAGCCAGCCAAAGCTGAGGTTTTAAGCAGAAAATATTTCACACTGTACCACTTAAATAGGCAAGGACAGGAAATCAAAGAATGTGGCTACCCCCACACCTGCAATTACTAACAAATAATAAAATTCAAGCAGCACTAACTGAAGAGCAGAGTCAAAACTTCCAGTTCAGTTAATATTCCTTCCACACAGTTAAAATCAATTTAAATACTGTATTTTTTGAAAAAAAGTGCAGATAAAGGTACTTAAATTATCTTATACGTCCAGTTGAATACAACAAGTTCTTAGCCGGCCAAAGCTGAGGTTTTTAAGCAGAAAATATTTCACACTGTACCACTTAAATAGGCAAGGACAGGAAATCAAAGAATGTGGCTACCCCCACACCTGCAATTACTAGCAAATAATAAAATTCAAGCAGCACTAACTGAAGAACAGAGTCAAAACTTCCAGTTCAGTTAATATTCCTTCCACACAGTTAAAATCAATTTAAATACTGTATTTTTTGAAAAAAAAGTGCAGATAAAGGTACTTAAATTCTCTTATACGTCCAGTTGAATACAACAAGTTCTTAGCCGGCCAAAGCTGAGGTTTTTAAGCAGAAAATATTTCACACTGTACCACTTAAATAGGCAAGGACAGGAAATCAAAGAATGTGGCTACCCCACACCTGCAATTACTAACAAATAATAAAATTCAAGCAGCACTAACTGAAGAGCAGAGTCAAAACTTCCAGTTCAGTTAATATTCCTTCCACACAGTTAAAATCAATTTAAATACTGTATTTTTTAAAAAAAAAGTGCAGATAAAGGTACTTAAATTCTCTTATACGTCCAGTTGAATATAACAAGTTCTTTGCCGGCCAAAGCTGAGATTTTTAAGCAGAAAATATTTCACACTGTACCACTTAAATAGGCAAGGACAGGAAATCAAAGAATGTGGCTACCCCAACACCTGCAATTACTAACAAATAATAAAATTCAAGCAGCACTAACTGAAGAACAGAGTCAAAACTTCCAGTTCAGTTAATATTCCTTCCACACAGTTAAAATCAATTTAAATACTATATTTTTTGAAAAAAAGTGCAGATAAAGATACTTAAATTCTCTTATACGTCCAGTTGAATACAACAAGTTCTTAGCCGGCCAAAGCTGAGGCTTTTAAGCAGAAAATATTTCACACTGTACCACTTAAATAGGCAAGGACAGGAAATCAAAGAATGTGGCTACCCCCACACCTGCAATTACTAACAAATAATAAAATTCAAGCAGCACTAACTGAAGAGCAGAGTCAAAACTTCCAGTTCAGTTAATATTCCTTCCACACAGTTAAAATCTATTTAAATACTGTATTTTTTTGAAAAATAAAAGTGCAGATAAAGGTACTTAAATTCTCTTATACGTCCAGTTGAATACAACAAGTTCTTAGCCGGCCAAAGCTGAGGTTTTTAAGCAGAAAATATTTCACACTGTACCACTTAAATAGGCAAGGACAGGAAATCAAAGAATGTGGCTACCCCCACACCTGCAATTACTAACAAATAATAAAATTCAAGCAGCACTAACTGAAGAGCAGAGTCAAAACTTCCAGTTCAGTTAATATTCCTTCCACACAGTTAAAATGAATTTAAATACTGTTTTTTTTTTAAAAAAGAAAGTGCAGATAAAGGTGCTTAAATTCTTTTATACGTCCAGTTGAATACAACAAGTTCTTAGCCGGCCAAAGCTGAGGTTTTTAAGCAGAAAATATTTCACACTGTACCACTTAAATAGGGAAGGACAGGAAATCAAAGAATGTGGCTACCCCCACACCTGCAATTACTAACAAATAATAAAATTCAAGCAGCACTAATTGAATAGCAGAGTCAAAACTTCCAGTTCAGTTAATATTCCTTCCACACAGTTAAAATCAATTTAAATACTGTATTTTTTTGAAAAAAAAAGTGCAGATAAAAGTACTTAAATTCTCTTATAAGTCCAGTTGAATCCTATATCCATCCTTATAAACAGAACCATTAATGAGGGAATCATCCCAGACATCTGGAAACTCTCCCACATTGTCCCCCTACACAAAGAGGGTAACTCAAGTGATTATTCTAACTATAGACCAATAGCTCTTTTATCACCCTTAGCAAAAGTTATGGAAAAATGCATTCATTATCAGCTACTAGACCATTTAACTCAAAACAACATACTAGCTAACTGCCAACATGGCTTTAGGCCATTTCATCATACCACTACTGCTCTCTTATCATTCACCGAGTCCATCATTAAAAACCATAATAAAAACATCCTCTCATCTGCACTCTTCAATCTCTCAAAAGCTTTTGACATGGTAAACCACCCCCTTCTTATAAATACTCTTGAATCCCTTTCTCTTGACACTCAGGCTGTTCAATGGTTCAAGTCCTACCTCTGCAATAGGCAATGGGCAGTTCTCTGGCAGAATAACCTATCATCCCACCTGCCAGTCAAGTCCCCCAGGACTCCATTCTAGGACCTTTTCTTTTCTCACTTTTCATCAATGACCTCTATGTAGCAATTCCTCAAGCCACCTGCATACAATATGCATACAATTCTACGATCATATGTTCAGCTAACTTCCCATCAGAACTACAGTCTCTGACTCAGAAGGTATTCAACACAGTTGAGGCATTTTTCTTGAAATGTTGCCTCATTTTGAATGCCAAAAAACTAAGCTCCTACTCTTTATTCCTACCAGTAAGTCCACCCCTATAGATTTCTCTGTCAAATCCAATAATGGCACCCTTATATCTCCCGACTCTACTACCCAAACTGTTAGGAATTACAATTGACAATAACCTTGATTTTGATAACCATATAAACAACATTATTAAAACAGTAAACAGAAAAATGGGCTCATTATATAAAATCAAACCCTTCTTAACTCCAACAGCTAGAACCACAATTGCCCACTCTCATTTAATCTCAACTCTTCTTTATGCTTCACCCATATACACTAATCTAAAAAAAATAACCTTCTCAAACTAGCCAACTCCTACAATAGCATCACCAGGTTTGCAACAGGTAATCCCTTTAGTACTCACCACTGTCAAAATCTACAGCAACTAGGCTGGCTGGAACTACAAAACAATCTGATATTTTCCCAACTCACTATTGCCCACAAGATATTTTACCAACCTAACAACACTCCCATACTCGCTAATCTCATTATCCCTACAAAAATCTTAATTCCCTACGCTCCTCCAGTAAACTTCTAGCTAACATAAGCAAGACCAACAACTTGGCGGGTGATTCCCTGTTCTGCAACACTGCTGGAAAAAAACTGAAACTTACTACCTAGTGAACTAACTTTACTTCCTTCCCATCCACTATTTAAACAAAAGCTCAAAAGACACATCAAAACACACTGGTTATGCCCCTGCAGCAACCCTGACTAACTTCTGATTCCACTTCTTTTTTTCCTCCATTTTTTCCCACCTTTTACTAAAACTACACTGCTTATCTCCCTAAAGCAGCAACTGTAACTACTAAAATTATATTAACTCTCTGTACAAATACTGTCCTTTCGGTATTATAAACTACCTCATGTATGATACTGTAAAAAGACTTGTCTTAACCAGTATGTAAATTTTTGTTTAGTTTAATCTCTGCATTTTAATATTATTTCGTTGTATTTTTGTAAATTCTTTCTATTACTTTGTGATAGTATTGTTGTTTAAATTCTTTATGCTGCTATTGGAGCTTTTCTCCCCAGGCATCTACTTAAAATGGAAATATATCCAGTTAGACTAGCCCGGTAAACAAATGTAAAATAAAATAAATAATGAAATCTAAAGTATATATCCCATTTTGAAATATGGGCGAAGTCAAACTAAACAATGGCATTATTTGCCTGCTTTTAAAAACCTATGATATAAGATTTTTTTTTTTTTTTTTGTATTTGAGACAAGGTAGTCATATTATAGCAGCACTGTGCATATAAGACATTCATTACCACACATTGTGCTAACACACAGCTGTTGAATGTTTTTGTATATTCTGAGAGTAGTGATAAAGTAGTGTTTATTGGGAGATCAGCAGTCAGGTAATTTGTAGAAAAGCAGTACATTAGTTATGACCTGTGAAGCTCAGTCTATTCATTTTCAATGGCAGCTTTAGCCAGTTTAGAGCTCAGGTAACTGGATCTTTAGAAGAATAGCTGAGGTGGGGTGAAGGGGACAGCAATCTCAGTTGCAGTGTGTCAGGGGTGCAATAATAAGATTCATTTTGTTTTCTTTTTTAAATTTTTATGCAAAACCACAGCTACAGAACCAGATCAGACTTTTTTTATCTTGTCCCTCACTCCTGAATTGATGGGGACCAGACAGAGGACTAGCACCAGGTCCAAAATGAGTCATCTACAGTTTTGAAGATTCTAACCTGTAAATGACAAATGGAAGGCAGGAAATAGTCATGGCTATGGTGCCAATACACTGTAAAACACATGCATACTTAGATATGCAGTGCACAGATGCTTACACCATCATGAATATGGCAAAAACTTGTATACTCCACACAGAAAATATTCCAGTCAGTATATGAAACAGAAAGAAACATTGTTAGGTAGCAATTCTGTTTGCATCATGACTAAGCTACCCCTGTTACAATGTTTTTATGCTTGTTGTTTTCAGGAACGAGGTCTTAGGATGCTAAATTTGCTTACAACATATTGCATAATTTTTTGAGGAGATTAGGAAGTTAAGATTTGCTAACCTAAAACATATTTCTTAAATTTAGGTTTAAGAACTTGTACTTAGGCTTTTTAGTGTTTCTTAAATCAGCAAAGGACAATTACATCTTTTTTTTTTTTTGCTTTCTTCCAGGAACGTCAGCGTTTGGAGACGATCCTCAGCCTTTGTGCAGAATATTCCAAAACTGACAGAGGCCCTGATAAAACTGCTGTTGCTGACATACACATCATTAATAAAGAACTAGAAAAACTCCAGTTTTCAAATGACAAGGTATTGCTCACAGATTCTCAGCCTAATCCGTTTGATGGAAAACAGAGAGATCGTTTAAGCTCATCATGCAGTGCATCAGTGGTCCTGGAACTTAAGGGTCTGGACAATGTTAGCAGAAAAGCTCCTATTTCTCGTGAAATGGCTAGAAGTGTTGATTACCTCTGTGAAAATATGAAAACTCATCAGTTGGTTCCATCCTCTTCCTCACATCGAGGTTCTCATAAGGTAATTTTTTTATTTATTCAATTTATTTTCCATCCAGTAAGCACATGATGTTTTTTTTTTCAAGAAGGTGGACAGTTTTCATTAGATTTTAAACCAAGTGTTGGTATTGTAATCTGATAAAAATGAAGATTAAATTAATAATTACAATTAATTGATGCTTACTTGTTCTACTTTTAGTATCTGTGTCTAAGACTATCAAAGCAAATGGAGGAGGAGGAGGTGCTGAAGCTCACTTCCTAAGTCACTTTTTCACTAATCTATGCACATTAGTATATGTGCAGCCAGAGTCTTGTTTTTAATCACTATTTCGGGGCATAGTGTATTTAACTGCTTATTGGAGGAAGCAATTAAGAGAAATGCATGACAACAAAAAGCTGCTAAACTGAAGAGAAATAAAAAAAAAAAATAAAGTAAGAGAAACTTCTTAACTTTTTTTAGAAGGAAATATATATATCAGTATCCAGGAATTACTTTCAGAACTTTAACATTAAAAGAAGAAAGGCAAAATGCAGGCAGCACATAAATCTAAAATAAAAATAGTCGCAAAATACTATCATACTGGGAGACTTCAACTGCCCAAACATAGATTGGGTACATTATTCTAGCCCTAACACCCTAGCCCAAAGGTTCCTGGAATTCATAAATTCAAATGCGCTGGAACAACTAGTCACCTCTCCCACTAGGGGAGATAATATACTAGACCTAATCATCACAAACATGGGGACAAAATGCTCCACACCGGAGGTATACCCCTCACTAGTGAGATCTGACCACAAACTAATCACCCTGGATATACACATCCCACCTCCACCCCCAGCACAAAAGACCACAGTGAAAAACTTCTCAAAAGCAGACTTCACTCTTCTTAAGACTGAGATGGTATCCTTTAAGCCCACTGGGCCAGTGGATACCACATCCCACAATGCCAAATCCTTCACAAATGCTTTCTATGGATATCTCCAAGAATGCATGGATCATGCAATCCCAAATAAATCCAAGTCCCTCTCCACCAAAGGCAAGCGTCCTGTCTGGTGGACCTCAGCCATTAACAAATTGTATAACAAAAGAAGGAAGCTACCGCACGACAGAGCAAAACCCCATAAAGGGAAGACATCTCTGATCAACATTAGCAGAAAACTACGTTTTCTCATAAAAGCATCCAAGGCCAACTTTGAGAGAAAAATCACTAAGGACACTAAAGATAACCACAAAGCCTTCTTCAGCTATGTTAGAAACCTGGGCGGAAACCCTCAGATATGCTCAGTTAGTTCACAACAACAAAAAATACACTGAACCCACAGATATTGCTAACATTCTGGCTGACAGGTTCAGTGCAAATTTCTCCCCTCCCTCACCCCCAAAAGAAGAAATACTTATCCCAGCTGAATGTAATCTCCCTGTCATCTCAGATGTCCAAGTGAGAACCGCCCTCAACAAAGCTAAAAACACAGCATCAATGGGACCTGATGGTATCCCGAGTTGCGTGCTACATGAACTCCAAGAGGAGCTAAATACGCACATAAAAATGCTATTTAACCTTAGCCTTACTACAGGATATGTACCTGAACACTGGCGTACAGTAACAGTGGTCCCACTCCACAAAGGGGGTACCTCTACAGACCCTGGGAACTACCACCCCATAAGCTTAACCAGCCTGGTCTGCAAAACTATGGAAAGAATCATTATGGAACTCATAAACAGAGACATAGGGGACCTACAGACACTTGACCCCACCCAGTTCGACTTTGTAAAGGGCAGATCCTGCCTTTTGAACCTGGTTGACTTTTTCAAAACCGTCACTAGAGCCATTGATGAGGGCAAAGCAGTCCATACAGCCTACCTGGACTTGGCTAAGGCCTTCGACACAATACCCCACTCAGGCATCATAGATAAGCTCACCAGCTTAAACGTAAACCCTTATGTCACTAGATGGGTTGCAAACTGGCTAAAGGACAGAACCCATAAAGTTAAAATCGCTGGAGCAATGTCAGACTCAAAGCCAGTCACAAGTGGTGTCCCACAGGGATCTGTCCTGGGACCCCTCTTGTTCGGCATTTATTTCTCAGATGTTAAAGCAAACATGGGAGGGTTGTGGCTGGCAAAGTTCGCAGATGACTGCAAACTAGGCGCCATAGTCGATACACCAGCGGACACATACATCCTACAAAAAGGCCTCACAGAAATGGACAACTGGTGCCGGAGTCACGGTCTTAAACTAAATGCCAAAAAATGTATAGTCATCCCCTTTGGGAAAAACAAAGTACCCACAAATTATCACATAGACAGCAACCCACTGAGTATGGAAAAAGTAATCAGAGACCTAGGGACCCAAGTCGACAGCGACCTCTCATTTGACATTCACGTTGCCAAAGTGGTTAGAAAAACATTCTACCTTGCACACCGCATCATGAAGGGATTCACATCCAGATCCAAGGATGTCATTGTACCCCTATACTCCTCCCTCATCAGACCCATGATTGAATACAATGCCCCATTTGGTATGTACCTCACCCGGCATTTGCAACAGCTGGAGAGACCACAAAAGTACCTCACCAAGAGGATCAAGGGTCTCCAACATATGTCTTATTCTGCCAGACTAAAGAAACTCCAGCTCTATTCAGTAGCATACCACCTGCTCAGAGGTGATCTGTGCCTGACGTACAAGGCCATGTCCAATCAGGATCCAATGGACATGATCCACCTCAAAAAATCCAAATCCATCAGGACCACGAGAGCTAAAGACTTAAACCTCGGCACAAGTATGAATAGGACATGCTGGAGGGATAGATTCATAACCCAGAGGCTTCCCATGCTTTGGAACAAGATCCCAGTTCATGTTAGGCAGAGCCCCTCACTGACTCTCTTCAAGAGAAATCTTGATGAGTGGATGGGAGATTGTAAGTTTACCCTAGGGGTCACATCTGTGTCACTGCTAGACAGGGGCACAGTAAACTAATTCTATTATATAAGGGGGCCTTCATTGTGTCACTACTAGACAGAGGCACAGTATTCTAAATCTATTCTGTGCATTTTTGTGCATTTTTGTACCATTTCATGGGGTGGCGAAAGCCACATCACTATGGCTAGGCTTACAAATGCCCCAGGGCAGATAGCCTAGTACTACACTATGAAACTATGAAACGTGTTCTGTGCAGAAAAAATATTCTTATTATATAATTAAAGGTTCACTGCTTATTAAGATTTTTTTTTGAAAAGAATATAATACTTTTATCAGTAAAGGTTCATTTTTTTATTTTCAGCATTTTAGGAGACTGTGTGCTAGGATTTCTTTCTTACTATATGTATAGGCATGACTTTCATTTATTGAGCAACACTTCTTTGCAAATCACATAGCTTCTATCATGTGATATGTTGCATTCTTTATTATTTCTTTAACTTAAACATGAAAACACGAAAAGATCTATTATGACATGTTTGTAGCCAATTTATATGCATGAAAGTTCAGTAAATAAGAAGAGGGAAGGTGTATGTATGTTGGTGGTGGTAGCACTAACATGTATATTTAAATGCTTTTGATGTTGTGTAATAAAATAAACATCCATTTTCCAATCACTAACTTTATCCTTCACAAGATTTCAGGATCATTGGAAGCTTATGCTAGTAGCAAGTGGGTACATAGTTTTCAAGTTCTTACTGAACAGTGAGACGGTCCATTGTAGAACATACATGCTTACATGTTCAACACAGACACCCTACATGCAGTTCGAAAGCATATCAAACAACCTGCTGCATGTCTTTGTGAGATGATGGACACTGGTTTACCCAGAGGAAACACATCCATAAACAGAGAGGTCATGAACAAATGCAGTACAACAGCTGGCAATCAAACTGGAGAACCTCTTTCTATAAGACAGCAATGTTGCTTGTTGTCCCGCAATGCATCCTGTAAACCAAAACATGTAAAACCCAAATGAATGCACAAATATAAATATGTGTGTCATACCTCTCAACCTGGAAACATCAAAAATCTGGACAAGACCCATGAAAAATAGGTACAAATCTGTACGCTGATTAAGATACAATTTGCATACACAATTATGTAACCCTACCCCACTCCAATGGAATTGTGGGATACCAACTTTCAAACCCAAACTGAAGAACAGACAACAAAATATGACACCAGAGTCCCACTGTAGCCATTCCAATGTCCCATTACCTGGCTATTTTGCCCCATTTACCATAAACACTAATGTGTGCATACTGCTTTACTTCTGCAATGATTTGTGTTTTATTTTTACATTTTATAGCACAATGCACAAACATTAATAGACATCTGCTAATTAAACAAAGCAATACTGTCTCACAATGAAAACAGATGTGGCATTAAAACGTCTCTGCCCTTGAAACTCACATTCATTGAAACAGCATTGAAACCCACACCACATCCAAAAATAATGCATTTGGCCAGTGGTGGATAAAGATATCCTTTGGGCTGTTTTCAAATCATTGGTCCTTGCACACAAAACAAGAAACATACATGTGTTCTTTGATATGCCTTCCTGACTTTATTAAATAATATTCCTTGTACAATACAGCATACTTGTTGCAACGCATTTTAAATTTATTGTTTGAACATTTTTCCAGTAGGCAATGAAACAAAATGCATGAACCAATAATGACAAAACTGCCCAATTCAGAACATTTCCATCATAAAAGTCTACTTCCACACCCACACTATATATATATATATATATATATATATGTATATATATATATATATATATATATATATATATATAAAATCATATATGTGTGTGTGTGTATAACAGTAGTGTAAGCCATAGACATCTTGCACAGCTTCTTGCACTTATTTTCAATTTCAGTTTTTTTTTTTTTCCGGGGGGGACGACATAAGGCCAAAAACCAGTGACAGATTTTAAACATTGCTTGTATAATTTTGGAAAGTTGCTAGAATAAAATGCTGTGTTACCGTTATGCGTTTCACTGCCAAAACTTGAACCTAGGATCCTGTGTACTACAGTCAGAGCAACATGCCACTATGCCAAATCAGCAGTTTCCCATAAGATAGGAAGACTGAAGCGAAATGGCTATCATTTAGGGAATTCAGTTCTCACTTCTCACCATAGCTCTCAAACTCTTAGCACAAAAAACCTGGACAAAGTCAATAATGGGTTAATACAGAATTCACTTCTCACTTCTCACCATAGCTCTCAACGTCATAGCACAAAAAACATGGACAAAGCCAATAATGGGGAAATACAGCCCCAAAATAGGGACACATTTCAAATACTTATTAACTTAAAAATTTGCTAGAATAAAAGGTTTTGTGTTACCATTTGTTTTCTGAAGAATATGAAGTCTGAAATTCAAATGCCTGTTATTGTTTAGTGAATTCAACCCTTCAGTGATTTATTTGCCACAAAAATCCTGAAACCCCACAGATATGATGAGTAACAGATAAAAAATATGAGGCATAAATTCACAAGTGGTGGTGGCTATGGACTTTAGGCTCTTTTTACCTTGTACCCAAGGTACAGGGTTTGAGCCTGAGTGCCTCTAGCCACCAGATTAATTAAAAGTGGGGCATTTTCACACACATGCATACACACGCATGTGCATGCACACCCCCCGTTCTGAAAAAGAATCTTAACCTTCCGAGCATTGTAGCAGCCATTTCTGTTCAGCTGGAATGCAATTTTTGTGAATGTAATTTTGGTAAAAGAATAACAACAAAATAACATATACAAAGAATTTGTAGATTTATAGTTTCTAAGTGGTAATCCCCCTACATATATACCTGCACTATTACTTAAATGTAATCAGTGCTAAGTTTACTGCACCTTGTGAAAAATAAATTATATCCTCTGTGCAATGAAACCTTGTTCAGACACTTTGCGCAAGTGTGCATTGCCTGTTGATAAGCTGACCTACTCCTCACAATAGCAAATTAATCATAAAAATATGGTGATGGACAATTTTGATCATAAGTACATGCAAAACTGATCGGTCTATAATATGTTTATTTAGAATGTAGCATCAAGCTATCGGCATCTTCAAAATTAAAACAGAAAAAAAATTACTAATGAAACTTGTAACTTCTGACTCATCTACATGGCATGTTTTTTGTAATGATACATAATGGTATGACATATAATGCACACACGTGGCAGATTTTGTTACACCCAATTTCAGTAGACCCCATGTGGGAGAGGTTGGCTGGACAAATGGATGTCTGCCTCAGCTTCCAGGATTTTTTTCTGTGCATGCAACAACCTTGGACTTGGTTTCATTTAAGTAGAATAGTACATGTGATCTTCAGCTACATAAGTCTTGTCCTCTACTCCTATGTGCACACACACACACACTCACACACACACACACACACACACACCCTTCTGAATGTTGCAGCAGTCATTTTTCTTCGGCTAGAATGCAAGCGCCATATTGCAAGCAGCATTCAGTTCAAAATGCAGCAGTGAGTTCTTTCTGTTAAATAACAGCTTGCAACCAAAGATAATGTTTCCCCCAAATTCCCCATGAGTCCTTTTTGTTCAATAATGACCGTGAGCAGCCGGAATGCAAGCTCCATATATCACAACCAGCATTCTGTTCACACAAAATAATGGCTCACAACTTAAGTGCAGCCAAAAGATAATGTTTCCCCGCTCTCCATTTGAACAGCCGGAATGCAACCTCAGTTCTGACAGGATGGTTGCCCTGACAGAGCTGATGTCATCACGCATGTGATGACGTCAGCTCAAAAATCAGAAAAAAAAAAAAAAAGCTGAGAAAAACTTGGAAATGAAGGGGTGCCAGTCGGGAATCATAGCACCCCATTATTTGGACCCCAAAACTCATTAAAAAATGAGTAATTTGGGACAGTTGGGAGGTATGGTGTGTTTGTATGTATATATGCATGTATACATATATAGATATATAGATATATAGATATATGTGTGTGTGTGTGTGTGTGTGTGTGTGTGTGTGTGTGTGTGTGTGTGTGTGTGTGTGTGTCCATGTGTGTGTGTCTACATACATATATTATATATGTGTGTGTGTGTGTGTGTGTGTGTGTGTGTGTGTCTCTACACACATACTTGCAAAGTCCCTTCTTTTTGAAAACATAATTAGAAGATTTGCAGTATTACTAGTTTGTCAGGCATTTCACATGGCATAGAAAGTTGAACATAACATAAATCATTAAGTACAGCTTATACAATAGCTACTTTATTAAGGAAAATTCAAGCCTTATTGATGCCATAGAAATAGTAAAATTATATAGTGCTTGCTTGTAAAGACAGAAGCAGTTTAACAAATGGAATAGAATAGTATTAGTTAATGTATTTGTTGTAACATGGCTTAAAAGAAACCTAGATGTCTAGAATTTAGTCCACATTGTACTACTTTGCCATACTGCGGTGGTGGTGCTGCGGTAGCATTGTCACCTCACAGCAAGACGCTGTGCCGTTCGATTCTCAGCTAGAGCGTCTTCTGTGTGGAGACATGAGTGAATGGGTGTACATTCGTTGAAGGTTGTGCGTCAGGGTTGGCAAACTCGGCACATAAAAAATCTACTGCCAATCATTAGCGGACCGGAGTTCCGCTCTGGCGACCCCTAACTGGGAAAAGCCGAAAGACACAAACAAACATTGTACTACTTTGCCATCTAATTCATTATTCAATATATATTCAGTCCAGTTGTCCATGTAACCTCTGTTTTCAGGTACTAGAAATCATAAAAAGTCTACTTCCTTTGAGTGGTCCCGAAAAGCTATTTAGATGAGTTTCATTGCACATATTCCAGAAAAGCCACAGTAATTTTGCTGCAACTTGCTTTCTGGTAAACTGCCAGATTTTTTGGCTGACTATATTAAAAGATTCCTACAGAAAAGATTTGCTGTTTTTAGAGGGTGTCATGAACTTTAATCTCCACAAGTCACATGGTCCCATATTTCTATAGATGCCCTGATCTTTAGTCTCAGTAACATGGACTCTGCTACTTCACAAGTCTGTTTTGATTCAGTTTGCAAATCAGGTTCTCAGAATAATCTCTGTAGACATTTGATTCCTCTCCAGTAGCTGGTTGGTAGTCCAAATTCTCACCAGTATGAAATTCAAGCAAAGCCCCATACTAGGCTCTCCTTTTAAAATAAATCACTAACATTAGACAGTACTAAAAATAAAAAAGTACATAAAACTTCAGTAAAAAAATGCAGATGTTCTCTAGCAGAATTAGACAAGATGTAGCTAAAACACAGAAAATCCAGGCATCATTCCTTCTGTACAAGTGTGTGTGTGTGTGTGTGTGTGTGTTAGGAGTATATATATCTAATATATATATATATATATATATATATATATATATATGTGTGTGTGTGTGTGTGTGTTTGCCTTCATATTGTCAGAAATGACAATATCGATCGCTCTTTTGTGTGAATTTTAAACAGCGAAAGTCTCCGAAATTTAATGTCGAAGACACATCGTAATGCAGGGGGGCTACACCCCCCCAACTCCCCCTACTGTAATATGCTAGCTCCGAGATTGCACGACAGTGGGGAAAGGGTTTATTTCCTGATCCCCGCTATAGTACAATCCACACCCAAAATGTCGAATCTGCAATGAGCGAATGCCAATATGCATTCACTCATTGCACATTCAGACAAATTTTTTTCGAGGTATTGCCAATTTGGCAACCTCCTTTCGCACATAGTGGATGCAACCAAGTGCATAACGCACTTATGAAGGTAAACCATATGTATATATATATATATATATATATATATATATATATATATATATATATATATATATAGACACACACACACACACACACACACACACACACACACACACACACACACACACACACACACACATACATAAAATAATGTAAACAGATGTAACCTATACTTCCAGCCCATTGAAATACTAACGGATAAAATAAATGGTTGTTGATAGCTGCTGCTGTTCGGTCTTTAACAAGTTACTTAATTTTGTTAACAAAACTAGATTTGAAATAATTTATTTCAATAAGAATATGAGCGATTATCTTATTGCCACTGGCTGTTTTCTTTTCGGCCCTGAATGCAAAAGTGAACAAAGTTGCATCCTTCAGAGGAAACATGAGCTGTTTTAGCCTGACTTTCTGTTGATTTAGGTCAGGTAGCTTGTTTTTTAAGTTGCAAAAGTCAGCATTATATTATGCAATTGGTCATATCAATGACATACACACAAATTCTTCAACTTCACATGATCTGCTCATTATGCCTTTGAGTTGCGCTGCAGGTTAAGTTTTGCTGACTCTGGCTGCCAAACACTGATCAAAGATTCATTTATTGTTTATAGTAATTCCTAGATCTTTTATTTCATCATGTACCTTTAGCAGCTCAATCCCGCGGTGGTGGTGCTGCGGTAGCATTGTCGCCTCACAGTAAGACGCTGTCCGGTTTGATTCTCAGCTAGAGCGTCTTCTGCATGGAGACATGTGTGAATGGGCGTACCTTCGTTGAAGGTTTGCGTCAGGGCTGGTAACTCGGCACGTAAAAATCACCTACCAATCATTAGCGGACCGGAGTTCTGCTGTGGTGACCCCTAACCGGGAAAAGCCGAAAGACACAACAACAACCTTTAGCAGCTCTACACTAATTTGTAATCAAGGTGTACATCTTTTCCCCTGATTGGGCAGTGCTGTACCGGTGGTATTTTGAGTGAGACTTGTTTGATTTGGGGGGGGTTTTCCCCCTCTATTCTTCTGGTCTTCATCCCTGCTGACCATGTTGGAGGAGTGTTTGTGTTTACGTCTTAACCCTGTCAGTGGTGGCCAAAATGAGCACCTGTATCACCACAGGTGTGCTATGACATGACCCTGCTGTGGGTATGCTCCAACGTACACTACTCTTCTGAGAGCTGCTTTCACTGATTTGAGATCAACAAGCTCATATCTCCCAGTCCTGTGGCCACTGGTTATGTACATGTCTCCAATTGCATGTGCGCAGGTTGACTGACTGGTAACTGGTTGACTGACCCCATAATGGTTAAATTGGAATAAGCCATTCACTCTGCCCTTCTACTGTTCAGTACTTCCAGCACCTGAGTTATTATTCAGTGTCTGGGACTCCGGGTCATAGTAGAAGGTAAAACTGACAACAAGAATAGTCATCATTAACCCTGATCTTGTATTAACCATTATGGAAGGATAGAGGTATGGAAGGCAGCAGCCTGTACTTACCCTGCTGGACTAGTAATTCACAGAATGAGGTTAGAACATCAGTTAGACTTGAAGTATACATCAGCAGGATATCAGGTTTAAAGGACTACATTGGTTGTTTCCATACAAGTTGGACTTTTAGCAAAACATAACTGTGAGTCTGTGGGACAGAGTTACAATAATTACTCTAGTCAATAGTGCTTACTTCTCCTCCATGTAACGTGAATAATGTTTTTTCAAGTAATTTTACTTGAGATCAACATGTCATTCTCTGTCTCGTGGGATAAAGAGAGTGATTAGTTGTTCCTAAAATTATTGGTTATTGATGGCTACCCCTTTAACTTAAATGTGAAGGTAAGGGAGAAACAATTATTGGAAATGGAAGGAGTAACAACAGTGATGAACCTGTGAGTATGCAAAAAAGGACTGGGCCTAAAAACAAGACACTGACAGGGAGAAGTAGAACTGACTGGCTGTGAATGGGAGTGAAGCAAAAGAGGCTGGAAAGGAAGAAAGGAGGTTACATGTGAAGACAAATGGAAGATTTGAACTGGAAAATGGTATACAAAATAGCTAAGAAACATGCCATTCAGCAGGTCAGGATAGCTCTAGGGAAGGAACTAGGTTGATGAACAAAAAAAAAAAAAGTCAAAGAACTATTTTATCTAAATTCTGGCAATGTAAGAAATCTCTTAAAAAGGACTTGCAGGACAATTTGGAGAAGAAATTTGAAACTAGGCTAATATACTGAATGAACACTTTTATTTCAATATTTATGATGCAATGTGATGTTACTGTGAGATTGGGGACTAATGTAGGGAGTGGGCTCTTAGGATAGAGATACGGGATGAACGTGGGAAAATTCATAGAGTGCAAGTTACCATTCTCAAGTTACATGTCGATCCCGTACTGAAAAGTTACCCATTAGTTGGATAAATTCCTGGCATACCTCTCAACTGTCCAGATTTTTGGCGAATGTCCAGATTTTTGCCTCATATGTATGGCTTGTCTCCCATTATATTTGTGGTTTTCTGGTGAATCACTGAAGACTGAAATAAATAATTGCATACATTTGAATTTCCGACTTCATTCCTTTATTAAATGCATGCTAAGGCAAACTCTGTTATTCTAGCAGTTTTCTAAGTCTGTAAGAACAATATTTAAAATCTGTCATTATTCTATGGGACTTTGTTCCCCCCATTATTTTAGGTTTTGTCCACATTTCTTATGCTAAGAGGTTGAGATGTATGACTCTTGGGAAAATGATATATTCTCTTCTTGGGGAGCAGTGTAAGAAGACTGTAAGGTGGCAGGGTTATTGCAAAAAGGATGTTCCAGGCAGACATCAGGTAACTAAACATCTTTGCCTTCCCTCCTGGGAAGGATTCTGAAAAGATCGACATCTAATAGGCTGGTTTAGCTGAGGGACAGCCACATCTGCTGACACTAGCTACACAGCCAGGCTCATGCAGCTGTAAAACTTAATCAAGTTACAGTGTTAAGGCCTCTGACACAATTTGCATAACAGCTGCATGGGCCTGGCTGTGTAGCACAGATGGAAAAAGCTATGCATTTGACTCAAATGACTGGGGAATACATAATGACCAGAGCTGTTTAAAAGCCAGTGAGGAATAGTGGGAGTGTGAAACTAGTGTTAGTTTGCCCATCCTGGGGAGTGGGAGGCAGTGCAGTGCCATCAGTTACTGTAGAGGATCTGTACACCATGCAGCGGTGTGTAAGGGAGGCATGTTCTGGGTGATACTATGCCAGTTTCATGGTAGCCTGCACTCAAGCATTTGCGGAAGCATGCATATACAAATGAACATGCACATTAACCACCAGTGATGGGGTAGTTAAAAAAAAAAAGTAACCCTGTGCTCAGCTCCCACCCTTGACAGTCATCTTTGAAAGTGACTATTACAACAGGGGACTGAATGATACAAGTAGCAAGAAAAAACATTCTGACAAAATATTGTTGATGTGAGGAAAGGGGGTGAAGCTTTTGACAGAATGTTTTGGCAGAGGTTCTTGTGTATACAGGAATTAGACTAGTAATGTGGATAAAGTTTCACTTTGCTGAAATGCATATTGTAACAGCTTGGGATATCAAGTGAAACAGCCATTGATGAGTTGCACAGTCCTGTTCAACTGTTTGCATCATTCTTCACATTACAGCAAAAAATAAGGCCAGCCTATTTGCCGAATACCTAGATTTATAGAATTGTTAATGGAGGGAAGCAGCTGCACTTGCTGCAGTTTACAGAGTAAAATTGTTTATTAGCTGTATTAATTTGCAAAGATGCAAGGTTTGGCAGTTAATATGGTAAAACTGAAGGTGAGATCCATCCTAGGGAAGGCAGATTATGAAAAACGTACTTGTGTTTATAACCACAAACTAAGCTATGCAATGTAGTCTGTGGTTATAAACACAGGTTGTGTACACTGTGCAAGAGAATAGGCAAAGGCCAACAGATTGCTTGGTGCATTGCCAGGACTGCATATATCATGTGACCATTATAGGTTCATAGGTTCATAGGTTTATACTAGGCTATCTGCCCTAAGGCATTTATAAGCCTAGCCCAAATTGTTGTGGCTTACGCCACCCCTTATATGAAAAAATACTGTGCCCATTAGTTTGTTGTGCCTCTGTCCAGCAGTGACACAGAGATGATTCCCGGGATAAACCTACGATCTCCCATCCACAGGTCAAGATTTCTCTTGAACAGAGCCAGCAAGGTGCTCTGCCTCACATGGATCGGGATTTTATTCCACAGCATAGGGAGTCTCTGAGTGATAAATCTATCCCTCCAGCACATCCTATTTATATCCGTGCTAAGGTTTAAGTCGCTTGCTCTAGTGGTTTTGGTGGATTTGGATTTTTTGAGGTGGAGCATGTCCATTAAGACATTGTGGCAGACTTATGGTTTATTCTGCCTAGTTTTCTTGATGCGAGTTTGGTGAAATGTGAAAAATGGGTACCTACCAGTTTGGTAAAATAATACAAAATATAAAGTACAAAGAATGACTCCAATCATGAACTTTTCAGCCAGACAAAAAAAGCCAGAGGTGATAGAGAATAGTAGTGCTGTAAACAGACTGAAGTTCATCTTGGTGCATTAAAATTCTTAGACATCTGTTCGGTTTTAATGTAAAAGGCAAAATTTATAATTTGTACTTCAGAATATTCATATTTTTAATTGTGCAGACAAAATGTTTATCTATTAAATGAAGGGGCACTTTCTTGAGCAAGTTAGTTACTTTTAAAATTAAATATGTCCATGTGCACATGCTTATTGCGTACATGTTTATTTGTGAGAATCAGTTTAACTGTCCCTTTTTTATTGCAGAGACTGTTTTTAGAGGAATATAGATAGTGTAGTGGCTGGTACTTTTCCTGTAGAAAGCAGTTTCGTTTTTAACAGGAGATAATCCATTACTTTTGAGTAAAAGCACAAACAATGGCAACCGTTCAGACAGGTTGTAATATGCAATTACTGTTGTTTATAATGATTTCTGGAATTTGTGTTTAATTCCTTAGCTTATCCTGAAAGCTAAATGTTTATATGTAGCACAGCACTGTGTAGACTGCAGTACATGTGTTTAATTTATGATTTATCTTATTACAGATAGTGGTGATAATGTGTACTGGGAATGAAATGTTAAAACAGCACAGGAAGGCAGCATTGTTTACATAATCATGCAAGACATTCCATTGTACATTGGTGGTATTGTAAATTGTTTTTTTTGCATGACACATTTGTTTGTGATGTAAAGCCTTTTTTTTCATCCTGGTATTTCTTCAGAAGTTTAATAGTTTGTGGCAGAAAGTGACAGGTCCTGGTAAATCTCATTTGACACTCAAGGTATTCCTTTGCAAGGCTTATTTTAATAGAAATCTGTTCCTGGAACTTTATGCAGCCCCTATCAGAATAAAAGAAAGAACAATCAGTAAGATTATTGACACAAAAGCAAACTTTATATTTTTTTGAATAAAATTGCTTCTCAGTCCCTGATTACCTTCTGATACTGGTTTAGCTTCACAAAGATGTTTCTTTCTTTCTTTCCAGTGTACATACATCCTTTTGGATTGCTCTATTTTGTATCCAGTCCTGCAGGCCATTCATTTACTATACTGAAATTGTTCTAGTTTTGTGTAGCAGATTGTAATGTGAAAACAATTTTCAATTAAAGCAGTGTTTCTGCACGTGTCCGTTCATATAGTAGAGACACTAGAGTCATCACATTGTGCATTCAAAGATTTCTGAAGGTATGTGTACTACCACCTGTCCACACATGTAATGCAATTAGCTTGATATTCCTGGCTTATTGTATAAAAAATGCATAGGATCATAGGGAGATTACTAGGCTAATGACCCTAGGCCCTTACAACCCTAGCCAAGTTTTACCATTATTTCCATGATTGGCACCTATCACCCCTTTTAAAGAGGGACATAGGTGGAATCCCTGGGGTGAATTTACTGTTACCCCTCCAGTCATCCAAATTGCGTTAGAAGAGGACCAATGAGATGCTCTGCTTGACATGAGGCGGGTGTGTGTTCCAAAGGTGTGGTAACCTCTGGGAGACAGATCTGTCCCTCCAGCAGGTTCTATTGATGTCACATACCAGGTTAAGGCCATTAGAGAGTGTAACTCATGTACTGTTTGACTTGTAGATATCCAGAATTTCCAGTAAAGCAGGGTCAGAGATTGCTTACATGCAAGGCAGAGATCACTTCTGAGTAGTCTGTATGAAACAGAATAAAGTGACAGTGATTTCAGATGATCCTCATAGGACAGATGCTGAAGACCTTGTATTTTTCTTGGTTGGAACCTTTGTGATTTCTCCAATTGCTGCAGGTGTTTGGAAATGTACATATCAAAAGGGTCATTGTTAGCAATTATTGTTCTGATGATGTAACAGTACAGGGAGGTTATAACTTCTTTTTTTTCTGGAGGCAATGCCCTTACTTATGAGATGAGCAATATAGAATGCCTTTCCTACTACTCTGGAGACATGGTGATCAAAGATAAGGTTGCTGTCAACCTGTGTGCCCAGGTCTCTCACCACTGAGTGCGTAATTAGGGTGGTGTTATTGGTATGGTAGTTAGCAGGAACATCACTCTTAGTGAAAGGGATGATAATACAATTTTCTGCATTGAGTTTAAGGCCATGACTTTGGCATCAGTAATTTGTTTGCGTAAGACCCTTTTGTATGATGTTGACATCGTTTGGAGATTCTGTGACTGCTCCCAGTTTGCTGTTATCCGCAAACTTTGTCAGCCACAGACTATTAATTTTAGCTTGCACTTCTGAGAAATAGATTCCAAACAGTAGAGGTCCCAGGACTGATTCCTGTGGAACACCACTGGTTACATGTCTGGTGTTGGAGGTGGATTCCCCTATTATGACTATATGAGTTCTATCAATGAGCCAGTTAATGTCCAATCTAATGACATACAGGTTGATACCTATCTTTGTGAGTTTGTCAGCTATGCCTGAGTGAGGGATAGTGTCAAAAGCCTTGGCTAAGACTAGGTAGGCTGTATGCACAGATTTCTCCACATCAAGGGCCTTGGTGACTATCTCAAAGAAGTCCACCAGGTTTAAAACACAGCATCCATATGTCTCACCCACAATGCAGTTTTGGATCCTGCCCTACTAGAGATGCTCCATACCTGTAAGTCTAACTTATTGCGCATTACCCACTCAAAAGGCCTAAATCTAATATGCAACATCAGCAAAACCTGCTGGACAGACAGGTTTGTCTCCCAGAGGTTGCCCATTCTCTGGAATAGACTTCCCATACACGTCAAACAGAGTACCTTGCTGACTCCCTTCAAGCACAACCTTGATGACTGGATGGGAAATCACAAATTTATCCCAGGGGTTACACCTGTTCCCCCCTCCCACTGACAGGAGTGCAGGTGCCGACTGAGGTTTCTTTTTTGGTGGGATAAACTCTCAGCTAGGCTTGTAAGAACCTCACAGCCATTAGCCTAGTAACCTCCTATGATCCTATGAACATTCATGATCTCCCTTTGACAAATCTAGATTGAGTAGGGTCAAGTGTTTGGAGGTTACCAATATCTTTGCTGATAAGATCCATGATAATTCTCTCCATGGCCTTGCAGATAAGGATTGTCAGGCTAATAGGTCTGTAGATGCCAGGGTCAATGGAAGCACCACCTTTGTGCAAGGGAACAACGTTGGCCTTTTTCCATTCAGCTGGATGAAGCCACTGCTTAGACTATGATTGAAAAGAGTACCCAATGGTGTTCCTAATTCTTGTTTGAGCCCATGTAGGAAGCAGCCTGGGATTTTATCGGGTCCCATGGATGCTGTCTTTTTGACCTTAGAGAGGGCATTCATGACCTGCTCTTTAAAGATAAAGCTAGGGGATAGGTGGTAGGGATGTCTTGGGATAAGTGTGGTGGGGACAGGGGAGTGAAGTTTTCACAGAACCTGTTGGCTAACTGGTTAGCAATGTCCACAGGCTTTGTATATGTGGTATCATTAACTACCAGTTCTGTACAAATCTGGGCCATTTCTTTTAGGTTATGGATGTAATTAAAGAATGCCTTATGGTTGTCCTTAGTAGAAGAACCTAATTTGGAGTCATAGTTAGCTCTAGAGGACTTCACAAGAAGCCTTATTTGCTTGTTTAAGCTGCGGAGAGAGGATTTACTGTTTAGGGCTCGCTGCCTCTTACTCTTCTTCCTCTTATTGTAAACCTTTTAATGGCCGTTGTCCACCAGACAGGTTTGCTCTTTCTCGAGGATCTTGTTTTTGTCCTATCAGGTACAACAGAGTCATCTCAGTTCTTCAGATGTTTGTATAAAGCATATTTTTAGAACTCAGCATAGTTGCCAGTTCCATCTGAGGAGTGAGATGCAGTGAAGTTATTATACCATCCCGTAAGAGATTATAATCTGCTTTGGAAATGTTTTTCTAGCTTAGTTGGTACTGTGGTAGATCAGGTGTGACAGTAATTTTGAATGTGACTGATTTATGGTCAGATCTCACTAGGGAATACCTCACAATGGGGTGCTACAGTGGTCTCCTAAATTGGTAAGCACGAGATACAGGACATTTGCAGCCCTTGTGAGGGTGTCAACTAGCTGGTCCAGGGCACTGGAGTTGATGAAGTGAAGGAACCTTTGGGCAAGTGAGTTTGTACACAAGTAATTTCTCTAATCAATGGATGGGTAGTTAAAGTCACCCAAAACCATGGATTTTGGATGCATCTTGATAGAATCAGGGAGATCCAAATAGGCAGAATGGGTGTCCTGATTCATGGAGGAGGTCCCATAGCTGGCAATGACTTGAATAGGTGTCCTACCAACAGTTAATTGCACCTGAAGTATCTCCAGGGAATTATGCCATCTAACCAATCTGGAGGTGTATTTTTCTTTAATATATATTGATACACAGCCTCTAGTTTTCACGCCATCAGCTTGTGGTCAAAACATGTTGAAGGTGGAGTAGCCCGAAATGGCTGGGGCGCTCTCCACAGTCCTGAACCAGGTCTCCGTGACTGCACACATGTTTATCTTGCAAGGTGAGGACTGCTTCCAGTGAATGCAGTTTCATGTTAAGACTCGTAGCATTAGCAGTAAAACCTTGAGGTTGTTCTTAGATGGAGTTCTTACTTTGGTCATTTTGTCCTTCAGAAACTGCCTACAAAAGGCACTATGTGGGTGGCAAGAGTCTTGGCCCATGGCCAAAATCCTAGGGATGACAGTTGAAAACCATCTCTGGAAAAGCATTGAAATCTGTCAGTCATGTCATCCCAAGCTGACAGAGACTGTATTCCCTTAGAATGACATCAGAAACTAAGCCAGTTATTGAAGTCAATCATTTTCTGTTTGCATTGAGGCATCATCCTTGGTGAATGTAAAATGCTGCTTAAGGCTAGGGACATACCAGCCTGAGACACACAGTCCAAGAGCTCAATCATGTCTCTCTTCATATAGTCCACAGAGGTACGTCTCAAGTTGTTCACTCCAACATGGACTATGACAGCCAACAGTACCTGTTGTTGAGAGACTGAGTGCATGTGTGATATGGCAGATCCTGGCACCTAACAGACAGCTGACCATAACTTTCTCCTTATCCAGCCTGGTGAGAGGGACATGTGTGTGTCTCACGATAGAATCATCTATGACTAATATGTTTTGTTTTGTGTTTTGCCTTAAGGGCTTGACAGGTGAGACACTGGGGCATGAGGTATTATGTGCACTATGTTCTGTAGAGGAAGTATTATGTGCAGTGTGCTTGTGTTTGTGTTTGGGAGGTCTCTGGTGTTTAGGTATGTTTCTGGTGAGGACATCACATATGTAGGTGTATGTGATGTGGGTTTGGGTGGAGTAGAAGGTGGTGTGTGCATGATGATGACCCACTCATTGTCATATGTACTATACTACAGTGTGTGAAAAAGCAAGGATTCAAGGTTCTTAATATAGATGCATCTCTCACATGTTGAGTTTGTGTGGTCTAGGAGCAGAGGGTTGTCTATGAACATGAGGCAGTTACTACACTGTCTCGGGATGAACATGAGAAAGTTACTACACTGTCTTGGGATGTCCATATCAACCAAGCTGGCTGGAGAAACTGGGAAATTGTACATCCATAGGGTCAGGTAAATTCATATGGTCAGGAAGAGAGGTCACACTTAGGAATGACTAGTGGATGAGAGGTGTGTTGGTATCTGTGAGGCTAGGCTTAGTGTTTTACATCATTTATTAATTACTCTGAGCTACCATCCTTAACAGAGCATGACCAAATTTATTATTAAAGTGGGTAAAAAAAAGGTTGCATAGATTTGGTACTCAAGCTTACTACCTAATTGTCTCCAAGAAACGTGACTTATCCTCAGGTTAATATTACCTGTTTCCTACTACAGTAAACTCTTGGTTAACCAGCACCTATGGGGATTGGTAGATGCCAAATAAGTGTAGTTTCTGGTTGCTTGAAAGTTACTATTAAAATAGACGTGACAAATACTGTTCCCTTTACTATACCATACCATACCATAAACCTGTATTGACTTGATTTTAATATTGAAATACAGTAAGTAAAAGCCTGGCTGGAATAATAATATTTTAAATTTATATTTCCACTAAAAAGCATGGCACATGGAATGGTTTTTAGTGGCATGCTGAGTAGATTGGAATTGAATAGAGAGAGTGAGTGAATGCATGTATGAAAGCAGAAGCGACTGTGTGAGAGATCAGAGATGTATGAAAGCTGAAGAGAGTGTGTGTGAGATCGGAGAGAGAAGGAGTGAGTGAATGCATGTATGAAAGCAAAAGTGTGTGATAGATCAGAGAGATGTATGAAAGCTATAGACACTCTCTGAGAGATTGAAGATAAAGAGCGATTGAATGCATGTATGAAAGCTGAAGAGTGTGAGAGAGTGTGAAAGTGTGAGAGTGTGTGTGTGTGAGAATGTGTCTGTGTGAGAGTGCGAGTGTGTGTGTGAGAGAGTGTGTGAGAGAGTGTGAGTGTATGTGTGAGAGTGCTTGTGAGTGTGAGAGCTTATGAGTGTGAGAGCTTGTGAGAGAGTGTGTGAGTGTGTGTGTGTGTGTGTGTGTGTGTGTGTGTGAGAGATTGTGAGTGAGTGTGACAGCTTGTGAGTGAGTGTGAGAGTGTGTGTGTGTGTGTGTGTGTGTGTGTGTGTGTGTGTGTGTGTGTGTGTGTGTGAGAGTCTGTGTGAGAGAGTGAGTGTGTGTGAGTGTGAGTGTATGAGTAAGTGTGTGAGAGTGTGATCGGAGAGAGAATGTGCAATTTGATGCAAACTGACTTGAGTGAGTATGGAGCGGTGTTAACATTTTTTGCAATTTGACTTCTTTTGTTTGACTTGTTCTCAGGTTGGGGAGAGAGAATTTATGTATTTTAATCTTCCTTTTTAAAGCTCTAAAACTCTAAAAAAGTAAGGTATGTTTTTATAGGGGGAAACAAAGTCCAATACATGAAAAACTGAATTGTTCATACTGTACTGTATTTCTTCGATTTTTTTTTTTTTTTTTTGACTGGTTGCTTGAGAGTTCTGGTTGCTTGAGTTCTGGTTAACAGAGTTTACTGTAGTCATAATACTAAAAGTGTTTTTGAAGGAAGTTAATGACTTGAATACATATGATTGTAAGGTGAAGATTATTTCATAATATAAGAAGGTACTGTGTAGTCTATCTATCTTGGTTTTGTTTTCTGTTACTTGTACTTGTTTTCTGTATCTGGTTCTCTCTGATCTGTTGTTGACTTCCTCAGGGGTAAGTCCAAGTTGATACTCTGAAACAGAACTGTATGAGACATGGCTTTATGGGCAAGAGAAAGGTAACCTTTAAGAAATACAGTCACAGATGTTCATTACATGTTTTGTTGTATTAATAACACATGGGATGTCAGCTGCTGATGGCCTGATTATTAGCCTGACATCAAAAGCATAACACCTTATTCCCAGCATGATGAATTGGACACATTCTCCCTAGATGTCTTGATGTCCATAATATATGGGGGCTGTCCACTTAGCTCATTATTGCCAAAGATTGCTTCAAGATCAATACACAGTTCCAAAGATTCATCAGTCAGACTGACAGCACCCTGTACTGGAAAATATTGTATCCTATATCAAGGCTGTACTTTTCCTGCATACCTGTTTTTTTTCTGGTGTCATAGTATGCTTGATGTCAGAATCAGAGTCTGAAAAAGTTGATAATTATATAGGTTGTGTGAAGCAGATTCCCTACAAAATGTTCATGTTAAATGTAGTTTATGTTTGGAGCCTGAGCATAACAAAGCCAGCTGCACCTGTTCACCCCCTTCCCTGTGCAAGGATTAATCCAATGAAGAAGAGGCAAAATCTCTGCAGGAGCACCTCAGAAAAAAAAACGTTTCCCTTCCAAAGACTGCTGTGGCATCAGTCAAATATTTTTCTCCAATGTTCCTTCTAAAAACAACAAGCATTTGGAGAACCACCAGAAAAATGAGGAATACTTGGAGTCTAGTGACATCTCATCAGAACTTGGCCTTGAAAATACTGTGTTTAACTAGGTACACCCACAGTATCCTGATAACCCTGACATCTTTTTTCCCTGGCAACCCATCTTCAAGTGTTGACAGTCCAGATGCCTCTCAGCTGGAACCTGGTAATGATTGTGGATGTCATTGTTTCACAGACTGGGGTCTTTGTCACTTGTCCACATTACAAATCTCCAAAGTAGTCTCAGTTCCTAAGCCCTGTGCTAAGTTGTCTAACAGTAAGCAGATATCCACCAGCTTACCTTAATTACTACAAGATGAGCTGTCTTCCCAAACACCATACCAGGCTCCCATTGGATAAATTACCCTATATGGATTACATGGTCTTCCCCCTATAAGTCTGACACTGATGTCACCCTATTATTTGCACCCCAACCTGTGGGTATTTCCTTTAGCAATACCTTTGACAGGATGAAGAACCACAACAGATGGTAAGCCTAGGAATTCATTCTGGTACAGGCTATTTAGACGGGCATCCCATTGGTCTATCACAGCTTTTGCCCTTTGCAATTAGTCCAATAGCTGAAGCCTTGGCTGATTCATTTGTAAATGTACCTTTAGAGCCAGATTTTCAACCTCCTAATCATAAGAAGCCTAACCATTTTTTACAGGGTGGAAGATTCCTTCAAATACTTACATGAGATTCCTATAGCAGTGCACCTGTGGTATCCATGGATGTCTGCATGGGAACTGCAGTGGCTTTAACAATAGATATAATTCCGAATGGCAGAGAGAGAGAAAGAGTGAATGAGAGTCAGAGAGAGAGGCAGAGTAAGATTCATGGCAGAATAAGAAAGAAGAATTGCACTTATGCTGCCTTGACCTTGGGGACCTTAAAATGCCAAGCACATACAATGATGTCCGAGGGGCTTTACTGTCCCATCTCAAAGACAAGGATAAAGTCCAACACATGACCTCAAATAGTCACCAACCTGCTGCCTTTTGTCCTTTAAAATGACAAAAAAGCAAGAGCAAGCCTCTTTGTCAGACTATGTGAGTCTAGCAAACTCCAAGATGCTTACCCCAAATTCCTTGGACATAGCTAATGGTGCTTAGTTAGCACAGTCAAAGATCCAGGGAACACTGGACTACAATTAATGGTAATATACATCAGTATACACATTTCATGGTGTTACTCCTAGCAGTAAAGGATCTCAAACAAATTGTCAACCAGGAATCTTACATAACATAATTGACAACACAGCAAGTGATGTGATGCAGCAAGGAGCAGGGGAACACATTTTTAAGTAGTAAGAAGGTAGCAAGGTAATGTCAGACCCACACAAATGCATGCTGAATACAGACATTTTTTTCTGGATTTAATTTGCAGGTGTGGGATGAAAGAACTATGTCATTTTGCTCCTCAGCTAAAGAGTTCAAGAATTTTTTTACCAGAGCATCAACAGTGAGTTGTGAGCAACAGATTAGTCTTCCATAATCTGGGAAAGACTATTTCTCTGTGCTTTTGAATTAGTACCCTCTTATCCCAAGGGTAATACAAAAGGTCAAGGAATACATGGCAGAAATGCTACTCCTAGTGTGTTTCTGGCCCAGGCAGCCTTGGTTCTAGCAGCTGTTTAGCCTAGTTATGACAGAACCAGCTGTGATGCCTCAGCATGTGGATCTTTTGACCCAGAACCAGTGATGTCTTGTGCGCACCAACATGAAGGCTTAATGCTTACAGGAGAGATGAATTTGCTCTCATACCCTTTAAACACACTTTCAGAGTACATGCCTCACATACTAAGGAAGGATTGGAAGCCCAATACAAAGAAGTTATACCTGAGTAATAAAAAGAGTTTGCTTTTGGTGCCAAAGAATAGGTCAGACCACAGATGACATATCAATGTTCATGATCATTGACAGCTGTTGGACTTATTTGCAAGTGATGTTTATCTTGTGCTTCAGTGAAGGTGTATATTTCAGCCATTTCAACATGGCTGCCATATGACTCCCTCTTTACTCCTTGTTGCCAGTGAAGCAATTCCTTTGCAGAATACTGTATTTAAGACCACCCAAAAATTGGATAATCCCCTGCAGGACCTCAACTGTGTTCTAGAAAAACTTACCTTACTTTCCTTAGAGCCACTGGCTTCCACTCCAGTAGAACATTTGACATGAAAGATCAGGTTATTAGTGGTGGTATCCCTGTCTACAGGAGTTTCAGAATTGCTAGCCTTAATGTGCAAAAGTGCATTCCGTATGTTCCATAAGGTCAGAGTCATCATACATGCTAACCTCCCTTCTTCATGTCTAAACTTAGAACAGGCTTAATTAAGGATATCCACCTATGTGTGGTTTTATCAGCTTCATAAAACAAAGGAGAAAGTATTTTATACCCTTTGGTGGCATAGGTATTTAAGATATTAATTGGATAGAATCAAAGATGCTGAATAGCTGTTAATTTCCTTTAAAATGGGAAGGAATGGAAGCTTGCATCCAAACAGATTAAATCAAAATGGCTAACACAATGCATTTGCTTTTGTTGAACATTTCATGGCAAGACTGTACCAAGGCGGATTACAGCCCACTCGCTAGGGCCACAGCAGCCACCACTGCATTTCTGAGAAGGGCCAGCACTCGAGCTATGCTTATAGTAACTTCATTGTCATCTCTCCCCTCCTTCGACTACAGTAACCCACACAGTAATGGCAGGGTTTGCCAAGGTTGTCCTAAAGGGCTGCTGCAGACCACTTCTGCTCAAGGGTTTGGGAATCTTCCTAAGTGTCATTACTGCAGCAACGAAAGACTTGATGAACATAGTACAGTTGAGGAGGAACTTAGCATAGTTGTAAATGCTCAAGTATGTTCACTGTTGTGGTACCATTTCCCTGTGCATCTCCCTTCTATTTCTTTTCCTGTGGTCATTTGTGGGTTCAGCAACTTCAGAAGTATGTGTAGTACTTAATTATTCTTTGCACCTTTTTTTGGTTAGAAATATACCTGAAAATAAGATTGTCCATTTATTTATTTTTATTATACTGATTGTATAAGCCATACTTAAGCATATCTCCCCAATTATTGTTTTTTGCAGAGATATACATTCTTTAGTCATTGGTTAATTAGTTACTGATAACCCACTTGATCCTTTCACAAAGTCATTTGAATGCCATTGTCTATCCCAACAGTCAGTGGTTGAAGACATCTGATCCGTTCTGTACTGAGTTCTGGTCCATGGCAAAATGCACCTACTTATTCGCACACTGTAAATGTACACTTATGTACAATTTAGAGAATGCCAGCTCATTTATCACATATCCTTTAGATGTAGGAAGATACCAGATTAACCAAAGAAGACCTACATGTATTCAAGGTGGATATGCATACTCTACCCTGAAGTTACCCTGGCCGAGAATTGAACCATAGAACCTCTTACTATGTGCTGGTAGTGCTAATGGCTGTACCACTGATCTGCTGCTAGACAAAATGCCACTAGATGTTAGAAATGTCTCAGCTACCAAAGTCTGCTGGTCACATATGTATGTATGTTTACATCCTCTGCAAACAACTTGTACCTTACTTGTGTGGCTGAAACTGTTAAGTCCTCTGCTTCCATGGTCTCAATATCTTGCATTTGAGTTATTGTGTAATTAAAAACATTTGTCTTTTTAACAGACTCCAAGACAAAAAGTAAGTGAATATAATATGCTGGTTTGATGGCAAGAACTGATAAACATGAATGGTCATAGGGTAATAAAACTAATACCTTTACCTCATGCACAAAAGATAACTAATTACAAAACGTCTTCTAGGAAATTAACAGAGCTCTTCCAGTCAGGAGTTTTCTTCACGTGATACTTGTTAACCTATGGCTGAATAGATGGATAAACAAACATATTTTAAAAGAGCAGATAAATCCAGTAGAGTCATCTGAGGTGGTTTTAAATTTCTCTCTATTGTCTGAAGTCTTAACTCATTACAACCAAGAGACTCTTGTCAGTGTTTCTGCAGTTACATCCTACTGGCACTTCTAGGCATTAAATATTGCTTGTTCATATTTACATTAATAATTTCAAAATGATGCTACATACAAAGGATTAAAATATTTCATCTTAAAGATTACACAATGGCAAACATGCTTTTGTTGGTATTTGACCTCTGCCTAGTGTAGATAAAGCGATATTATCCATATAGTATTTCTTTATATTGTCATAGATGTTATATTTTTCTAAATTTCTTTACAGCCAAGTTGCACAGACAGAACTGCTTAACCTCATATGGAAGCTCTCAGATGGGTGAACAAAATGCTACTAACAGAATTTGTGTAACTTGTATGGTTGCTGAGATGCTGTAAGTTGTTCAATGAACATTACAAACTTAAAACTGGATTTTATAAGTCACAGTAAACACAATAATTATTAAGACCTAAAACTAAAAGATTACTACCACTACAAAAATTGTTTGCACTGAAGAGTCTGTTGTTTGCACTCTAGCAACCCCTATGGTTCCAAAAAAATGAACATTTGTTTGAAATATGACTACATAATTTGATTCTATGAAAAAACTTAGGCTCTGCCTATTGGAAGTTGCAGTGTAAACTTCAAGAGCTCCATTGGAGGAAATGAGTTAATACAGTTTGGCAGCCCAGATTATTATAGAATATTCCAAACAGCAAACACGTTCACATTAGCTTTGTTTTGTTGTAACCCTAACAAAATTATATTTTGAGTTTCTCATATCTATATCTTTCCCCATTGTCAGTCCCAATAGCCTAAAAGTAAGCATCCATTAAAGCTTTGACATTTAGTATAAGATCTACAAATGTTTATATGCCATTCATTATCACAGCGCAACCAAACCTGTATGGCAATGTTGATATGTTCGCTCATATTTTCTGAATCCTGTTACCTAAATAGGTTTTGAGCATGACATAGTTGTGTATTTCAGAAGTGTCCATATTGAACAAACACAATTACATTTGCTGTATATCCACATAAGGAGCGCAGACTCAATTCCAATAACCTTTTTACCTTGACAAGTAATTCCATTGTAGGTCTGTCAAATTTGAACTTGCTGTTCATTTCAAACACTAATCCATTTTCAATTCAGGCAGTCTTGTTTAATCAAATCTGACACTTCCTTACCTCAAGGCCTTTAGCACACCATACTTGTATGTCCTCTACTGCATTAAGTTCTTATATACTTATCTTCCTTATTTAGTAAGAATGTATATTGATCTTTGCACTTAATGTTACCTTCATTTTGTGTATTCAGCCTTTTTCAATTAATTCTGTTTTCATATTATGTGGCCAGTCTAGTTGATTTTTAGGCTTAGTTGTTGACTTGAGTTGATAATTTTCCAGGTTACAGAACTCTCAAAATTTTCTTTAGCACCTCAGTTCAAATTATGGAATTTCTGGCACACAGCCTTACTGCCATATCTTGGAAACCCATTTTATTGCCTGTATGTCAGTACTCTTTAATATCTTATCCAGATTTGCTATAGCTATAACTGTCCTACCAAGAAGTATGCATATTTTAATTTCATGGCTGCAGAGTTCATCTACAGAGATCTTTGAGTCCAAAAAAATCTCTCTCTCCTTCCATTTCCTCCCCAGCACTTTGAAAGAGTAGATAAGGCTAGAGATTTATAAATTTTCAATTTAGGAGTTTGCTTTTTATAGCAGCTTGCAGCTTAGAAGACACGCATTACGCTCTGTTTGCAACCTTGACCCCTTCTTGCACGACTGTTAGTAGTTCTATATGTTGTCTATGTCTCTCGGCTATAATCATAGTTGTTTTGTTTTTAATGTTAAACAGTAAGGTACACTTTACACTTTATGCTTTTATCTTTATCAGCAGGCTTTTCATCTCCTCACTTTCAGCCAACAGATGGCATCATTTGCATATATGCGGTTGATAACATTTCTCCAGGTAGTTTTGTCTCTGGCATCTGATTCATGCAAACCAACATTCCATTTGACATATTCAGAGTATACATTAGGGAGACGGTATGCAGCAGGTCTAACTGCTTTTTCCATCTTGAACTAATCATTATTTTCTTTTAACTGTTGTTTCTTAGGCTGCATTCAGAATCCTTGGGAGACAAGTTTGTGTTAGCAGTTTGATCTTGATACCTTTTTCACCATCTGAAATTTTCTTGTACATTGGATAGTTCTTGATATGCATTTTGCTGGAATCCAGCTTGCAGGATCCTGAGCATTAACTTGCTAGCTTATGAATCATGTGCAATTGTTAGATAATTTGAGCACTATTTAGCACAGCCATTTTTGGAACTGGAATGTAAATGGACCTCTTCCATTCTAATAGCCATTGTTGTTTCATGAGTTTGTTGGCAAATTATGAGCAACATGGTAACTCTTCATTTTGCTGGATTTTGAAGACTTTTGATACAATCCATTAATTTCTTGCAGCCTTGTCATTAGCAAAGCTTTCTTTGATCTATTTGTCTTCTCTTTCCAAGAATTCTGGCTGTAGATCAAGGAATTATCATTGACATTTGAGTCCTTGTGCAATTCCTTATGCTCCAGTCACCTCATCTTAATATCTTCTTTTAGGCCACTTCTATCTTTGTCTTTTATCATGTCCATTTTTGCATGGAGGTTTCCCTTATCATTGTCACCCTTCTTGAAAGATCTCATCTTTCCCATTCTGTTT
This sequence comes from Protopterus annectens, assembly GCF_019279795.1. Taxonomy (NCBI): domain Eukaryota; kingdom Metazoa; phylum Chordata; order Ceratodontiformes; family Protopteridae; genus Protopterus; species Protopterus annectens. The sequence continues at coordinate 557,115,985 of NC_056735.1, forward strand.
TTTTTTTGTTTCACTGCACTCCTCATATATGTATCTCTTTTTCTCTCTCTCTCTCTCTCTATAGATATATAAATATATAAATATATATATATATATATATATATATATATATATATATATATACATATACACACACACACACACACACACACATATATATATATATATATATATACATATACATATATATATATATATATATATATATATATATATATATATATATATATATATATATATATATATATATATATATATATATATATATATATATATATATATATATATATATATATATATATATGTATATGTATATATATATATATATATATATAGATATATATATATATATATATATATATATATATATATATATGGATTCTCTCTTTAAATTTATAACACAGAGCTGCTTCACATGACATCATTCTTCACCATACCTCTCAACCTGGAAATATCAAAATTCTGGGCAAGGCCCATGAAAAATAGTTACAAATCTGTATGCTGATTAATGTAAAATTTGTATACATAATTACACAACCCCACCCACTCCAATGGAATTGTGGGATATCAACTTTCAAACGCAGTCTGAAGAACAGAACCAAACTATAGCACCAGAGACCCCCTGTGCCATTCCAGTCTCCCATTACCTGGCTATTTTACACATTTACCATAAACAATAATGTGTACATACTGCTTTACTTCTACAATAATTATTTGGATTTTATTTTTTACATTTTATAGCACAATGCACAAACAGTAATAGATATCTGGCTGCTAAACAAAGCAATACTGTCACAATGAAAATAGACTTGGCATTAAAACTTAATTAAAACTTCTCTGCCCTTGAAACTCACATTCATTGAAACAGCTGAAACCCACAGATTACCTTTGGGCTGTTTTCAGATCAGAAGCCCTTTGATACACCTTCCTGATTTTATTATATTCCTTGTATAATACAGCACACTTGTTAGACTTAAGTTAGAGCACATTTTAAATTTATTGTTTAAACCTTGTTCCAGTAGGCAATGAAACAAAATGCATGAACCAATAGTGACAAAACTGCCCCATTCAGAACACTTCCATCATAAAAGTCTACTTCCACACACAATTGCATTTTACATTTATTGTTTAAACATTTTTCTAGTAGGCAATGAAACAAAATGCATGCACCAGTAATGACGAAACTGCCCTATTCAGAACATTAACATGATAACAGTCTACTTCTACACACACATTATATATGGTTCATAGATTTAGGTTCATAGATTAGTACTAGGCTAACTGCCCTTGCGAGCCATTTTAAGCCTAGCCAATTATCCTTTGTGAGACTCAAACCCTGCACCTTGTGTTTATAAGGCAAACACCTTAACCATTAGGCCACCCTCCCAACCCTTATATCCTTATAGATATATATGCAGTTGGAAGTTTGTTCCAAGTATTGCCAACTGCATTTGAAAAAAGGCAGTCCCCAGATTTGTTAAAGGATTTAGTGGTGGCAACTTGAAGTTTTTTAGCAGATCTTAGGGTAGGATGTTTTTTATAAGAATTAACTAGGCTACATAGTATGGGAGTATTTGTAGGATGATGTAAAATCTTGTGAATAAAAATGAGTTGCTGGTAAACTAGATGGTTTTGTACTTCCAGCCATCCTAGAAGTTTAAGATTAAGGCAGTGGTGAGTATGGAAAGGGGCGCCAGTGGCAAATTTGGCTTTGTTGTTGTAGGCGGTTACTAGTTTATTTAGGTTGCTTTTGGATAGATTCGTATAGATAGGGGAGGCGTAGAGTAGGGTGGAAATGAGGTGGGTTTTGGCAATAGAGATCTTTGCTGAGACTGTAAGAAATGGTCTAATTCTATAGAGGAATCCAAGTTTTCTATTTACTAATTTAATAGTTGAGTTAATGTGTGTGTCAAAGTTGAGATGGTTGTCTATTATTATACCGAGGAGTTTAGTGGTGATTTCAGGGGCTATTTCTGTGCCATTGTTTAATTTCACTATGAAATTGATAGAGGGGGACTTCTGTGTGGGAGTAAATAGTAATTTAGCTTTTTTTAGGTTCAGGAGGTGACATCTTTGAAGGAACCAGTTTTCAACTAAAGTAAAGACTGTTTGTGTGTTAGTATGTAATTTTGCAGGGGAGGATGCGGCATATATCAGAGTCGAATCATCTGCATATTGTATGCATGTAGTTTGGGGAAGGGAGGTTTTTAGATCATTAATGAAAATTGTGAAAAGGAGAGGTCCAAGAAAGGATCCTTGAGGGACACCAAGGGTGATAGGAAGCTGAGAAGATAGATTGTTTTCCCACAGGACAGCTTGTTTTCTGTTTTCAAGGTAGGATTGGAACCATTTTACTAGCTGATGATCATGGGAGAGTGATTCAAGTATACCTATCAATAGTTGGTGGTTAACCATATCAAAGGCCTTTGAGAGGTCTAAGAAGAGTGCAGAAGATAGAAGGTTAGTATTCCTGTTTTTATTAATGCAGTCTGTAAAGGGTAGAATAGCTGTTGTAGTACTATGATGTGGCCTGAAAACGTGTTGGCAGTCAACTAGGAGGTTGTTTTGTAGGATGTACTGAAGTAATTGCCAGTGGATACATCTCTCCATAATTTTTGCAAGGGGAGAGAGAAGGGCTAGTGGGTGGAAGTTAGATAATTCATTTGAGGTACCTCTCTTATGCAGAGGGATGATATAGGAGATTTTCCAGATGGATGGGACATAACATTCAGAGATAGTTCTGTTTATTAGGATAGAAATAGGATAGGCAAGTACACCAGCTGCAATTTGCAGGAATTCAGCTGGGAGAAGGTCAGCTGATGGTGTACATGGTTTAAGTTTGAGAAGCAAAGAGTGAGTTGGAACAGGTTGAAGGTTAAAAGACTGGGGCAAGTTGGTTAATGAGGGAAATTTAGTGGTGGTAATAGGTGGTAAGATATTTGCGAGAGACTGGACTGTTTCAGAGAAAAATTTGTTAAAGGTGTCGGCAATTTGGTTGGGAGAGATTTGGCTTAGGTTAGAGGGGGTAGGTGTTTTGGACTGTCCTGGGTAGAGTAATTTGTTGATACCTGACCAGAACTTTTGAGGATTGTTTTGTTGGTTCTTTTGAAATTTGAGGTAGTAGTTTTTTTTTGTCAAGGATTATGGATTTTTTAGTGGTATTATGAATTTGGCTAAAATTTAGGTGATCAATTGGGTTTTTAGTTTTTCTCCATTTGGACCAGAGTTTTTCTTAATCAAATGTTTAGCCTTGTGTCCTTAGACAGCCAGGGGGCTGGTTTATTTTTTGTTCTAACAGTACAAGTGGGAGCATGGTGCTCAAGGATCTGCAAAAATGTTTTGTTAAAGTATGAAACAGCTTCGTCAAGAGGTGTGTATTTTAGGGGAGACCAATTACAAGCTTTGAGCTCAGCTTGAAAATTACTCGGGTTGAAATATTTTTTGTTTCTGGTAGTTCTAAAAGCTATTAGATTATGAATGTGAGTCTTTTGTCTAGAGATATAAGTAAGAGAATGGTCACAAATATTGTTGGGGACTATACCTGTTTGATAAGTATGGGGGTCATTATTTACTAGTATCCAATCTAAGGTAGTTTGTTTTTTGCTAGGCTTGTGGGATCTGGTAGTAGGGAATGTAATGGTTTGGTGGAAGCCAAAGAGGTTTATATGCGTAGGTTGGAGTGGCAGAGGTACAGCTATTCCAATCAATATTAAAGTCACCAAGGAGTATGGTTTCTTGTGGTAGGGACATGGAAAGTCAGTACAGTGTATTTTCAAGAGTACTGATATTGTTCCCAGGGGGGATGTAAGAGCAGATAATGTATATTGATTTCTTAGCATTAATTTGGAGCTTTGACGTTAAAATTTCTGTGTAGTTAGGTGGTGGAGGATGTCAATCTAAAGATGTGACCTGTATTACTACTCCACCTCCCTTTTTATTTAGACGGTCTAGTCTGAGAATGTTATAGCCTGGAGGGAGAATGTCATTGTCTTTAGTTGTAGGTTTAAGCCATGTTTCAGTAAGGCATAAGATGTCAAAGGAATAGATGTCTAATAGGTCATGTAGCTGGGTAATTTTATTATTAACACTTCTTATATTGAGGTGACCTAAAAGTAGAGAGTTTAGGCTTTTTGGGACATTGAGGAGAGTGGTAGTAGGGGCTGAAAGAGTATTTGGGGTGGTGAAGTTAAGACCAGGGTTTGGGTGGATATCACCGTGTAGTAGTAAGAAGTTTTGAGGGTTACATATTAGTTTGAACATTTTACAGAGAGAAAGGTGTCCTTTTTTCATTTGGAGATATTTAATATGGGTTATTCTATGAAAGTGTGGTAGAATGAAGGATGAACAGGATGTTATGTTACAGTGTGAAAGGGAGGTGATAGGAGAGAGAGGGTTTGTTTGTTTTGGGAGGTGAAGAAATGTAGCAAAAGCTGGGGATTCATAGGAAGTTAGGCAATGAGATATAAGTAATGAGGTGAGCCCAATGGATAAGAAAAGAATGTTAAGGTAAAAAGGCCTACAATGGTTATACATAGAGTTGTAGGGTGGAGGAGGTTAGGCTAAATGGAAGAAAAAAACTGAAGACTAGTTGTGATGTGTGGAGGGATTGAGAGACAAGGTGGGTGAGGAAAGGTAAGGCTAACCAAAAAGGAGCCAAAGTTTGTTAATTGATATAGAGTTGTGAAGAGAGGTAATTGGTAGATTAGGGTTGAGGGTATGGCTAGGGAAGTATAAGGTTTGGTGGACTGGAGGTGGGTGGGTTTGTTAATTGAATATAGAGTTGTGAAGAGATGTAATTGGTAGATTAGGGTTGAGGGTGTGGCTAAGGAAGTATAAGGTCAGGTGCACTGGGGGTGGGTGAGATTTGGGGGTAGGGTAGGGGAGTGAAGTGAGCCCGCAGGGCAAATGGAGTGGGCAGAAAAAAGAAAAGTGTTTGGCATAGAGAAAAAACAATCAGTCAGTAAAATGCTTAATTCTAGAGGGAGAAAAAACAATCAGTCAGTAAAATGCTTAATTCTAGAGGGAGAGATTAGTTTACCGGTGTGGATAGAGTCAAGAGATGCTATAGTGGAGGCAGTATGAGACAAAAACAGTTTACTATGGGAAATGATAGTAGAAATGAGAGGGGGAAGGTCTAGGCAGAGGGAATAGCCTTATGGAGGTGGTAGGAAAATGATATACATGAAAATCCCATATGTCTGGAAATAAAAACACTGTATCTAGGAGGAATACCTTAACTGGGATAGGGGAGACACAGAATTGCAGGCAATACAATAGAAATTGTACAGAGAGAGAGGCAACAGAGGGCAGAGAGGGGGATATGGCTGCTGGCTAACCTAGGTTTGGAAGTATACCTTAGTCTGCTAGAAAGTAGTAGTTACAATAAACGCATAGTAGCCAGGTTTGTAGGAAAAATTACATACTTTTTTACTTCCTTTCTTGGAAAGGTACAGAGATATGAGGTAGTTAGATGAGGCAGTAGGAGATTATTACTGGGTTCCTTTACTTCAAGTAGTGTGATTAGCTTCCTAGTTCAGGATGTGCAAGATTGCGGAGCTTTTAACTTTGGGATAGAGAGAAAGAGCTGTGGTGAAAAGAAAAAAATAATTCTTTAGAAAAACTCAAAAATGCAAAAGAGTGTTAGGCATAAGCAAAAATACTATCATTGTACACACCTTAATGGATTAAAAAATAGATATTATACTGTAGCAGGCAGGGGAGCTATTGGATCTAGTAACAAGGTCCTTAAAATTCCAGCAAGAATCCTAGAAAGACACTAGAAAAAAATACTATTCTTTGGGTTGTTGTAAAAAGCAAATATAGTAAAACAGTTTTTGCCTACTAGCAATTGAACAGTTGAAATCCACAAGTTAATGTAGTAAAACAGTAGTAAGGCTAGTCTCAGTATAATCAGGAAAAAAAATAATTGCTGCAGTCAGGTAATCCTGGCCAGTACATAGTAGCATACAGAAAACATAACAGAAAAATCATGCAGGCTTAAAATAAAACATAAACACCATTCTAACAACTGTTGTCTAATATGGTTTAGCAATTCTATCAATGAACTGTAGACTAGGAAGTTCTGTAAAATGCTGTGCATTCAGAGGGCAGGAAGAGATAGTCACTAGATCCAGCAGGCTTTAGATAAGTCCTAAATGCAGCTCAAAAACATCACTTATAAACAGGGTTAGCTAATTATACAAAAAATCCATAGCAAATTTGTTCTGGAAGTCAAAATGCTGAGATAGTCATTAATCCAAAAATGTGATAGTCGCTAGTACTATGGCCATAAGATGCCATAATTAAACAGCTTTATTCCTATATGGAATAACCCACCAACCAAGAGATCTTCAAACTCTAATTGGCATGGTGTTAACTCGCTTAAGCCTTTACTAGATTAAAAATATAATGGTCGCTAGATCCAGCAGGCTACAATAAGCATAAGCGCCATTCCTAAACACTGAAATAGCAAAGTAAGAGGTACCTATAGAGTTGAGGACTCAGCTGAGTGGCCAAGCCAAGACCTCCAACACTCTGTCTGTTCAACCAGTGTGTTTATGTCCCTGCCTAAGTAGCTGACACAAACATTCTTTGAGATTTTCTTTACACACACACACAACTGGGAAAGGCTGGCATAGGTTTACTAGCTATGCCCCCTTCTGCCCAAACTATAAGGTAGTTATTACAGCCATGAACTAACTATTTATCAGCTAATTTAAGACCCTTAACAAAGGATGTCCAATCTTACTGTTTAATGTTACTATCAATACAAATGGTAGTTTGACAAAGAGCAAGGCTATTAGGAGTGGCCAACACAGTGTCACCAAATAAATACGCAAGTACTCTAAGAGCTTAAATATGTCTAGACAGACAGGCCACAATGAAATGTTTAACTGTATTTAATGATAAAAGAACAAGACAATAGTAAATATAAATTTACAGTACCATCAGAGTTCAAAATCACAGAAAATGTTTAAAACAACATTGCAGGACAGTCTCAAATAAATAAAGAAAAATATCTAGACTATATCTAAGAGAATTATTATAACCTAGAAACTTATTCAGAGCAGCAAGGCAGATGTGGTGAATAGATACTCTACCTGATGTCAGGTCAAAGACAGAATGCAGAGTCTCTCTCAGAGATTTCTTAAATTAATACCTCAAATGCTACTGCTGGGATAGCTTGCAGAAGGACATCATTTCTTGTAATCTGCTCTTGTCCCAGGTAAACCCCACTGCAGAAAGCTAGCAGTATTTAACATCTACCTGTTAAAATACATAGACAATGGCATTCACTCAGATCTGTGCAGCTGCTGGAAATCATAAAACAACAAAATACTTCCAAGACGATACAGAAAGTTCCGTAGTTCTAGATATTGTGTCTGTTGTACAGAAACTGAAATATAACATCTTTTTTATGGCCCAGCCATAAAGTTATTTAATTTCAGCCATTTTTCTGAAGTTTTTCAAGTTAACCTCCTCTATTTTCAGTTTCCCCTGTTAAAATATACAGATTTAAACAGTTACAGTAGTGTATGTACATTTGTTCTATTCCAGTAGGGTGCACTCTGGATCCATTTCAAGCACAAGCACTCTACAAAATCTCTTCAGCACACGTCTATAGAAACAATCTTGTATGACATACAGTTTTACTACATTTGTAACACAAACATCTTACATGAAGCATGTTGACATTCACAAATGACATATAACCATGGCAGTACCTCCTTTCTCATATATATATATATATATATATATATATATATATATATATATATATATACACACACACACACACACACACACATATATATATATATATATATATATATGCATATGTGGGTCTAGGACACATACTCGACTAGCATATGTCCGAATCACAAAACTTCGAACACGCATACATGAAAGTGCTTAACATCGAAAAGCGCTTCCATGTATGTGTAGTTGAAAAAAATATATACGTTTCTCCAGGGGGGCTTTGCCCCTCTGCACCCACCACACCCCCCCACTTTAATATTCTCACTCCGAGATTGCACTACAGTGGGGAAAATGGAATTTTCCCTTACCTGCACTGTAGTCCAGTCTACCAAACTGGCACACATACACGGAAATGCTTTTCGATGTTAAGCGCTTTCGTGTATGTGTGTTCAATGTTTTGTGATTCAGACATATGCTAGTCGAGCATGTGTCCAGATCCCATATATATATATATATATATATATATATATATATATATATATATATATATGCATATAATTTTTTTTTTGCCCTATCCAGGGCATTACTAAATATTTCAATCCTTTGTTTGTCAGGCACTCTATTCACCAGATCTAATCCTTTCTTTTGGTTTATTGTTCAGCATCATGTCCTGGTTCTTGGTTTGGTGTTTGGTGTGACCAGGTATGGGTTCCAGTTCATGCACCATCATTCTGGGTAATGACCCAGTGGAGAATATAAGACTTTTGATGCAATTAATACAACAGTTTTCCAGGGAAGTGTCATATGGCCCTCCAGAGACTCGTGATCTCAATACATCCATAGACAACAGTATTCCACCAGGGCAGGAACATACGAATGGTCAAGTGTCAATGGAGGTACAAGAAGGGCCATATTCCTGTGGTGAGAATGTCTGTTTTGCAACCTGGTTTAATAGAGATTTCTCCTTTAATCGTTCACAAAACATGGTGTGTGAGAGGGGGACCTTTCAAGAGACATTGACCTTGTTTGAAACTAAACTCAATAAAGTTAGGAAGTTGCAAGTTGAAAACGCCTACTTTCGAGAATGTACCAAAAACAAATTGGAACCTAAAGGGTTACATAGTTGGAAGTATCCCAATGATCTTATTAATGACTCTGTTACATTGAGAGTTATTAGCCTTGTTTGATCGACAATGCATGAAATTGTTAGAAGTGCTTATAAAACATAACCAAAGTTCTATCAATTCATTGCATTCAGAACTGGTAGAATTGGATAAAATTTTGCACGATGATCTATTGTTTGATACATCGATATTGGCATATAAAGCAATTTTGAACAAAATAGATAAATCTATAGGAAAAATCCAATTAAGGAAAGGTAAAAAGCTACAGAGAGACATTGTAGCCTATCAGGCAGGATCTGCATATCTGAAACCACCGCCCATATTTTCATCGGGGACAGTATCCAATTCAATGAGGAGGTCCCAGGAGGTGGAGCTGAAGAGCGACCGACCAACGAGGCCCCTTTAGGGTGGGATCTTCCTCGCAGGTCTGAGAGAATACTAAATCAAGCGAGAAGACCACAGTACAGGACTCAGTGGAATTGACAACAAGGGAGATATCAGCAAGGGAATTCATCTTGGACCAGGCAGAGGCAGTATACCAGGTGGAATTAACCACTGACAATGGTGATATGTCTAGTGAGTTGTTGGATACAGACAATTGTTCTGAGGCTGAACCATTTTGTTTGGATTACAACAGCAAGCGCGATTTAGTAGCATGCGGCTACACTGAGCTTGTTAATATGAAAGTAGACTTTGTTATACACAATTATTCTTCACAACAGTTCGATTCGGGAATATCTGATTTACTTAGTAAAGGTTTCAATTTTGTCCCCAGTAGAAGGGCCAACTTGGTCGAACTTGTTTTAGATTTAAAAGCATTCATCAGAAAACTGATTTTTCGTCTGATGTTTGGGACTGAATCCTTGTGTGGCAACACAAACATTCTATGTAGAAACAGTACATTTAATCCACCATTACCTACTCTATTAACTATATATGAAGCTGTTTGTGATTTTGATTTCAGGGCATTGCTTCATAGTAACAAGGATACTAGTATGTGGAATTTGGCCAGGAGTGAAAGAATTTTGTTTAATAAGCTGGCGTTTGACAAATCATTGCGGGTCATGAAGCCTGATAAAGGGGGTGGGGTGGTTATAATGACGAAAACTGATTACAATAATAGAATGAATGTGCTTTTATGGGATGGTGTTATTTATGATGAAGTCTCTGTGAATTTTGTCAATATTTTTCATCGTAAAGTAGATTAGGCCTTAAAAGATTTGTTTGATCAAGGCCAACTAGATGTGGATTTGTATCATTTTCATAATGTCAACCATCCTAGGGTACCGATTATTTTCGGTTTCCCTAAAATTCAGAAGAACGTATACGACCTCCCCAATGAGACCAATAGTTAGTATAGCAGGTTCTAAAACATTCTTTATCGGCAAATATATTGATATTAAGCTGAAGACTGTTTTGAAAGATGAAAAGCACATATGTATTGATTCATGGCATTTTTTTAAAAAAATTGAATGGAATGGCTGTTGACACTGGTATTTATTTTTTGACTATCAATGTTGTGAATTTGTTCAATTTCATTCCACATACCCACGGGTTAGAAAGATTTGAAGAGTTTCAGCAACAATGATGTGTCAGTTTTAGTAACACTTATGGAATTAGTTTTGAAATACAATTTTGTCTTTTTTGAAGGACAGTTCTTCATGCAACAGACGGGTTGATGTGGGGACATGTTGTGCACCCCATTTTTGCCAACATCATTATGCTCATGTGGGAACGTAAATTCCTTTTCATTTCTCAATTTATTGGTTCATGGAATTTGTATCTGCAATATATTGATGATTTGTTTTTTGTATGGAAAGGGGATGAGAAGGAAGTAGAAGAATTCCTACAATTTATTAACAGTACCACTGATTTTCTTAAGTTCTCACATGAGTATAATAAGGATGTAATCAGCTATTTAGATGTTTTAGTAAGTAAGGACTTTGAGAACAATTGTTTGGTTAGTAATTTGTATAGAAAGCCTAAATACAGCAATAGCTTGCTGCATTATCATAGCAGTCATCCAGATCATGTTAAGAAGGGCCTTGTTAAAGGGCAATATGTACGTATCTCCTGTATGGTCACTAAGGATGTGGATTTTTATGACCAGAGTAAATTAATGAAGGATATGTTGGAGGCAAGAGGGTATTCCACTAAGCTGGTTGCTAAGATTCTTGATGAAGTTTGTTCTAAGCATGTTGCAGGTAATTTTTGTCCATTATTAAGTAAGGACAATGAGTGTCCACAGAGTAACTCTGGTAATCAGGTTGTATATAATGGTTTTGAAAAACGGAGGTCTTTCGATTTTTCAGTGTTATCTTTTGTCACAAGGTTTTCCATTGACCATAGTGCTATTTCTGATATTTTAAGGAAGAACTGGATTGTTTCAGTAGTCAAGCTGACATCATAGAAAAATTGGGAAAGCAACCCAGTGTTATCTTTAGGAGTGGAATGTCCCTTAAAGAATTATTTAAAAGTATGAGTTATGCTGGACAACAGCAGGGCAGGGGCACAAAGGCTTGTGGTTTTTGTACACAGTGTCCCTGTATTGTCACTGTGGACAGTGTATGTATCAATGGCACAAAGATTAGAGCACAGGGCAATTTTTTGTGCATCACGAAGGGGGTTGTATATGCTGCTATTTGTTGTCATTGTCCTGGTTTTTATATTGGAAAGACCAAGAGGAGTTTTAAGGAGAGGATATATGAGCACATTAGGGATATGAAAATTGCTAATCCTAATAGTGCTCTTTATAAACATGTAGTGCAATTTCCTGAGCATAACTTTAAGTTTTTAGTTGTTGAAAAAGTGGCACTAGATCCTCGGGGGGGGGGGGGGATCCCTGGGAGGAATTTCTCAATTTCAGGGAATTGTGGTAGCAAATCAAGCTCAATGCCACTAGTCCACCTGGTCTTAATGAAAGTGTAAGTCTTAGCAGTTTTTTGAAGTTACGTATGTACATTGGATGACACACATTTGGATTCAGATCGAGTTGGTCTTGGGGTTTGTGATTTTGTTTAAGTTCTATTTTGGTTATACTACAAATGGGGGTATGGGTTTTGGGAAAAACTATGTTAGAAAGTTTTGTACAGTATTTGTACAGTGTATTTTATGTGGCTGAGTTCAAGTGTTTTCAATATGTAACAATATCTGATAGTTTTAGGAAATGTTTTAGTATTTTTTAGGCACTGTGTTTTTAAGTCAAAAGTCCTGGCAATTGACATGTGATTGATTTTCAGTTCAAATACCATGATGTTATGTGGGTAATGTATTCTGAGGAAGTTAGCTGATGTTGCTGGTGAATGCGCTCAATAAATGGTTGAACTTACATTTGGTGTTGGACCGTGGCTCTACTGTTTTTTTTTTTTTTTTTTTTTTTTTTTATATATTCATACTTAATGCTGTTGAGCTCATACATAGTGAGTCTGGAAACTTTTCTTGTTTTGTTTTGTTTTCTCTAATTTGATTCTAAACTTTGCAAAGAAAAGCTGAATGTCCAAGCCATAGTCAGACGCAGTTTATTTTGTAGTCTGTGTGTGTATATAATGTATATATATATATCTACTGTTGCACTTTAATTGATCATTTTTAAGTGTTTTTTTTTATCTGTGTAATTAGAAAGGGCTACACACTCAAGTGCAAGCCTTTTTTCTGCTTTAAAAGTGTTTTTATTCTTGTATCTGCTTTACTTTTGAAAAAAATCCTATCCCTGTACTCGTTTCCCACCATTCTAGTGTTAGTAGACTCCAGTTTTAAGAGTTTGCTGAATTCTGGGCTGTTTGTAAGTTTCTGTGTTGCCCAGACCTTTCTAAGATAGAGGGAATCTTCTCTGTTCATTAGTGAGAGTGGTGAGCTTTGAAACAGCTTATCAGTCACCTGTAGGAATGGTTTTAACTCAGAATCTGTAGTTTTATTAGCCATTTTGGGCTATTTCTATTCCTTTCATCTTTCTGTTTAAAAGCCTGTGTTTGCACATCACACAGTGGCATCTAACTGCAGTTAAACTATTTTGAGTGCCAGAAAGTCTGCTCTTCAGATTTACCCTTAGAACTAGCCAGTTTTCTAGTTTTAGTACTCATAACTGTTTCTGTTCTCTTGAACTAGACAGCCTTCTAGTTTTAGCACTCAAAACTGTTTCTGCTCCCTTGAACTTGCCATTCTTCTAGTTTTAGCGCTCATACTATTCCTTGTGCCCAGCACTTGTCCAAATCTCGCTGCAAGCACTAAATAATCTACAAATTACTGCAGCACTCAACTTTCCTCACTAATCAAGAGGAAATCATCTCCCAGTACTTAAATTAATAAGCACTAACCAGGCATGTCCAAGGGTCAGTTCCCAATGTTTTCTCCTGTCCACCTGATGAATTTGGGCATCTTGGGGCAATGTAGCAATTGCCTCATGTACAGTGACAACCCTTTCCTCCTACCATCCAACACAAGAACCTGTGAGAGATGCACTTATATAACCAAAATGGACACCAAGCTCTCTGCACCCAAGACTAGACTAGACAGTCAAGAGGAAAAGTTTAACACCACACCACACTCAACACATAGTCCATCAAAACCTGTACCACCCAAACCCACGCATAGTAACACAAAACACACACCTACATTCACGGAGGCTCTCAATAAAAATCTGCCCAAACAACAGAGACCTACAAAGCTGAAACGCAAGCAGCCACCACCCCCCAACATTACCCGAATGACACATAGCCCACAAAATCAGTGTGCCCACTCAACCTCAGCCCATAAAGCAAAGCAACATACCCAACACACCAGTCATTGGTGACTCTATAGTCAGGCACACTGACATCCTTCTCACCAGGTTAAACAAAGCGAAAGTTACTGCCAGCTGACTGTTGGGTGCCAGGATCCACCATATAGCACACGCACTAAGGTCACTCCACAACAAGTACAAGTATGACTCTGTCATTGTCCATGTTGGAGTGAATGAACTGAGATGTACCTCCCTGGTCTACATGAAAAGAGACATGGAGGAGCTCTCTGACCATGTGGCCCAGGAAGGTGGACACTAGCCCTGAGTAGCATCCTGTCATCGCCAGAGTGATACCACAGTACAAGGATAAAATGATTTACTTCAACAATTGGCTAAGCTTCTGGTGTCATTCAAAGGGGATCCAGTGTCTGTCTACCTGGGATGACATGATCGTTAGGCCACAATGCTTTGCCAGAGATGGCCTGTACCTGTTGCCACTCAGATTCCGGATACTTGCTAAGGCTCTTGCTGCCCCTATAGTGCCTTTTTTAGGAAAGGCTCAAATGTCGAACGCACCACCATAGTAGATATAAGCAAGCAAAATCTAAGGGTAATGCTACTCAATGCTAGAAGCCTTAACCTCAAAATGCACACACTCGCGGCTCCCCTTAAGATGGAGAACATCGACATCTGTGCAGTGACAGAGACCTGGTTTAAGGCTCCAGAGAGCACCACTGGATTACCAGGCTACTATTCTTAGCACACCTTTCGACCACCTAACCTGGACTGAAATACTAAAGGAGGAGGTGTGTCCATATTCATAAAGGATAATCTCACCTCCAGGCTAGTTGGTCAACATAATGCCTCCAAAATTATCCAAGTACAATTAACACTGGGCAAGACTGCAGTTTGGGTTGTACCGTGTTACAGATCCCCTGCCATGCCCCAGGATGCCCACTCCATGTTTCTCAATATACTGGATGATATTAAGGTACAGCCCCATACCCTAATTTTGGGAGATTTCAACTACCCCTCCATCAACTAGGAAAACTCATTTAGTAACTTATTTGCCCAACATTTTCTGGAATTCATCAATTCCAATGCTGTGGACCAGCTTGTCTATACCCCTGCCAGGGATAGCAACTTCCTGGTCCCGGTCAATACCAATATGGGTAACAGATGCTCCATACTAGTGGTCAACTCCTCGCTGGTCAGGTCTGACCACAAGCTAATCATCCTAGACATTTATATCCCTACCCCCTCCCCATTAAGGAAACCACCGTAAAAAACTTCTCCAAAGCCAACTTCATGCTTTTTAAGTCAGAAGTGGCAAATTTCATTACACCCACACAGATGGAAAATAGTGGCACAACTGTTGAATCATATACAAATGTACTATATAAGCACATACATGAGTGCATGGACCGTGCCATCCCCAACAGAACCAAGATGCTATCCTCCAGAAAAAGGAAGCCAATCTGGTGGTCCCCTGCCATAAACAAGCTCTAAAACAGAAAGAAGAAACTGTTGCAAAAAAGAGCAAAATCCCATGATTGCAGTAAGCCCCTGGTCAGCATCAGCAAGAAGCTGAGATCCCTCATAAAATCCTCCAAAGCTAGCTACAAAAATAAAATTGCCATGGATTCTAAAGGCAACCACAAAGCCTTCTTCAGCTATGTCAAGTATCTCAGTAGCAACACTCAGATCTGCTCTGAACTACAGCACGATGGCATTACATTTACCAAACCAAATGATATTCCCAACAACCTGGCAGACAGGTTCAGTGGTAATTTTACCCTCCCAAAGGGCCCATCGCAATACCAGATGATTGTAAGGCCCCTGAAATCACAGCCACACAGGTAAAGACTGCACTCTCCAAAGCCAAGAACACAGCATCCATGGAGCTGGACAGCATCCCTGGCTGTGTTCTTCACGAACTACAGAACAAACTGGCACCCCAGCTAAGTACCATGTTCAACCATAGCCTCACTTCAGGCTTTGTGCCTATCTAATGGCGCACAGTGACAGTTGTCCCACTCCACAAAGGGGGTCCCACCACAGAACCTGGGAACTACCTCCCCATTAGCCTGACGAGCCTGGTCTGCAAGGCAATGGAATGCGTCATCCTAGAGCTTATAAACAAAGACATAGGTAACCTCCAAACTTTGGACCCCACTCATTTTGGGTTTGTAAAAGGTAGATCATGCCTCCTAAACTTGATTGACTTCTTTGAAGCAGTCACCAGAGCCGTAGATGAGGGTAAGGTGATGCACACAGCCTGTCTTGACCTTGCCAAGGCTTTTGACACCATCCCCCACTCTAGCATTATAGATAAACTCACTGGACTAGGCATAAATCCTTATGTCACAAGATGGTTGGTCAACTGGCTCACTGACAGAACCCACACAGTGAAAGTAACCAACTCCATATCTGACTTCAGACCAGTAACAAGCAGAATACTACAGGGATCGGACTTGGGTCCTCTCCTGTTTGGTATCAACTTCTCTGAAGTCCAGCTTAAAACAGCTGGTCTCTGGCTAATGAAATTTGCAGATGACTGCAAACTAGGAGCCATAATTGATTCAACTAAGGATGTGGACATTCTACAAAAAGGCCTCACTGAAACTGATGCTTGGTGTCAAAGTTATGGCCTAAAGCTCAGTGCCAAGAACTGCATTGTCATCCCCTTTGGGAAAAGTACCATAACCATGAACTACCACATAGGTAGTAGCCTACTAAACACCGAAAGTGTGATAAGAGACCTAGGGACACAGGTGGATAGTAGTCTCTCCTTTGATAATCATGTTGCCACAGTAGTCAGGAAATCCTTCTACATGGTACACCTCATCAGAAAAACTCTAGCTCTACTCCATCACA
>NC_056735.1:557134900-557162400 GCF_019279795.1 Protopterus annectens
AAAAACATCTAATGCATTATATAAACACACACTTACACAAAACAATGCACAATTTCACTTTACAATTATTGACAAAATTATTGGCGATAGAACCAATAAAGGTGGCTGGCATAAAAAACTTGATTTAAAAGAAAAGAAATGGATCACCAAACTTGGTGCTTTATTTAACCCAGGACTCAATGAATGTTTATAAACATATATGCACAAGCATCTATTTTTGTTGTATATTTTTGAGCATAGTATGTTATTTTCATGTATTTTGTTATATCTTCTATTTATGATTCACTGTAGTGTATTTAATATATTTGGAAGGTATACAATTCTGCCAAATAATTCTGCTAGATATTTATGAGCATGACAGCTTTTGCTTAACCAATCACAGAACTTTGTATTATATAAAAGCACTTTATGATTTGCTCTACTGTAATACACTGAAGAAGGCAAGGTTTGAATCCGGGCCGAAACCGATATGTTTTTGAGCTTTTATGGTGCTTTGGTAGTTTATTATTAAACTACTATTTCAGCAGTTCATCAGTTGCTGGCGTTTTTCTTTTGTATCACTTAGAGGATTGCCAGCCTCAAACATATGCATACGCCAACCATCTCAAAAAAACTCTAGCTCTACTCCATCACAAATCGCCTACTCCGAGGTGAACTCTGCCTAAGGTACAAAGCCATGTCTAACCCAGACCTGATGGATATGCTAAACTTAAAGAAATTCCAGTCTCTCTGAGCCACATGCTTCAGGGACATAAACCTTGTCATCACAATAAACAGAACATACTGGAGGGATAGATTACTGTCCCAGAGACTCCTCTTGCTCTAGAATAGGCTGCCCATTCATGTCAAGCAAAGCTCCTCATCAGCTCACTTTAAGAGAGATCTTGACAATTGGATGGGAAACAGGAAATGTACCAAAGGGATCACAGCTGTGGCTCTGCTAGACAGGGGCACAGAAAAATAATGTTCTTGTGTGGTGAAATCCAGGGAACCTCGTTTGGCTCTCCTTGTATAGGCCCTAGGGTCGATAGCCTAGTACTTTCCTGTGAACCTATGTGTGTGTGTGTGTATATATATATATATATATATATATATATATATATATATATATATTTTTTTTTTTTTTTCATATATGACTGCAAATAATATAGTCAGAGTGAGTCTGATATTGTTCATCCAGTGATAGCCATATATGAAGTCATCTCAGCGGTAATGGAGAACACTGGAATGCACCGGTGTTTTTGTGTAACTCTCAGAACGTTACTGCAATTGCGTAACATCTAGGAGATGCTACATATCATCTCAACCACAGCTCTCAGCTTTGCTAAATAAACAGGGTCAAAGCTAAAAATAATGGATAGAAAACCCATGATTCAGTATAATCATTGTCTACCAATGTCCAACAATATGACTGATGTGGAAACATCTTGTTTGGAAGAATTAGTACGTAACAAGGATTTGGTGATTATCAATGCAGACAAGGGAGGGGCAGTGGTAGTGTTAGATTGGAGTTATTATGATATTGAAGCACACAAGCAATTGGATGATGCTCGGTATTACACAAAAATGCCACTTGACCCTACCCCAGTATTTAAGAAACAAATAGATGATTTTCTATATTCTGCCCTTGATAATGGCATTATATCTAAAAAAACATTAAACCATTTAACAATCTCTGACCCCACTAGACAATATATCTATTTTCTACCTAAAATACATAAAGATCTCTTACATCCGCCAGGTAGGCCCATTGTGTCGGGCATGGGCTCACTTACTGAACCCCTTTCGGAATTTCTAACTATGTATTTAAAACCTTTGCTATCTTTTGTGAGATCACGCATACAGGACACTACTCAATTTTTGGGTATTGTCAATGACATGCAGTTAGATCCGAATTGGTGGCTCTGTACTTTGGATGTGTGTTCATTATATACAAATATTCCACACTGGGCGGACTTGATGCTATTGAATTTTGGTTACATCAATCCAACATGTATCAACCAGGATTCAATACCTTTTTGTTAAATCTAACTGAGCATGTATTGACCAAAAACGTTTTCTTCTATAATCAGGAATGTTTTTTACAGATCAGTGGTACAGCTATGGGGGCATCCTTCCCTATATATGCTGATCTATTTATGGCTTATATAGAACATATTATGATTTATGATGACACTCATAATCTGTTTTTACCTGATATTGACATCTGGCGAAGATATTTGGATGACTGCTGGATGGTGTGGAGATCAGATGTTTCATATCTTCAAGAATTTATGGAATACCTGAATGACAACAAATGGGGAATACAATTTACCATTACCTATGATCAAAAATCCATAACTTTTTTGGATGTTTTGATAACTAGGAATATGGATAATAGTTTAAAAACTGAAACCTACAGAAAATTTCCCCAGTATAATACTATTCTCCACGCCTCCAGCTTTCATCCAAAACATATCGCGAAAAACATTCCAAAATCACAATTCATTAGAATGAGACGAAACTGTTCTGATAATGCCAGTTTTGGTCATCATGCTCAAGATCTGCATAATAGATTTATGGACAGGGGTTACAGTTCAGGGTATGTTACAATGGCTCATAATCATGCCTTAGGTCTACATAGATCAAATCTGTTGACGTACAAAAAGAAATCTACCAAGACAAATATATTGTGCTTCACAACAACATATGGTAGAAATACTACCAATTTTATGAATATTATTAAGGGCAATTGGAATATACTGGAAGCAGATGCTAAAACTAAATCCATTATTCCTAATAAATGTTTATTTTCCTTTCGGAAAGGTAAGAACCTAGCGGGATACTTTAACCATTACAAACATCATTTTGAATCTTCGTTACCAAATGTATATCAAACAACCATTTTGGGGGATAAACTTATTGGTTGTTTTCCCTGTAGTCACTGTGTTAACTGTAAATCTATGGCAAAAACAAAAGAATTTACCAGCAGAAATAGCAATAAAGTTTTTGATATAAAATGTTTTGCTAATTGCAACACTGATTGGGCCATCTATATGGCATGTTGCAGTTGTCATTCATTTTATGTTGGGCAGACCTCTCGACCTGTTAGGTTACGGGTATCGGAACATTTGAGTGACATTAGATGCAAAAAAACATCTAATGCATTATATAAACACACACTTACACACAACAAGGCACAATTTCACTTTACAATTATTGACAAAATTATTGGCGATAGAACCAATAAAGGTGGCTGGCATAAAAAACTTGATTTAAAAGAAAAGAAATGGATCACCAAACTTGGTGCTTTATTTAACCCAGGACTCAATGAATGTTTATAAGCATATATGCACAAGCATCTATTTTTGTTGTATATTTTTGAGCATAGTATGTTATTTTCATGTATTTTGTTATATCTTCTATTTATGATTCACTGTAGTGTATTTAATATATTTGGAAGGTATACAATTCTGCCAAATAATTCTGCTAGATATTTATGAGCATGACAGCTTTTGCTTAACCAATCACAGAACTTTGTATTATGTAAAAGCACTTTATGATTTGCTCTACTGTAATACACTGAAGAAGGCAAGGTTTGAATCCGGGCCGAAACCGGTATGTTTTTGAGCTTTTATGGTGCTTTGATAGTTTATTATTAAACTACTATTTCAGCAGTTCATCAGTTGCTGGCGTTTTTCTTTTGTATCACTTAGAGGATTGCCAGCCTCAAACATATGCATACGCCAACCATCTCAAAAAAAACTCTAGCTCTACTCCATCACAAATCGCCTACTCCGAGGTGAACTCTGCCTAAGGTACAAAGCCATGTCTAACCCAGACCTGATGGATATGCTAAACTTAAAGAAATTCCAGTCTCTCTGAGCCACATGCTTCAGGGACATAAACCTTGTCATCACAATAAACAGAACATACTGGAGGGATAGATTACTGTCCCAGAGACTCCTCTTGCTCTAGAATAGGCTGCCCATTCATGTCAAGCAAAGCTCCTCATCAGCTCACTTTAAGAGAGATCTTGACAATTGGATGGGAAACAGGAAATGTACCAAAGGGATCACAGCTGTGGCTCTGCTAGACAGGGGCACAGAAAAATAATGTTCTTGTGTGGTGAAATCCAGGGAACCTCGTTTGGCTCTCCTTGTATAGGCCCTAGGGTTGATAGCCTAGTACTTTCCTGTGAACCTATGTGTGTGTGTGTATATATATATATATATATATATATCTATCTATATATATATATATATATATATATATATATATATATATATATATATATATATATATATATATTTTATTTTTTTTTTTTTTCATATATGACTGCAAATAATATAGTCAGAGTGAGTCTGATATTGTTCATCCAGTGATAGCCATATATGAAGTCATCTCAGCGGTAATGGAGAACACTGGAATGCACCGTGTTTTTGTGTAACTCTCAGAACGTTACTGCAATTGCGTAACATCTAGGAGATGCTACATATCATCTCAGCCACAGCTCTCAGCTTTGCTAAATAAACAGGGTCAAAGCTAAAAATAATGGGTAGAAAACCAACTATTGTTATTCATTCCTCTCAAATGACTTCATTATGAGAAATGTTTCTCATTTTGAGTCTTAAAAAGTCCATGTTCCTCACTGTTCCACATTTGAAGGGCATGTTACACATTCAGTGCTAAGTATTTTTCTAACTAATATTACTGACAGCTGAGCTCAGCAATAATGTAAAGTGTTTTCCTTTTTATCATATTTAACAGAAGTAAACAGTTTCAGGTGATGACAGTGAACAGTGGATTTTGCGCAACCATGTCACACGGTATTCTGGAGTTGCACTTGCCTGTGATGTCCATTCTCCATTATTACATCAACTATTAGGCTATTGAAAGAGTGTGTTTGCTATGACCAATGTATTACTTAGAAAAGATCCACTGGTCTGTGTCCCACTTTATTTTGTACTGGTCTGTGTCCCACTTTATTTTGTACTGGTCTGTACCCCACTTTATTTTGTACTGGTCTGTGCCCCACTTTATTTTGTACTGGTCTGTGCCCCACTTTATTTTGTACTGGTCTGTGTCCCACTTTATTTTGTACTGGTCTGTGTCCCATTTTATTTTGTACTGGTCTGTGTCCCACTTTATTTTGTACTGGTCTGTGTCCCACTTTATTTTGTACTGGTCTGTGCCCCACTTTATTTTGTACTGGTCTGTGCCCCACTTTATTTTGTACTGGTCTGTGTCCCACTTTATTTTGTACTCGTCTGTGTCCCACTTTATTTTGTACTCGTCTGTGTCCCACTTTATTTTGTACTGGTCTGTGTCCCACTTTATTTTGTACTCGTCTGTGTCCCACTTTATTTTGTACTGGTCTGTGTCCCACTTTATTTTGTACTCGTCTGTGTCCCACTTTATTTTGTACTGGTCTGTGTCCCACTTTATTTTGTACAGCAAGGTCAGAGTTGTACATTATTCCAGCTGTTGTTTGACTACTGACTTTAGCATTCCAGTCACCTGTGATAAATGTAATTTTGGTGACTTATGCAGAATGTGCTGCAGATCTAATAAAACTTGTTCACCTCCTCCTGTTTGGCATCTGTAGTTGGAGCATACTCTTGTATGACTGTAGTGATGAAAGGTTTGCTTAGGAGTCTGAAGTCATTACGTAATTATTTATGTTGTAACCAAAGATTGATTTTTGTCACATACTTTTTGATTATTTCCACTACTGAGTTCATTTTATAGTGTTCTTGTCTGCAGTAAAAGGTTTGTTGGTTCAGGCATAGCCACCATAAAATTTCAGATATTTTTAATATGATATTTGGAAATTAATCATATTATGAACTAGATTGTTATGAGGCAACCATTTTCCAAGACTTAAATGGATATTTTTGCAATAATCTGTGCCAGTTTAGCATTGCATGTGTACTTGAAGATCATAACCTCTTCTAGAATAATTCAAAAGGTAATGTGTAGTTTAAATATTAAAATATCCTTCCATGATAGACTTGAGGATCATAATGTTTTCCAAAACAACTAAGATGGACATACGTAGTATGAATAATATTGGATACAGCGTGAGGATTTCACATGTTATTCCGTTTATACTACTTAAATCTGCTTAAAAATTTTTATATACAGGCACACCAGCTTTCATTCACAAGCCAGTCACTGAGCTAAACTAATAAATTGAACTGACTTCAGATTATTCACACTGTGAATGTAATGTTGTATAAACATCATCTTTAAATCTAGTAGTCACTTGTTTGATACAGCAGTACTTTGAGTTATTTTAGTGTACTCCCAAGAGAGATATGTAAAGAGCCATGGTCAAAATGGGATATTGTGATCTGATTTATTATGAAGGTGATGTGCAATTTAGCTATTAAAGTTTTTCCAGCTGTGATAAAAATGTTAGGCTTTGTAAGCCCAGCATGGCACTTTAGAACAGCAGTTAACATTATTGCTTACAGTGATTAGCTGTGCAGTATCTGTTCTGGTTGAGTTTGGCTGCAGAACAAAGTCTTCATGTCCAGCCTTGAATGTGTAGGTTTTTCTTAGACACTTCAATGTCCTTCTGCATCACAGAAACAAGTCAGATGCGAATAGACTGTCCTCCAAATTGTCCGTAGGTATTTGTGCATTGTGTATATGTACTCCTTCTGACATGGATTAGAGTCCTTTCCAGGATTAGTTTCTTGACCTTCAACCCAGCTAATTCCAGTAGAGTCTTTGACTTGCTTTGAATTTGATAAAGCAAGTATCAGTGAAATAAGTGTAAACACAGGCTTTTTCAGTACAGCAGTGATATCTGTCCTGCACTTCAACTGCTTTTAGCTATCAGATCATTCAAAACAGTACTATGGTGTATTGCATTAAATATTGTCAAAAAAGGCAACTTCTTAGTTGAAATACAATCAACTGTCTTGTACAAAACCTCAGGAAGTCAAAATATTTTGTATGAGATGCTTTGTTGATTATTATTATTATTTTAGAGGAAATTGTAGGGAAAAAACAACTTGATGTGGGAGTTGCTTAAGGCAGTACATGACTGAATGTTCATTTGAATTTTTATGTATAGTTTTAAAGTTCTTCAGAATTATATCTGTTGCCATTTAGAAGGAGCCCTTCTTGGATGTGAGCCAGTTTTGAAAGGCATTCTCTTCAGATGAGTCTGTTGTTATACAGACATACTTCCAGACATTAGGCTTTGAATATTTGGCCCGAAGTACATTATGTGCTGCTATTAGATTAATGAAAGGTGGGGACGTGACATACTAGAATGATAATGTTTGTACCATAATTGCAGAAATGTGAAAAGCTGGAAATGAAGAGCTTATCTCCTGCTGTCTTGCCAAGAGCTTGGAGATCAGGCAACCACACATTGTTTGTACAACCTTGGGACTTTAATTTAAAATGTCTGCTTCGATTTCCTGCTTTTTTAACTTCAGAAGTATAAAAACTTTATGAAGGAACCATCATAGCAATATGTTTTTTTTTTTTTTTTTTACTGACAAGCCCATGTATGTATGTATGTGTTATGTTTCTGTGTGCTTGCAACATCCTTTTCACCATTTAAATATGCAACAAGTGTATCTGTGACCAGAAAAGAAAATAGTTTTTAATTGCAAGCATACCTCTGAACCACTTAGAAGAAGAAAGCTGGACAAAGCCATTAATAAAAATGGGACAAAGGCTCAAAAATAGGGACGAGTTTTAAATATTGCTCTTACAACCGTAGAAAGTTGATAGAATAACAGATTTTACATTAGCATCTATTTTTCTGAAGGATATGAAGTCTGAAACTCACATGCCTGTCATTATTTTCAAACTTCAGTCTTTAATGATTTGTCATAATTTGCCAGAAAACCACAATTTCATGAAAAACAGACCAAAGGTATGAGGCCAAAATCTGGGCATTCTGCGAAAATCTGTACAGTTGAAAGGTATGATTACAAACTTGGTAACCTTTGACCATAAATAAGGCCAGGTGGTCCAACACAGAAAATGTCAATGAAATATGCTACTTTGTTTCAGATTTTATGCAGTTCGTAATGTCATAACATTTAATTTTTTTTAAATTAAAGTGACATACTTTGCGAGGAGATGTTTGCTAAGACAGAAAGATTTCCTTGTGTTATGTAACTTGTGTCAGTAATCATTTGTCTGTTTTAAAACATCACTTTAATTTGCCTTTTTAAGCTGGGATGGATAATACTAATAAAATAAACAATAATGATCATGACCAGTGTTCATTTATCTGTACCTTAGATTTAAGATGCAGAAACAAGAACAATATCATTTTGACGACATACCTCTCAACCTCTTAGAGTAAAAAATCAGGACAAAGCCATAAAAAGTGCTACAAATAGGGACAATTTTGAAATATTGCTCTTACAAACTTAGAAAATTGATAGAATAACAAGTTTTGCATTAGCATGAATGTTTTTGAATGGTATGAAGTCTAAAACTCAAATGTCTGTCATTATTTTCTAACTTCAATCCTCAATGATTTGTCACTAATTTGTCAGAAAGCCAAAATTTTATGAAAAACGGACCAAAAATATAAGGCAATAATCTGGACATTCTGCGAAAATCTGTACAGTTGAGAGGTATGTTTGATGAGTAAGGGTGAAGTAAGGTCTGTGCATAAAACTGAGGTTCAGTCCTCAAAACCTGTACATGGTAAGGTACATTTAAATGGTATTATGTTATAGGATTGTTATGCAGTAATCCATGACTGTGCATGGTATCATCAGGATTTTTACCCAGAGTTGGTTCACCCTCATGATTAAACAAATCCAGCCTGATTTACTCACAGTCATGGATTATTGCTGTTATTAAATGACATTATTTAAGAAAAAAATGTCATACCTTTTCTAAGCAATGTCATTATGTTACAAGTCTTTAGTGCTCCTTCGCCAGCTTCTAATAGTCTGGGGCACACAGCTGACATACTGCACATGCCTTGCATGCTCCACAGAAAGTTGTTGTCTCTGGCGCCCTCCACCCCCGCCCCTAATCATTGAGGACTGAAATCTTTAAGCGAGCGAGTTGCCGTGTAACTGACTGTACAGTTGCCAGCATGGAAAGCTGAGAGGTTTTTTTTAAATATGTATACTGTTGTTACCTGTTCTGTGGAGCAGATTATTAGTTATTTTTTTAAAGTAGTTTGAATTCTCTCTCCATTTAGTACTGGGAGAAAGTAACCTAAACTGCTTTTAAAAAATGCTAAAACTAATAGTCTGCTGCACATAGAGCAGATTACAAGGATGGCATTGC
Source organism: Protopterus annectens (assembly GCF_019279795.1). Classification (NCBI taxonomy): domain Eukaryota; kingdom Metazoa; phylum Chordata; order Ceratodontiformes; family Protopteridae; genus Protopterus; species Protopterus annectens. Next base: position 557,144,168 of record NC_056735.1, read on the forward strand.
AGTGCATATTCCAATAGAAAAAACACATGCACAGTGACTAAACTTCTTTCTATTGCTTTTTGCTCGACTCACAATGAGCACACTGGTTGGACTGGTCAATTAATGTTCTTGTTTCTGAATAACAATGAGACATTATTGTGCAATTGCTGCTCTAGCAGGGAAATACTAATTTAAAAGCTAGTTGAGCAAAAGAATGATGTTTCTTAAAGAATGCCGTTCTGCTCCACCAGTGAATGGAAAAAAATGTGGAGAAGCTTTCACCATTGACCGCCACTGCTGGAAAAGTTTTAAAACTAGCACCATTTATCTCTCAACTGTCCCTGATTTTCAGAGATGTCCCTGATTTGGACTCAAATTTTAGCTCTGTCCCTCTTAATCCCTCTTAACACTGGTGCCTTTTGGACAAAAAGTGGTGGATTATACTTAATGACAATAATTAAGAGCTGAAGAATTGTTTTACTTCAGGAAATGTGTATTAATTCACATTCTCCAATTCTGTTAATGCCTCAAGTTCATAGAACTAATGTTTTAAAAGTGTCCCTGATTTCTCCCTGACTTTATCTGGATTTGTCCCTGATTGGTTGAGAGGTATGCTGCTTGCGGTAGAACAAGAGTTTGCTTTAAAGCTATCAAGTATGTATATTCATTGTGCTGTATACCTTTGGAGTGATATGTTGTGTTAATGTATACGACACGTGACTACAGCAAGAAACAAAGGGACATGATAAGAGTGAAAAAGGAAAAATATTGAAATGTCAAGAAGAAGTTTGTAGGCATAAGATTGTAGTAGACTGAACAGAAAGTACGAGTGAATACAGAGTGCAGACAGAAACACTGATGGAAAGGTAGGAAAGGAGAAGAAAATACAAAAAAAGACAGAGCACGTGTATTTTTAAAGTATTTCTTTCCATCTATTCGTTTTCCAGTTAGTATTCATTAATTACTTTGCTCTGATTCTTGGCAGGCAAATAAGAAAGATACAGAAAAAGACAAGTAGGAAAGACCTGCTGAAGTACTTGTCTGTGTTAGACGTGTGACTTTTATTCATGTTATGTTAGAAGAGAGAAAAGTGAAAAGGGACCAAATAAAGTAGAGCTGCATCTGGGGAAAAAATACTTCTAGAGCTAATAATTATGACCCCAGTGAAAGGAATAACTAAAGCTAATAATTATGACCCCAGTGAAAGGAATAACTAAAGCTAATAATTATGACCCCAGTGAAAGGAATAACTAAAGCTAATAATTATGACCCCAGTGAAAGGAATAACTAAAGCTAATAATTATGTCCCCAGTGAAAGGAATAACTAAAGCTAATAATTATGACCCCAGTGAAAGGAATAACTAAAGCTAATAATTATGACCCCAGTGAAAGGAATAACTAAAGCTAATAATTATGACCCCAGTGAAAGGAATAACTAAAGCTAATAATTATGACCCCAGTGAAAGGAATAACTAAAGCTAATAATTATGACCCCAGTGAAAGGAATAACTAAAGCTAATAATTATGACCCCAGTGAAAGGAATAACTAAAGCTAATAATTATGACCCCAGTGAAAGGAATAACTAAAGCTAATAATTATGACCCCAGTGAAAGGAATACGATACACAGATAGGCAGGATAGCCTTCCTTCTCTACCAGCTCAACTTAGATGCTACATGAATACCAAACAGTAGATGAGGTTTCCTTCCACTATTTTGCTAGATATCTGTTGCATCATTAGGTGAGATTAGCTGCATTCAGCTCATCAGTTCACTGTAGGCAGCTTCTTCTTATATTTTGTATTCAGATTGTCTACTTGCAAGTGTCACGTCTGCTATATTATTTGTGAAATGCAGACTGGATCTCTCTTTATTTAATAGTTATTCCTGACTAATGAGATAAATGCAGTCCCTTATTTATTTAATTTCATGTTGTTTATTTAAGTGGGTAGGTTGAGTGAAGTGGATCTTCAGCAGCATATGCAATGCTTTAAATAAAGCGTACCATTACAGCTAGACATGGTTTATCATGTGTTACTGCAGACGTGACCATCTGTTGCTACATGTGCTTCTCCTTCTCACTCCTATTCTCCTCTGTAACGCAATTGGCTTGAGCCCTGAACTTTGGCCTCCAGCCTGCAACCAAAGCCTGCAGAGAGCAATTGTACCATCATGGGGTGGGACAGAGAGGAGACCAAGGTGTCCCAGTACAGCTTCATCTGTACTTAGAAAAATTATTTTGTATGCCCTTGTCTTCTATACCCATGGTGCTGGGTTTGTAATAACGTAACATGTGCCCATGCACAGTCCTGTACATGATACAGTGATATGTTTGTGACCATCACCTTCAACATGCATGCGTATATGTGGCCCAATATCCTTCTCTAGCATTCAGAACAAAGTATTATAGTACTGAGAACCCCAAACATTCCACCCCAGAGTTCGTCAAGCTGGCCATCTGACACACACCAGATTGTTACTTACACTGAAAGCAAGTCTTTTGAAATCTGTATCCTCTAGTCTTTAGGTCTGTATCAGTGCAGGATGATTTTAAAGTATTGCATGTGTAAATGTCTCTCTTTTCTACAGTGGGAATTTTATGGTATCATCAATATGTCCTAAAGTTACAAGTTAATGTAATCAATGTAGTCATGCTAATTGTCTGTGGAGCTTTTCTCCCCAGGCCTCTGCTGAAAATGGACTCTGACCCAATCGGAGTTTCCCAATAGATAAATAAATCTGCCATAGTGTCGAAACGTATGTAACAGGCAGAAAGTAATATAAAATGGGTCTGTCCGTAATACTTAACTGTATGAAAGGCTAATACTATATCTATAACAAGACCTGCCCCTTGTGGAGGGTGGGCAAGGGCAGAAATAACAATGTAGAAAATGTGTAGTTTAATTACACATTATTTTTGCTGCATGTTCTTCCAGAGCTGATATAGGAGAGATAATACAAGCAGATATTTTTGTATGTAAGATCCTGTAGCAGTGGGACAGAAAATGGAGCTGTGCTAACTGAGAAAAGTATTTGGAATAATTCAGAATGAAGGTAGGCTTGCCACCTATTCAGTATTTTTCTGGACTATCTGGAAATCAGAACTGTTTGTTTTCTTTTCATACAAAGTGTCACTAAAGTGATGCGGTCTAGTCTGAGATAGGCTAAAAATAAATAAATGGGATGTTCCACCCTAATGTATGTATTTCATCATGAAATGGGCATGAACCTGGGTGAAAATGGGAATGGCTAGGCAAAGTAACAGGCAGTGCAGGAGGTGTGGCTTTGGTGGCAACCCTAAATAAAGGGTGGGCATTTTATATATGTCTAAGCATTTTGCATTTGAGTGTGTTTTGCAGTGATGATGTTATTGTCGGTCTGTGGAACTAATGAATATGAATATATGTTGTAATGTCTTTTGAAGGAAACTATCAATCTGTGTTGAAGCAGTGGTGATTAAATGCTTTGGTTTTTCATTCTTTTTCATAAGAGGGATTTTTATTTGCAATATGTGGATATAGATCTTGAGTTAGAAGGGCTGAGGTCATGTGACATTGTTTTAATTGAGGAAAATATTTGTTTGTTGTTAATTTCTTTGTGTTGAATAGTAAAGGGACAAATCAAGCTAATGAGGGGTAAAGTTTTTATCCTACAAGTCCTTTATTGCTGTAATATGGGACTGGCCAGTCATGGGGTGCTTTTCAAAAAAGCACATACTTATTTTTTTCCTTTTTTTAAAATAAGTGTTACTTTATTCAAATATTGCATAAGTAGAAATTCAGTACAACCAGTGTATTCTCCTGGTATATTAAACACAGTACAAACAGTCATCCGCAATTTCAAATGCATTAATCAGAGTTTAGGATAATATATAATGTAATATAATGGTGTACACTTAAATTAGAAAATTAATAAATCACAATACTTATCAGGCACTGTCTCAACATTTGTTCTTTCAGCCTGTTTCTACATCACTTATCAGATCTCTAATTAATAAATTAAAACCAACTACTCTAGCAGCTGATGTCTTCCCATCAAATTATCTGTAAAAATCAGCAGATGACATAGCATACCCCATCTCCATCATAATCAACAGAACCTTATCTGAAGCCACCATCCCCTCCATTTGGAAAATATATCATGTAATACCACTCCATAAAGGAGGGAACTCCTTCGAACTGCCAAACTTTAGATCCATAACTATTCTGTCACCGTTGGCTAAAATTTTGGGGAAATGTGTCCATAAACAACATGTGCATTATCTTACCCAGAATAAGCTGTTGGCTAACTCTCAGCATGGTTTTAGGCCACACCACAGTACCACCTCAGCCCTCCTATCCTTCTCTAACACCATAAACCATAACGGAAATAATAGCAAGCTTTCTTCAGCCCTCATTTTATATCTCTCCAAGGCCTCCGGTATGGCCAACCACCAAATACTCACACACACCCTTAAGGCATTCTCACTAAATAGCCATGCACTTCAATGGTTCCAGTCTTACCTATGTGGTAGACAACAAACCATCCTATGGCAGAACAAACTATCAACCCATCTACCCATCACCTTAGGTGTCCCCCAGGGCTCTATACTAGGGCCCCTTCTTTTCTCTCTCTTTATTAATGACCTTCCCACTTTTATCCCAGATGCTACCTGTATCCAATCTGTGGATGACTCCACTTTGATTTGTTCAGCCACCTCCCCAACAGATCTAATAACATTAACCCTGAATACTTTCAATGTAGTTGAAAACTGTCTCTCTAACCATCAGCTGATATTAAACCCTAACGAAACAAAGTTGCTTATTTTCTCCCCCACTTGTAAGTCTTCTTCACTACTCTTTACTATACAATCTAATAATGGTACCATTATCTCCCCAGATGCGCAAACCAAACTCCTAGGTGCCACAATAGACAACACCCTCAAATTTGATATCCATGTCAATCAAACTATCAAAATCATTAACAAAAAACTTGGCTCCCTCTATAAGATTAAACCTTTCCTTACTCCATTTGCTAGGACTGTTATTGCTCATTCCCATCTACTCTCCATTCTTTTCTATGCCTCCCCTCTACTCACTAATTTGAACAAATCTGTTCTTAGCAAACTCTCCAGCTGTTATAACCATATTGATAGATTTGCAACAGGCACGGCCTATAGGACCCACGAGTGTCACAACCTAAATCTTCTGCGGTGGCTAGAGTGGCCTAGCCTACTTCAGTACAACCAGCTTATAAGTGCCCATAAAGTTCTCAACCACCCTGATAATACACCTGCACTTAAACATATCATCAACCCTTATAGCAACCTGAGGTCACTTCGCTCTTCTAATAAACTACTGGTTCAAACATCTGAAATCAACAACTCTGCTGGGGACTCGCTGTTTGCTAACTCTGTTGGCAAAGCTTGGAACTCTCTCCTTGCTGATCGTACTTTTGAACCCTCTCTTACTCAGTTCAAAAAAAAGCCTCAAGCTATACTTTAAAACTCACTGGCTATGTCCTTGTTCAGAACCCAACTAGATCCTCCTCTGTAGTCTGTAATCATGTTACATTGCCTAGTCAATCTGTCAACACTGTTTTAAAAATGTATGATTATAGTACCTGCTTGCTTGACTAGAGCCTGTAAACTGTGTGTAACTTGTAATCATTTTGTGATTTTTACTGTATGTTCTACCTTGGAGCTTTTCTCTCCCGGCCTCCACTGAAAATGGACATGTATCCAGTTGGACTATCGCAGTCAACAAATGTAAAATAATAATAATAAACTTAGAAATTATTTTCTCTCTTCTTTTAAGTGTTAAGGTTCGAAATACCTTTCCTACAAGACAGTTCAAAAGAGAATAACAATCTCCTTTATTGCACAAACACAAATGTGGGAGATGAGGAAGTCAAGGTTGTCTCCTCGAACTATAAAATGGTTCATATGTTATACTTTCTTTCATTAAAAGCAACATTATTTTAACAGTCACAGCACAACCACTGACCGACTTAAAATGTAAATTACAACATTAATTTTGCTAATTAAGATCTCCTGTTTACTTGTTTATGACATTTTGTATTAGGCATAAGTTCAGAATTCATGATAGCACTTACTACTCAGAACAAATCTTATATTTCTAACTTTGTCATCGTTTACTAATATTAGGCAGGAAGCAAATCACTAGAAATATAGTGAAGAACATTAACATTCAAGAATCCATCTTGTTATCAAAGCATATTAGAAATGAAATGCATGCACTAACATTTTCCCTTCATCATATTCCTCACCCTTCACGTTCCCCCATCTGATGCTGTAACGCATCTCCCAAATCTTAATATTTTTTTCTATGACTGGACAATGACTACAGGTTTTCAGATGAATGGACATTATTTTACTTGATATCAGACATTTTCACATGCTGTTTGTTTATGGCTATTTACATAGTTGTTTCAACAATATATAGCCTTATTTGCAATAAAAAAAAACATGTCAACATCTTAATGGAACAAAAATACAATTTGTATACTGTAAATAATACGCAGTAATACTATCTGTATTGTGTGCATTTTCACATTCCCCCATTCCTTTTATAGATTATCATATCTTTCGATAAAATCTTGCAATACTTCATTTTCATTGTCTACTATGCTATGATTTTTGTCAGTAGCAGTCAGGGGTAACGATTCGTTTTTTTTTTTTTTTTTTTGCATTTGCAATGTGACATCTTTTATGGATTCTAATAATTTTAGAATGCCAGCTTCAAGCTTTTACTATAAAAATAATAAGGCCTAACAATATGATTAGAATAGCTATAAGCATAAAAAAAATTAAAATCCTTCCTCCCTATCCAGAAAAAAAGGTTGGCTAACCATGTCGACTGGGGACTGTCAGCTTCTTTGGTAAGTGAATATTGAGAGACTTTTTGAATTATTTCTAGGTGACTACATAAGGCACCACTGTTATCAGGAGTAAAGAGCAACAATCTGTTTGGATGATTGTGCATGTACCACTTTTAGAAGTGAGGGTGATGTCAAGTTCCATGTTTTTCTGTAGCACCACATTGTTCATTGCAGTCAGTTCTTGTGTTATCAAATTAATAGACTCAAAAGGGGAATTACTTAATATTTTCATGAGCTTAGCTTCCTAAGCTCCCAGATGGATTTTTATCCATCATTATGAAAAACCCAGGAGGCATCTACTTTTCTAACTCCATTAAGAATATTTTTAGTGTCTCTCTTGTGACAAGTATTACAAATCTTTCCTTCCAGTAAAGCAGCTGTATGTTGAATAGCTGGAATTACATGAACTATATAACAACCAGACCAGCCTGTAGGTAACCACGGCTAAGCTTGATTTCCACAAATTTAGTAATATTCATGCAACGCAGCCATGCCCTGCCCCCCACCCTATCATACATTTTCCAGGTGAAGTTGCAAGCACAAATTCCAACAAAGTGTTCCATTTTTGCAATGGCAAACCTGTCCTTTAACAGTCATTGCCAGTGAAGAGGCATTATGGTTAAGGGAGTAGAACATGTTAATTCTTCCTATCTGATGCAAGGAAAATAAGGCAAAATGCAGTATGAATCATTGAATCAGTCACTGGTATAGGAATCAGTGGATACCCCCATCATGTACTGTAGGAATATGTGCACAAACCCAACAGTTGCTAGTGCTGGTGGTCTGTGCATATGTATGTAAGGCAGCAGAAAAAAAGTATTGAAGTCTAAGATGCTATTCGGGTGCTCTCAATTAAATTCTAACCAAATGCCTGTCTGTTTTTTAGCAAAGTTTATATGTCTATTAATAAATTGTTCAGTGCTTACAGTCCCAGTAGTCACAGGGATACAGTAAAATTTCTGGATGGCTAAAGCAGGTAAATAAAATTATGAAAATCACAGTAACTGTAATGATGATAGTTCCATAGGAGAAACAAGCATACTTGGGCTGGAGAGGGTTTTGAAGAATCTGTAAGCAAGGATGTTGGGTGGCTGTCCATTATGCAAATGCAAATTAAATCGATCACCAAAAAGTCATTGACCAAGAGCCTTAATGGCAGATGCCTTTGAAAATGAACATTGTCAAGATAAGGCAATGTCTAAGTGAATCAGTAATGATGGAATTTGAAGCAAGAAAAAATGTTGTCGATGTTAAAGAAAAAACACTAAAGGTTGAATCAGACCAGGATGAGTTAGCAGAATTATGTGATTTAATTTCCTACTCTGGTAGCAAGGGTAACTTAACTGCATTCAGTTCTGGATTTTATATAGATGGAGAATTTGGAATTTGTTTGAATGGCAAACAGTTCACAGTTTATTCCAGAATCGTCTCGGATGGCAAAACATTATGAGCTATTACATCTCCATGCAACAGTGTCCCTGTTTTTTTGTTTGGTTCTGCTGGGTCACATGGTCTGATGCCAAAGGTGTCTCAGTTGTACTCATCACAAGGAAGGGTGTTCTTGATATGCAACAGATGGATCCAGGTGGAGAGGCCATCACAATGAATGACAGTAGCAGCTGTAAGCAAAACTAAGTATGGTTCTATCCATCTAGGGGTAAGTGAGTTTCTTCAGGAATGTACTTTGATGTAATCAAAGCCTCTGGGTTGCAGGTCATGATGGCTCTGCTTTGCTGGTCATTGGGCTGCATTCAGTACAACAGTACATTATTTGTGCAAATTATAACACAGGGATTTACATTATGAAAGCATGGTTTCAGCAATATCTTGCAATTCTAAGTTCTTATGGCGAGGGATAGCAGGAATTCCCAATGGATTGCCCATGAGGATTTCATGAGGGGACATTTACTGGGGACACTAACTGCACTTCTAATACTAAGTAAGACTAAAGGCATTGCTTCTAGCCATTTATAATCAGTTTGTTCACAAACTTTAGATAATCTAATCTTGACTGTCTGGTTGTCTCTCTACTATACCAGAAGCCTGTGGTCTAGAGGGACAGTGTATCTGCAATGTGTTATTTAAAGTTACTGCATTACCTGACTAGTAAAGTGGGACCCCTGGTGAGACTGAATGTAACAGGGAACACCAAATCTAGCAATTAGTTCTGTTAGAAACTGTTTTGCTACCCTGTGTGTATCAGAATATGCTTCTACTCATCCAGAAAAAAATATCAGTCACAACAAGAATGTATTGAAAAATTTGCACTGTGCCCCATTGCAGGAGCAAAAGTGTCCACAATGCTTTTTTGGTGATTGAATAGGTTCAGGTAATGATTTAGACACATTTACAAAATGTTAAGCAACTTTTGAGAGATGGGAGGCATACCGGTCAGTAGAATTTTGTTTTTTAAATGCATTTTTTCTCAAATGGAAAGGTAGATGGTAGGTTTTTACCAACTAGTTTAAGAAATTTGGTGATACTGCTGGTTGACCATCTGGATGGTACCACAAAATGTCCAAAGAGCAACTGCAGCCATCACTTATCCATCTGTTATTTTCTTTCTTTTTTTTTATTTTGGTTTTACAAAACAATAATGATTTGCACAATTGATAATAATGTTCTTCTTTCGGCTTTTTCTGGTTAGGGGTTGCCACAGCGGAACTCCTGTCCACTAATGATTGGCAGTAGATTTTTTATGGGTGCTGAGGTGCCAGCTCGATGCCCAACCTTCAGCAAAGGCATGCCCATTCTACGCATGTCTTTTGAACTCCACTCGACTGTGGGGAGGACATGCAGACTCCACATAGAAGGTGCTCTAAACACAAAAAATATATACAAACTATTTAGAAAGTACATACAAAAATTGTACATATACAAAACCACTAATATTTTTCTAACATATTTTTACCTGCTTTTTTTAGCTTCTCATTCATTTGCTTCAAAAATATACCCTACACAGGATAAGACAAAGCAGCCTGTCTAGCTACCATATCTGCAAAAGTATTTTTGTAACAAAGGAGTCATCAGTCTATGTGCAGCACATTTCAGTAGAGAGCTCCCTTGGTAATAAATCATCTAACAATTCATTAATAAAACACAATTTTTGATGAGCGTCTCTGCTAATGTTAAATAAGCCATTTCTTTCGAAAGTGTACCAAAATCACAAACCACTTTATAAGCATAATGAGAATCTGTAAAAACTGTTACTGTCTGATTTTTACTATCATATAGGTTTCAGTTATCGCAACATGCTCAACAACATGAGCAGATGCATTTCCTTTTAATTGTACAGTTAATAAAATTCAGTCTGGTGTGCAAATGAAAAAGTCTGCTATGAGTTCACCTCATCTCTTTGAACCCAAGAGCCATCCATGAAAAGAATGGCTCTGAATTTTGTAAGGAAACATCCTTTAAATGTAATCTAGGAGGAAGCATAGTGTTACTAACAAATAGACACTTGTCAGGTTCTTCTTTGTCAACTTTATTAAGTGGTGGGCATTGAACAATTTGAAAGTAAGGGTTATTAAGTAACGATAAGTTGTATTTAGACAATAATGCTGCAGGTAAATATTGTCTTAGTCTTCCATATCAAAGCATCCACATAATGCAGAACTGCCACATAAGTCTCATTCCTGAGAGTTAGTGTCACCACCATGTCTACTATGCTTGCCATCATGGCCATCGCCCTAAGGCAATGAGGGAGGGGTGCAACTACGGGATGAGGATTCATACTAAAATAAGAAACAGGTCTAAAACCATCATTTCTATGTTGTGCTAACAAACCTAATGCTAATTTATTTCTTTCACTACAAAACAGAAGAAAGTCTCTTAGAGCAATCCAGCAACCCATGTGCAGGAGGATTTTAAAAACAATGTTTTCAATTGTAGAAAAGGTTGTTCATGATAATCTTGCCAAAGTAAAGGTTCAGGGTGTGTATTTTTCTAATAATTCTAATGGAGGTTTTACTACTTCTTTATGGTTAGAAATCCATTCTTCACAGTAAACTGTTAATCCCAAAAAGCTTGCAATTGTTTTAATGTAGTACAGCGTAGCACAGCTTGGATCACAGCAATATGTAAAAGCAAAATCTGCATAGTGCCTTGTGAAATAAAATGTCCCATGTATTGTGACTTCCTTAACTGCAATTTGTCTTTATTAACCTTAAATCCTAATTCTGCTAACTAAGCCAAAAAAGAAAAAGAGTGACATATATTTACAGTCACAAAAAGTTCTAACAGCAGATAATCTATGTACGGAATTAAAGTAGACCCACAAGGAAATTTATTTTTTTCATTTTCCTAGAGAAAAGGATGGGAGATTCTACATACCCTTGCAGTAATCCACTCCAAGTGTACCACTGCCCTTTATATGTAAATGTAAATAGGTGCTGACTATCTGCCTGTATATGGATAGTAAAGAAAGAAGATGAAATATCTGTCACTGAGAAGGTCATGACATCAGAAGGGATAGAACTCAGTATTATTGTAGGATTAAGAACAACTGGAAATGTTGGTACTACTACTACTGTATTCACTGCATGGAAAATGTATGCAAACCTGTATGTACTTTTTCCTGGATCCTTAACTGGTAAAATACCATAAGCAAAGACCGTGAGATGGGACAATGATACTTTGTTGTGACAAGGCAGAAATAACAGGCTCAGTTCCCTTCTTTGTTTGTACTGACAAAGAATACTAAACCACCCTAGGCAGGTTTTAATGCTATACATACAGGTTCCGTGTCTTTAATTAGCCCTGTCTCAGTGTCATGGGTAATTCTGAGCTGCAGAGGGATAACACTTAATTCCTCATTACCAGCTTTTTCTGCACTCAACTCTGCTGTTATCAGAGCAAAAAGGACATCATCTATACAAGTAGTATGAGAGTATAATCCTAAAGATTCATTAGGAACATCTAAAACTACACCATCTGGTGTATAATAAACAGTACATCTAAGGTTGCACAATAATTCTTTACCTAAAAGATTTAAAGGGTCTAAATTTACTACAATAAAGGCATTCTAATCTTTTAGCAGATCAAGTTGAATAGGAACAGGTTTAGTTCATGGATAATCTAAAAGAACTGAGGACACACCTGCATCCCAAACTTTGTGATTAGAATGTGGAAGATATTTTGTGCCCCCACAACCCCCCAACTATATATACCAACTGTGAGATTGCACAGGAGTGGGTAGGGCAAATTTACAATGCTTCCCTTCACTTACCTTATGAATCACATTACTTCATGGTTGTTTGCCAAGAATGGCCATTCTATGTATTTATTTTCATAGAAGCTGTCATTTGGTAATGTCCGTATTCACAGCTTCCTATTCGTGGTTTAGCTGTTAGCATTTTTTTCAATTTAGTAAGCGAACACAGACCCATGATATGCTCTTATTAGGAAGTCTTTTCAGTTTTCCCACATGTTTACCATTTGTTCCACATCAGTGACTGTGATAAAACTCTTTCCCTGCATTAGCTAAATGTATTAATAGCTAATCTGAGGGTACTGCTATAGAGACTGATTGATGCTGCTGACAAAATCTAGTATTATAACCTGACACAAAGGGGTGACTGCAAATGCTAGGAGTAACTTGGGCTGTATCTGGGGAAGTAGTAGTTGTTACTGTAAGAATCATCTCCATCCGCTCTCTCTCAGAGGGATAAATATCAGCTTTTTGAGGGATGGGTGAATCATAATGTGAAGGGGGTGAAGAATTTAATGGAGGCCAGACATCATCTGACTGTTTGATATTATCTCTAATGGTCTTAATGGATACCCCAGGAGTGGAATTTTTGTAAAGTATTTACTGATTTAGTAGCCAAATGACATGCAGCTGTGACTTTAACCTAGCTAAATTATATTTTAAGCTTCTAACCGCAGATTCCTTTTCCTTGTTTTCAGGTTATTCTTGACAATCATTAAAAGCTGACAAGCAAGATGCCAATACCATAAGACCCCTGTATTTCAATTTATTTTGTAGATTATCTAAACTTTTCTAATCCGAAGTACCTTTTTCCAGAAAATGCAAAGTGCTGTCATTTTAATGAGCTCAGAGTGTTTCACCAAATAATTACAATTGTCTCTCCCATACTTATTAAACATGTACCTACCTGGAATCCCGTACTCCAGCTCTTTTAAACCACTTGTACTTCTAACCATTATAAAAATCTGCTTTCCTACCAAAGCGATAGATACGCAACTATAATTAGTGTCAGTCAAATTCCCAATGAAGGAATTCTCTCACCTTTTCCTTTTCTTTATATTTGGTTAGAATCAGCTCTAACTCATTAGAAGGATACACTGTCTTTCTGACAAGAAAACACAGTCCTTGACAAGAATACTCAGTCTTTGTATGCATTGATTAGATCCCACCAGTACATAATTATATTAAAGCTATTATATTAGCATGGGTGATTACCCATTCATCCAATTTCCCAGATGCATGCAATTTACCCTGTCAAAATCAATCATAACTACTTGAGAAAGTTATACTAAAGCTTACCTGTAGGGACTTTAAACATTGCTGAGATTTTAGAAGTGCGTATTGGTATACTGGAACTTGTCTGACAGAAAACCTGTCTCTCTTTTGGGCCAAAGGGCAATTTTTAATGTAGCGGCAAACAGACAGCTTGGAAATCCTAGTAGACCCAGCATCGAACTCTTAAGATACTAAGTATCTTTAACATGGGCCAGTTCAGCAGATAATAACAATCTCCTTTATTGTACAGAGAAACATGCACATGAGGCACTAGGAAATTAAATTCTTGTCTCCTCAAAATGCAGAATGCTTGATATTTTATACTTTCTTTTATTTAAAGCAGAGCTATTGTAACAATCCTAGAACAACCACTGGCCAATTAAAAATAAACACCACAGCACTAATTTTGATAACTAAGATCTCCTGACTACTTGTTTATGACATTCCATATTAGGCATGAGTTCCAAATTCCATGATTCATCTCTTTGCTCAGAAGAAATATTATACAGTTCTGACTCTGTCAGCATTTTACCAGTATTAGCCAGGAAACAAATTAATAGATACTTATTGAAGAACATTCAAGAATCCATCTTGTTATGAAAGCATAGTAGAAGTGAAACGCATACACTGACGCTTTCCCTTTTCCATTCTACTTATCCTTCCCATTAGCTGTTTTGGGCCTAATTCCAAGTGATTTATTTCTCACATAATGTCTAGAACATGTTTAAGGTGTCTAGCTAATTTAGATTTCCCGTTTCTGGTAAGTTTTTACTACCACCAAAATTGAGTATAGCAACTGTTTCTTCAGTCCCTAGCCTGTAACTGACTATCTTTGAATCACTTAAAAACATTAATTGAAGTGACTTTGATGTAATGCTTGAATATGATTTTTTTTTTCCTGCCCATACAATTTATAGATAATCTGCATTATTGTCAGCCACTTAGGAGATAGCATCTGATTCTTCTTTTTAAGAAAAGCTGAAGAAGATGCCATAAAGCAGCACCGGGTAAGCTGACCTCCCTTTAATTTTCCTAGCAGTTTCATGTCTGCCAGGACAATCCATTCACTGCACAACTTCTCAGGAAAGAGAAAACGAAAACAAAACAAGCCTCCCAGTAATCTCTGTTACCTGATATTCATGACTTTGAGACAGGATCCTAGGTTAAAGTTTTAGGATAGTAGCAACGTTGGAAGAATGATATTCCAATCAAGGGACAGAAACAGCCATTTTAAAGATGCTTGCTACTCTAAAAGTCATTTGCGTACAGAAAATTAAAAATAATGCAGAGTTAAATCAGTCTACCAGATATGTGACTGACACTGTATCTAACCTACACTGAATGAGAACATGTTTCAATTACTCTAGACTTCAATAAACTGTTGTAGAGACTTGAAATAGATCATCATTTCTGCATTTTTGCACTGGGAATTAATATGCCTGTGATCCTTAATTTAAGTGTAATCGAAGTACATTCATTTTACAAGTATAACATATTTTTCCCCTTTTTGAAGCTGAAACCTGAACAAAATTATCTGCCTTCAAGAATCGCATAGAAATATGAGGAGATATTTTAACATTAAAAAGCAAAGTACAGAAATCTACTTCTTTGTAATTTTGGTACTATGGAAAAGGCAGAGTTATAAGAAAATGATCATTCATTGTTGAATTGAGAAAAGCAAGTTCACATCTTAAGTTAAATAAATAATGTCTCTTAGGTTTGCTTCCCAGATAAGGCAATGAATAATGGTGGATGAATGTATGCAAAAAGAGCATTTATTTGCTGCATGATATGTACAAAATCAAATCAGGATTTCACCACCTGTGCTGCATAAAGGATTTTATATACATAGATCATGTCATGCCATTGAAGAGTATTCTAACCCCTGAGGTTAAAATATAGTTTTCAGAACACCACAGTCAATCAGCCTAACATTTCTTACATGTTTGTATCTGCTTCTATTATAATAGCATTTGTATTATTTAAAAATATATAGCACTTTCAGTTTATGAAAAAGCCAATAAAACACCTTTGAAGACAGCTGTCAACTTCATGTATAACAAAATAGGCAATACTTATGCAAGATACACATTTAATTTCTGAGTGTATTGAATCATTTTGACCAACAGTCTCATTTTATATGACGTACATTGAAATAGAAATATTTGTAGCTAAAAGTGACCATCATGTAAATAATCAAACCTTTTTCAAAGCCCATTTATGTCACTTTTCAAATGAAAGAAAGATACTTTGCACACCATATAGCATTTATTAAAACCAAACATTTTATTTTTGTATACCACGCCAAAACAAAATCACTTAGAAACTTAAAAAAAAAAACAAGAAAGAGAAGACAACACTGCCACTGCTGTACAAATCCAAAAGAACCAACAGGGGGTGATTTTTAGTGCTCACTTTCCTTTTACTTCCAGAACTTTCTGATGAAGTTCTGGAATGAAAAGGAACAAAAGCACTAAAAATCGACTCCTGGTGGTTCTTTTGGATGTGTACAGCGGTGACAGTGTTATCTTCTCTTTTTTGTTTTCTTTAATTGTATTTTTGTATGTAGAGATGAATGGGGGCCACATTTAAAATGCTTTTTATGACTAGCATATGTATAGAAGTATATGGTCAAAATGTAGGCTGTATAACATATCAAGTGAAGATTTATGCATTAGCTAAAAAGTACACCAAAGAGGCAGTCAGCCCTGCTTTTACACAACCTTTCTACAGGAAAACATAATAGCAGCATTTCAAAGAAGCAGCGTTTGACAGTACTAAATGATACTTTCAAATGGAACTAAGCTGGAGCATTAGTGGTTAAAGATGAGTGGTCATAAATGTTTGAAATGTAACAACAAAGATCATTTTAATCTTGATAAAATGTGACTTTAACAAGCACTGTTGATTACTGGGAAGCATCACACAGTAGTTTTTTTAATTATTTAAGAAACTCATTTTGATTTCACAAATGCTGTTTATTTTGAAGAAAGAATGCAGAGCATTTTGCTTTTAATTAAAAATTACATTGCTTTCATGAGTGCTGATGGTCATGGGGAAGCAACATACAACAAACTGTTGTTGATTAAAACAATAATTGATGTCAAAATATTGCAGGGAAGCAACATACAGCATTTTGTTGTTGATTAAATGACAGCACTTTCACAATTTTTATTGTCTGCAAGGTTGCATAATACTATATTTTTCTGTTAAGTAGAAAAATAAAAAATAAAAAAGTATTGCTTTCTTCAGTTGTGTTGATCTCATGTAAATATGTAAGTTACTGTAATCTTGGTTACATTCCATTACCAATTTTAAATTTCAAAGTACCCAAAGCAGGCTTCATCCTTTTTTCCAAACAGGGTTCACCAGATTCTCCTCTATACAGAGTTAGTAATGATATGTGTCAACCACTGTGCTTGCATAGCTTTATAAGTTAATAGCCAAGTATCAGGAAATCAGTCTGCAGGCCAATTCAACCCTAACCAGTAAACCATATTCAAAAGTTCCTAAAACAATGGGTAACAGGGTCACAAACACAAAAAAAAAAGTCAGTAAAAACTTAAAGAAAAACCCTGCCAAGCTAGATTTTCCACTGTATGATTCCTTAAAAGCTCTTGTATTAGAGGCAATATGTAATATATGTAAATTACCCCTTAAGGACATCAGGTGTTTCAGCTATATGGTAATTCTGAATGCCCATGACCCCCCCCCCTTTTCAAAGTCTGTTATGGACAAATTCAGGCCAATAAAGCCAAATCAAAAGTTCCACCAGCTTAAATGTAAAGCAACACATAGACTTGAGAGTAAATTGGAGGCTGCCATCCAACTGTCTAGGTTTACCTTACAGGTGGCAATGGTGCTACTGTGCTTGACTTATAGCAGAAATGTATTCCACAGGTGTGGAATGCATTGGGCTATGAGTTTATAACACTGTGGCTTATCTGTTGATGAAGGTTTAGATCCCTCATCTGAGATCCCTTTGTTCTGTGACTTAGTAGGAGCTCAAAGATGGTGAGGTTTTTTATGAACAGAAGGGCTAAACACAGATCTTCATGGAAGCATCTGTAATAGACTAAGTATATATAGAGAGGGCTGTTGCTACATCCTGATTAGTAAGAATTTTTGAGGCCAGTGATCATTTTAGGTAGGAATCTCAAAGGTCTCTCAAGTTGAGTGATATGTTTGCTCAAGTACATGTCAAAAGGGGCATGATATTCAGTTATATATCTGCAACGATACAAGTTTAGGGGAGTTTGAGACTTCTTGAATCTGGAAAAAATATCAGTTACCAGCATACATGTCATAGGATAAGGCATTTTCTTTGTAATATGTTTGATATTCATCACACAAAATTTGCAGGATTCACATTTGTCTGAAACATATCAAGCTGATCAAAACTCTTTGGTAACATGTTTGCTTGTTTGACTAAAACCTGAATCATATTTCTCTGAAACTGAATGCCTTCACAGAAGGTGAAGAAAAGGGCTTCTGTTTTATAACAATTAACTCAAAATTGCTGACTATAATTTTGATGCAGGTAAGCCCATAGGCATATTTATCTTTGGGTCTCTGCCTCTTCACTCAGAACAGAGTCATTACATTTTGGAAAAAGTGCAAAATGTACCTTTGTGCTTTGCTTTTTGCATGCGTTAGAGTGATCTCAAAATAAAAATATTTTAATTCTGTAGTGCCCCCGTCCTACACTGTTAGGCATGGCCATTGATATATAAATACATTTTTCCATACACAAATTCACTGTATCATTATTGTTTCTGCTTTTTACCAGTTCTTATTTCTTTCATTAAAATTTCATGATTGCTGCTTGTTAAAATGCATACACTCCTTTATTTGAAAATGACACTGTATGTTCATGAAAGTCAGTCAGTCAT
>NC_056735.1:557167400-557302400 GCF_019279795.1 Protopterus annectens
TTAGGAGGCATGATGTGCCCTTAAAGCCGAACTGGGTAGGGTCCAGTGTTTGGAGGTTTCCTGTGTCTCTATTAATGAGATCCATGATGATGTACCCCATAGCTTTGCAGACCAAGCTAGGCAGGCTTGTAGGGCAATAGTTCCCGGGGTCCGTTGTGGCTCCACCTTTGTGGAGAGGAATAACCGTTGATGTGCACCACTCTGTGGGCACGTAGCCTGTGGAGAGGCTGAGTTTAAACAGTGTGTTTAGGTGAGGGGTTAGTTCATCTCTGAGCTTGTGTAGTATGCAGCCTGGGACACTGTCGGTCCTATTGATGCTGTGTTTTTGGCTTTGGAGATGGTTGTTTTAACCTGAGTGTCTGTGATTTCAGGGACACTACATTCTTCTGGTATAGTTATGGGTCCTTTTGGGGGTGAGAGGGGGTGAAGTTTGTACTGAGCCTGTCTGCCAGGATGTTGGCTATATCGGTCGATTCAGTGTATTTTGTGCCATTCTGCACTAACTCCGAGCAGATCTGAGAGTTGTCACTTAGATTCTTGACATTGTTAAAGAATGTCTTGTGGTTATCTTTGGAGTCCATGGCAATTTTTCTTTCAAAGCTAGCCTTGGATGATTTTATATGGGAACATAGTTTCTTGATGATACTGATCATAGGTTCATAGGTAGGTACTACGCTATCGGCCCAAGGGCCTACGTAAACCTAGCCAACAAGGTTCCCTGGCTTACACCACCCAAGAAAGTTATTTTCCTGTGCCATTGTTGAGCACAGACACAGAAATGATCCCCTGGGTGTATTTCCTATTTCCCATCCACTCATCAAGATTTTGTTTGAAGAGTACTAATGAAGAATTTTTCTTGACATAGATGGGTAGCCTGTTCCAGAGTATGGGAAGTCTCTGGGTCAGGAAGCTATCCCTCCAGCATGTCCTGTTTATTGTGGTGACAAGGTTTAGGTCCCTAGAGTGTGTAGCTTGGAGGGATTGGGATTTCTTTAGGTGTAGCATGTCCAACAGCTCTGGGTTTGACATAGCTTTATATGTTAGGCAGAGATCATCAGGGATGTCTTCACTTCTTGGGATTTTACTCTTTTTTGTACTAGTTTCCTCCTTCTATTGTATAGGTTGTTTACGGCAGGGGTCCACCAGACTGGCTTCCTTTTCTTGGAGGAGTGAGTCTTGGTTTTGTTTGGGATAGCACGATCCATGCATTCTTGTAGGTGCCTGTAGAGTGCATTAGTAAAGGATTTTGCAGCTTGGACAGTGTTATCCTTTAGCATGGGGGCTTTGAAACTTTCCACCTCTGTCTTAAGTAATTTGAAGTTTGCTTTTGAAAAGTTTTTCCCCGGTGGTTTCTTTGTCCAGGGGTGGTGGCAGAATGTGGATATCCAAAGTGATTAGTTTATGGTCATATTTAACCAGCGAGTGGTTGACCTCCAGTGTGTAACACCGGTTGCCCATGTTGGTGATGACCAGGTCCAATATGTTGTCATATCTAACCAGCGAGTGGTTGACCTCCAGTGTGTAACACCGGTCGCCCATGTTGGTGATGACCAGGTCCAATATGTTGTCACCTCTGGTAGGGGTGTTGATCAGTTGATCCAGGGTGTTTGAGTTTATAAATTCTAGGAAATGTTGGGCAAGGGAGTTTGTACTTGAGTAGTTCTCCCATTTAATGTTTGGGTAATTGAAATCACCCAATATCAGGGTGTTTGGTAGGACCTTTATGTTTCCCGGTGTTTTTCAGGAATGTGGAGTGGGGGTCCTGGGACATGGTGGATGATCTATAGCAAGCTATAATTTGAATATCAGTTTTGCCTGTTGTTAGTTGCACGTGGATGATCTTTGAAGCATCATGCTGTGCCACTAACCTGGAGGTGTGGGTATCCTTGATTAATATGGATACTCCCCTGCCTTTTGTATTTCGGTCAAAGTTTTGTGGCCGAAATGTATGGTATTAGTTGTAGCCTGGTAATGCTGGGGTGCTCTCTGGAGCCTTAAACCAGGTTTCTGTTACTGCACATATATTGATTTTCTCCATATTGAGGAGTGCCTTGAGTGCGTGCATTTTGAAGTTTAGACTTCTGGCATTGAGTAGCATTACCTCAATTTTTTGTTACTTATGCTATTTACAGTGGTGGGTTTGTCCTTTGAGCCTTGCCTAAAAAAGGCACTATGGGGGTGGCAAGAGTCTTGGCCAGTATTCGAAAGTGTAAGGGTAACAGGTGCAAGCCATCTCTAGCGAAGCAGCGTGGCTTGTCGAGCATGTCATCCCAGGCTGACAGACACTATATGTAATCTGTGGTATTTGAAATATGAATTGTTTAGATATCATAAAAAACAGATGGATAAAAAGACATACTCAAAACAGTGAGAGAGACAATTACAGTGATATCTTGTAAATCTTTATTATCGCTACTGGATGAGTGTTCATACATATGTAAAAGTGTAGTCTGAAGGGCCAGATGTTCAGAAGCAATCAAACCTGATTTGACTGAAACAGAATCTTTTGATTCTTTATTCTTTGCATCTATTGAAGAAAACTGAAATAACCTGTCAATGTAAAGCTATTCAATGATGCTTATAGTACCAGTATTCCAAATCTTTCAATATGTAGTTATTTTTCTGAACGTGATCATGAAATGTGGTTTTATAAAAACTGGCTTTATTAATGTAGTAAGGCAGTTCTGTGTCTTTTCCAGCATATGTCAGATACTTGTAAGCATAATTTGTCTCTGCAGTGTGCATCCCACCAGAGCTGATCACTACTGATTCATGGTGTACACCTAGCAAACACAAAAACTAATGACACTTTGTTTTCATTTAATGTAATCCGTTTAATTTCCTTGAACATTTGTTAATACAGAAGAAGGCCTTATTAGGCAGGAATGCAGTTCAGATAGTCATACTCACTGATTATATTTTTTATGTCTTCCTTTGAAGGTTTATCAGATCATATCATTGAAACATAGTTAACAAACTGCTAATAGCAGGGATAAACACAGGCACAAAAACATGAACATTATTTTATGCTGTAATATTCTTTCCTTTTTTTTAATTGCAAAGTTCATGTACTTAACGTTTCACATGTCCTAGTGCTGTTTGTATGTCTAGCCTTTGAAATGGGTAGTCATTTCCTATTGCCTTTTGTTTATACTTGTGGTAATGAAAGAAACTTAACATAAGTATATCATCAGTTGATAGCAGCGTTTGAGTTTCCTGTCAGTCAGATCTGTCAGCATTACTGCTTAGTTAATGTTCCTTAACACAGACAAATGAGTATGTAAGAGATAAGTGCTAAGACTGTTCTTTTCCATGAAAACGTTAGTAGAGTACGGCTGGGAAAATGAGTTCAAGTTGGTGACATTTGCAAAAAGAGTTATGTACTTACCATAACTTAGCATCTGTGTTATCCTATGTCACTATTCATCACTCTTGAGTTGTAGGATCCGACATTGGATCTGAGCCGGCAACTTTACAGACGACTTTTAGGCTCGAGCTCCTCCCACTCCCATGATCCCTTGCTGCTCTCTAACCCCTCAGATTGAGTTTGCCCTAAAGGCAAAAAGATTATAAGGAGGACTTTGACCACCAGACAGGGCATCTCCCGCTACCTCTAGGTGCCTCAGGACAGGGGAAGGAGGGAGGGATAGTAATGAATAGTGACATAGGATAACACAAATGCCAAGTTATCGTAAGTATGTAACTCTAAATCTGATGTTATCCATGTCACTGTTTCTCACTCTTGGGTCAGAGTTGCCAGCTACTGTAAATTCTGGGTGGCCTCATGGAAGGACATCTCAAAGAACTGTGGAGCCAAAGGAAGCCCTGTTCCTGAAGACAATGTAAAGCTTATAATGGTTAACAGAAGTCTGAGGAGAAGACCAAGTGGCTGCCACACAAATTTCATCTGTGGAATGAAGGGCCAGATAGGCAGCTGACTTACCCTTTGATCTAGTGGAATGAGCTCTGATTGAACCTGGTAAAGATAAGCCTTTAGATGAATAGGCAAAGGAAATACAGTTTGAAATCCAATGGGAAATAGTAACTTTAGAAACTACCTGACCCTTTCTGTTAAGAGAAAATGCCATGTAAGCGTATGCAACAGATATTCCCCTTTATTAGAAAAGTTAGGGAAGAACACTGGCAGTTGAACTGACTGATTCAGATTCACTTCCATGGCTGTCTTAGGCATGAAGGAAAGATTAGATTGAAGAGCCACTCTGTCTTTATGAAACACCATGTAAGGTGGTTTGATAGAAAAAGCCTGCAACTTTGAAACTCTTCTTGCTGAAGTTATGACCACCAGAAAGGCCGTCTTCCATGACAAAAATTTCATGTCACATGTAGCAGCAGGCTCAAAAGGACTCTGTGCAAGAGATTTCAGGAGAAAAGAAAGGTCCCGAGGGGGGAAGGATCCTTGAAAGGAGGTTGTAGCAGAAACCCCCCCTTCAAAAATGCCTTACAAAGGCGAGAGGAAAAAGTAGGTTCCCCACAAACATGAAAATCAGAGATTGCCACCAATTGCACTTTGATAGAGAAGCTAGCCCCTTCTTGAAAAAGCAAATCAAGAAAAGTAAGATGGCTGAGATGCAATCAGAGACAGGGTCCAGATTTTGCTGCTTGTCCCAAATAGTAAACCTTTTTCACTTACTCACGTATACCTTCCTGGTGATGATTGCGTAATAACTTGCAATCAATGTCAATATTACCTTTATGCTTCAACAAAATGTGCTATACAATATATATTTTTTATATATGTTTTGTTCTTATCCACTGTATACTATAATTTCTTAAATAACTTGTGAACATATGTAGAAATGTTTGTATTCTGTTTAAGGAGCTTTTCTTCCTGAACCTCCATTGAAAAATGGGCTCTTCTTGGCCCAGTGGACTATCCCGGTAAACAAACTGTAAATAAATAAATAAATGGCTTCTGAGAGGCCAGAATGATGTTCTTGATGAGAGAAGCAAGCCTGGACTGATTCAAGATTACAGGAAGTGGACAAAACCACTCCATCAGATGAAGAGCCTGAAGATTGGAGATCGGAAGCTGGGAGGGATGGAAGATCAGATCCGGAAGGGGATTTGGTACCCAAGGGGGGGTACTTCAAGTGAGACCATAGTAGGGGAAAACCGCACCTGCCAAGGTCAAAAGGGGACAATGAGGATCAAGGTGGTTTTGAGACATCAAACTTTCTGAAGCACTCTTGGAATGAGAGGTATGGGAAGATTGGCATAAAGAAGACCCGGAGGACAATCGTGAACAAGACCATCCCTAGGGGACTTCCCAAGATTGGGAATCATGGCAAAATACCGGCTGCATTTGTGGTTGTGAGGGAAAACTAGCAGGACACAGCTCAGCTAACCCCAGTGAAGGAGGATTTCTTTCACCACTGAAGGATTCAGGGACCACTCGTGAGGACTCAGGATTGCCTTCCTGAGTCTGTCTGCCAACACGTTGGACTCACTAGGAATGTGCATTGCAAGGAAACCCCCCACCGAGGACATCGCTCATTCCCACACCCTCATGGCCTCAGAACAAAGTAGGCAAGTGCTTGTTCCCCCTTGCTTGTTGATGTATCACACAACAGCCATGTTGTCCGTGTGAACTGCAGAGGTACCTAGAAGGAGGCAGTCCTGAAAAGCTTGCAATGTGAGGTGGACTGCTCTCATCTCCAGTACATTTATGTGCAGTTTGGTCCCTGGGGAGGAACATGTGCCTTGGACTGTCTCCCCCTGGTAATGCCCACTCCACCCCAACAGAGAAGCATCCAAGGTCACAGTGGCACTTGGGGAGGAGGTTTGCCTGCTTGATGGCCGGAGACTGAACCCCCTAAAGGAGATGATGCCTCCACACTGAAGTGAGATGGACTGAGGCTGTCATTGGATGAGACAGGGAAGGCCACTGGACCAAAAGAGTCAATTGGAGAACATTCATGTAGAATCTGGCTAATGGCACCAGACAGATTGCTGCCACCATGGACCCTAAGGCTGTGAGAATAAGGTGGACCTGGGGATGAGTCAAATCTAGAAAGCACTGGACATGAGCCCTGATGAGATATGCACAGCAGAGAGGGAGCACTGCAATCTCTGACAGTGTCCAGCTGAATCCCAATGATATCTAAATTTTGGGATAGAATTAGAGATTTGATTTGGGGAGATTCACTGTAATCCCTCACTGGTCAAACAGTCAAAGCACATACTGAGTGGTTGCAGCCAGACGATGCTTGGTGGGAACTGTGAGAAGCCAGTTGTTGAGGTAGGGAAACACCTGGAATCCCTGCAGTCTCAGGTGAGCTGGGACCACTGCCAAGCATTTGGTGAACACCTGTAGTGAGGTCAAAGGGCAGGGTCCTGAACTGGTACTGATTGGTCTCTATGCGAAAGTGGAGATGTCTCCTGTAGCACCTGTCTATTTTTATATGAAAATACGCTTCCTGGAGATCCACCTTGGACATCCAATCATGCTTGTGCAAAAGAGGCACGATGGTGTGGACAGTGACCATCCAGAATTGGACTTCTTAACAGAGAGTTTTAGCACACTGCATTCCAGAATTACATGCAAGTCCCTCATCTTCTTTTGCACAAAAAAGAAGCGAGAGTAAGTTCTGGATTCTCATTGTCCTGGGAAGCCTTCTTGGGTGGCTCTCTTCTGAAGATGTTTGAGCACTTCTTTCTGAGCTAACTCCCTCTGTTGGGGTGGCACATTTTAGGTTCATAGGTGGGTACTAGGCTATCGGCCCAAGGGCCTAAGTAAGCCTAGCCAGCAAGGTTCCCTGGCGTATGCCACCCAAGAAAGTTATTTTCCTGTGCCTCTGTCGAACAGAGCAACAGAAGTGATCCCCGGGGTGTATTTCCTATTTCCCATCCACTCATCAAGATTTTTCTTGAAGAGTGCTAATGAGGAACTTTGCTTGACATAGATGGGTAGCTTGTTCCAGAGTATGGGATGTCTCTGGGACAGGAATCTATCCCTCCAGCATGTCCTGTTTATTCGGGTGACATGATTTAGGTCCCTAGAGCATGTAGCTCAGAGGAATTGGGATTTCTTTAGGTGTACCATGTCCAACAGCTCTGGGTTTAACATAGCTTTATTTGTTAGGCAGAGATCACCTCGGAGTAGGCGATAGGCTACAGAGTAAAGCTGGAATTTTTTGAGATGGTCAGTGTAGGGCATCTGTTTGAGGTCAGTAATCCTCTTTGTGAGGTACTTCTGTGGTCTTTCCAGCTGCTGCAGATGTCATGTGAGGTACATTCCAAAAGGGGCGCTGTACTCTATAATGGGTCTAATGAGTGTTGTGTAGAGGGGAACATTGACCTCTTATTTTCCTGGATGAGAACTCTTTTGTGATAAGGTGTGCCATGTAGAAGGATTTCCTGACTACTGTGGCGATGTGATTATCAAAGAAGAGACTACTGTCCACCTGGGACCCAAGGTCTCTTATCACATATCCAGCATTAACTAGACTGCTGCCTATGTGGTAGTCTATGGGTACAGAGTTTTGACCAAAGGGGATGACAATACACGTTTTGGCATTGAGCTTGAGGCCATGGCTCTGACACCAGGCATCTGTCTCAGTGAGACCCTTCTGTAGGATGTCCACATCATTTGGGGACTCAACTATGGCTCCTAGTTTGCAGTCACCTGTGAGCTTCATTAGCCAAAGGCCTTCAGTGTTAGCCTGTACTTCAGTGAAGTAGATACCAAACAGGAGAGGTCCCAGGACTGAGCCCTTTGGTACTCCACTTGTCACTGGTTTGAAGTCAGATTTGGAGTCTACAACTTTTACCTTGTGGGTTCTGTCAGTGAGCCAGTTGGCAACCCATCTTGTGATGTAGGGATTTATATCTAGTTTAGTGAGTTTAGCTATAATTCCAGAATGGGGGATGGTGTTGAATGCCTTGGCGTGGTCAAGATAGGCTGTGTGAACCACCTTACCCTTGTCTATGGCTTTGGTGACTGCCTCAAAGAAGTCAATTAGGTTCAGGAGGCATGATCTCCCTTTCCCAAACCCAAACTGCGTGGGGTCCAGAGTTTGGAGGTTACCAATGTCTTTGTTTATGAGTTCCATGATATGTTCCTTGGCCTTACAGACCAGGCTTGTCCAGTTAATAGGACAATAGTTCCCAGGATCAGTGGGGGATCCCCCTTTGTAGAGTGGGATAACTGTTGCTGTGTGCCATTCAGTGGGCACAAAGCCTGATGTGAGGATATGATTGAACATGGTGCTTAGGTGGGGAGCCAGTTTGTTCTAAAGTTCATGTAAAACGCAGCCTGGGATGTTGTCCCATCCCATGGATGCTGTGTTTTTGGCTTTAGAGAGTACAGCTTTTACCTGCGTAGTTGTGATTACAGGGACTCTGCATTCTTCCTGTATAGATATGGGCCCTTTAGGGGTGAGGGGGGGGGGTAAAGTTAACACTGAACCTATCTGCCAGGATGTTGGCACTATCAGTTGGTTCTGTAATTTTCATGCTGTTGTGCTGTAACTCAGAGCAGATCTGGGTGTTGCCATTGAGATTCTTGACAAAGCTGTAGAATGCTTTGTGGTTGTTCCTAGAATCAGTGGCAGTCTTGTTTTCATAGCTAGCTTTGGAGGATCTTATAAGGGATCTCAGCTTCATTCTGTGGCTGACCAGGGAGCTCCTCCACTCATGGGATTTTACTCTCTTTTGCAACAGTTTCTTCTTTCTGTTGTAGAGTTTGTTTATGGCAGGAGACGACCAGATTGGCTTCCTTCTTTTGGAGGATAGCATCATTGGGAAGGTATCTCCTGACTGCAGGAGGAGACTAAGAAAAGGGAATAGACTATCCCCTGGAAATAATGAGTAGCATCCAGCGATCTTTTGTAATATTTGCCCAGGCCAAAGGTTGCACTGACAAATGACCACCAACTGCCTTCAGGCCAGGACAGTTGGGCAGCACCTCAGGAGCACTGGGGGGGCTTCTCAGAGAAAGGTTCCCTGGAGCCCTGATTTTGTGGATCCCCTCTGCCTCTGGAGTGGTGTCTGCCATTGAACCCTCTTCCTTGATCTCTAGAAGAGGGTTCATCCTGAGAATCTTGGAAGGCAGACTGTGACTTGTGAAACCACATCTTCCTGGCCCCTCACTGTGTCTTGGAGAAGGAGCACTGAGGGGTAGAAAACTTGATTCCCACAGCCAACAAGGTCTTGCCTTTCTGCTCAGTGCAGGTGATTGTTTCTTTGATCGAAGGGCCAAAGAGGGTAGATCCGTTGAAGTAGGAATTGGTGAAGGATGCCTTAAAGGACTCCACAAAGATACAAAGGTGCGGCCAGGTGCGATGCCTGTACCGGCTGCTTGAGAGGTGCCTTACACAGCATTGGCAATCAGCCTTATTGAGGAATTTGCCAGGGAATTGAGTGTAGGCAACTACTTAGCTCCCTGGCAGGCAGTAACTCAGAAACGGACATGGTAAGCTCCTTGACCAAGTCTCTCTATAGTCGGGTGAAATGAGACAAGTAGTTAAGTGCCCACAAACCGAAGGTAGCTGCGGCAAAAATCTGCTTTCCATGTCTGTCAAGCACCTAGGAATCTCGGTTAGGGGGATGAACAGATGTACTCTGCTCAGTCAGCTCTTTCTTGGTGGTGGTAGCTACCACAGTATTATCGACTGTCACACCCTTAGACCAGCACTGTTTGTTGGGAGGGGCCTAACAATTAATTGGCATGCTTGAGAACAGGCTCCACAGTATCCAGCTCTTTCCATGCCCTACTGGCGATAAGGTCTGTAAGTTCGTCAGCAGGTGGGGAAACCCAAGAAGTAGATGGTCCCATCTGAAAGCCTTCAGGAACACTGACTCCTCGGAGGATGTTGGTAGGGAAAACCATCCATCTTTAAGCTTGAGGATTTCTAAGATGTCCTCAAAGGAGATATCATTGGGTGGAGATATGGGGGAGCTGTCTCCGTCATTGAGGTCCTTGTTCTCCGTGAGAGATTCTGTAGTGGAGTCTAAGTGCCTCCTCTTGCACAATCTCTTCCAAGGCACCTCCTCAGGGGGGGCTTCAGGGAGGATTCAGAAGAAAGTGGGACCCCAAAGGGGGTGTCTCCTGCCTGAAGGCTAGTTCAAGAGGGCTGACTGGGAACAGGATGAGAAGAGTCTGCTCTAAGGGGCTGGGACGGTCCCTGGAGAGCTGGGGAAGGAAACTCTAGTGGAGGAAAAAGCACTCTCTACAGCCCAGTTGGTCAAAGGCCATGATGATGCCCCATCTGCACTCCTGGCAGGAAAGCCCACCTGAGAAGAGGGACCAGAGCAAGTCAGCACCTCCTGGCTTCTGCACAGGACCAGACCCAAGGACCAGCACCAAGCAGAAGGGACCAGTCTGAAAAACCCAGAGCCCCGACTCAAGGAATCTGTGGTGACAGGTTAGGCCCAGGACTTCATCTGCCCAGGGGGAGGATGAGCAGAGGCAAAAGGGATTCTGAAATGTTAGAGACATAATGTCTTCTAGGGACCCCTTCTCTTCCGCTATGCATCCCAGGGTCTGAAAGTGAGAAACCATCTGAATCAGACAAGGAGAAGCCAGAGAAGGGGTAAAAGATGGACCCTGGCTGAATGGGCAGGAGATGTCTTTGATCCAGAGGCCCTGGATCTGGGAGTAGATTCCTGTGACCTCAGATCTTAGGGCCTCAGAGTGGAATCCCTGGATCTGGAGAGGGAGTCACAGGACTTAGGGTCTGAGGAAATCTGATCCAACCGGGCTGAGACTGGAGTCAGATCTGAGGAACTGTGATCTGACAGCCATCACTTTTTTATAGAAGAAGACCCAGGAAGATAGAGGGCCTTCCTCTTATGATTAGACGTACGCGGCTTGGCTGGAGACGACACCAATGGACCCCCTTGGAACATACCTTTTAAGAGAAGTTTGTTCCGGCGCTCGACCAGAGCCCTGGGGTTGAATGCAGCAAAAGTGTCACATTCAACCTCCAGGTGGTTGGTGCCCAAACAGTAAAGGCACTCCTTGTGAGAATTGGACATAGGCATCTTCCAACCACTCATGGAGCACCTTTTGAACCCAACTGGCTTGTCTGATGTGCTGGGACAAGAAAACACCAAAGCCTAAGGGGCACTCTGAACTTGTAAACTGGGAGGAAAAGCTTCAGTCAAAAACCCGGAAAAAGACCCAGAAGAACAACCAGTCACACTTTTAAAAGAAGAAGAAAACTATAAACCTTAAAACTAGTGAAACAAATGGCCACAAACAAAAAGGGTGCCAAAACACACAATAACTGCTGAAAAGCAAAACTGGAGGAGAGGGATTAAATACTACCAATAATACAACTACCAAAAACTAAACACTAAAAAGGGAAGAATTTGAAAAAAAAATACTGGTACTTATC
Source organism: Protopterus annectens (assembly GCF_019279795.1). Classification (NCBI taxonomy): domain Eukaryota; kingdom Metazoa; phylum Chordata; order Ceratodontiformes; family Protopteridae; genus Protopterus; species Protopterus annectens. The sequence continues at coordinate 557,178,761 of NC_056735.1, forward strand.
CCCACTAGAGACTCAAGCCAGAGAATCTGAGTCTAATGCTCAACACGGCAAACAAGATCTGAGGGGTTAGGAGGCAGCAAGGAATCATAGGAGTGGTTGGAGCTTGAGTCTAGAAGCTGTCTGCAAAGTTGCTGCCTCAGATCCGATATTGGGATCCTGTGACCTGAGTGAGGAATAGTGACATGGATAACATCAGATCAAGCAATTTATTTAGTTTCCATACAGTACTAGCTGTTAAATACAGGAAAACCTCGTTGAACACAAATTTGATATGAGCGATAACCAGTTAGCACATTTAAGCAAAATTATACTCTTTTTCATTTTAAGCAGCTGAAAAACAGTTAACATGATCATCCTTTGCCTGCGAATCAATTCAAAAATGGAAATATTACTTACTGACAATTCCTGCATGAGGGGTAGATTATGAGAGCGAGAGAGTCACTCACTGGCAGTTGCCTCCAAGTTATCATCGCATGTGCCTCTATTAAGTTTTATTGCCCAAGCGCTTCCATTCAGTAACGCTGGCACTTCTGTTACCTTGTATTTCAGTTGCATATATATTAAGCTTTATTTTATTAATTCCCTGTTATGGATAACCAAAAGAATGGTAAGAAAAGCAGCAGTAATAAAATTAAAAGAAAAGTAATCATGTTAGAAGAAAAGCTCAAAGTTATTAAAGGACACAAAAGTGGAAGCAGCAATGCAAATATCAAATGAGAACCTGGTATAGTGAGTCTACAGTTCAGAATATCTTAAATAAATGCAAAGAATACAAAGAACAGAAAAAGTCACTTCTGCCTTTTTAAAGCATGCAGATCACATGAAATAGAAGCCATTTAATGGTAGAGATGGAACACATTCTTTCAGTTTGGATTGATGATTGCAACCAAAAATTAATACTTTTTAGTACAAGGAATATTCAGACAAAAGCTCTCAATATCTTCATTTTCCCAGAGGGCCTATGCTTTTCCTGCATCTAGGACCAAGTTGTAATATCCTCTTGTCATTAACACTGCATTTTCTGCAGCCCTTATTATTTCCAGTTGTTGAAATATAATTGTTAAAGATATACAATTGTTAAAGATAAATCTCCCTTCATTTCCATTTAACTATCAGCCATTTCCCTGTATTTATTTTAAGTACTACACTTATATCTACTATTACACTTTTATTTAGCAAAATCACTACACTTCTTGTTCTCGTCTGTTCTACAGTCCCACCAATATGATGTTCACATCCTTCCTATGTAACTTTCCTAGCTGTATTTTTTAGCTTAATATCCTCCCGCATTGCTGTGTCTGCCCCATCATCTGTAATCTTTTAATCTTTGCACCACCTCCTCACTTTTTATTCAGTTATAAAGTTTGGCAACATTCCAGTTTATCAATGTCATCATCTTTAGTATCCCTGTCATACAGTTGTGCTCCCATACATCTGCTTAACTGGTGAAATAAACTAATATGCATATTTCAGAGACTGTGAATTTGCATATAGTCTCTGCACTATCTAGTATTGGGTTATACTTACAAACATTTTAATATATGTTTAATATCTTGCACTTGCATCCATGCGTGCTTATGTTGGCCATTTCCAAACATCCACAACCGCTTTTGCAAATGGGGTTGGGGTGTCACTGACAGTGACAATCATCTAGATCCCAGGCTCACACTACTCTTCCACAACACACACTTGCAGTCATTTGTTCAGTGTGTGCATATATGACTATGCACCTGTTATTATTGGGAGTACAGCAGAGGTTACTTGTGGCATTTTGGAAAAGCTCATTATATGACAACTTTAACATTAGTTGTAACAAAAATGTGGTGCATGCTATTGTGAAACATAGTTTAATTAAGAAACTGTTTGTGCATATGCACAATAATGTTTCTGTCTTGCCCCAGCATACCTGTAAGTTCTATACTTTGTTCTACTCTTCCAGTTTCACAGGTATAAGCAGAGTGATACACATTCACCAAGAGGTGTTTAAAATGTTTTTATTTCATTTACCTGACATTTGCAGATTCACAAAGTTTGCTTGTCAGTGAAAACTGGAGTTAGCAGCATGCCTTATGTTGAGTTGAATGTGATAATCAGTTTCATTTTAGGTCATTTGCTTTCACCCATTCAGGCATTGCTCTCTTTAGAATCTTTTATTAATTTAATAGAACAACAAAATGCTATTACGTGATAATGGAAGATTACATATTGAAGCATGTTTCAATTAAGACAAACGGGGCACTATTTAATAATCACTTGACGTGGTACTCATTTCCTCTAAAGGCAGAAGAGTTTTGCCCACATATGTGTAATTATCCCAAACTGACTAACATTGGAATAGAGTCCATATATACATAGAAGAAACTAACTCATATAATGCACACATTTATCAAATTTCTTCTCATCTTTTCCAAGTCATAAAAACAAAATAATTTATGGTATGAATCGTGCAGATTGAGGGCTAGTATACTAGTATGTATTTTTAAACGACGCTGTAACAGTGTCCTAGTATCCCCATGTGACTTCATAACCATCACTTCTAGTGTTATATGAACAGGTATATGTAGTTTTTTATTTCTCTGCACTACCTAACTTTGACCGTCATTTTATGGACCCATCTCATAGCATGTAAAGATAAGAGACTTTGACTCTCCTGGTGATACTGCTATACAAGTCTTGATTTCTTGAAGTGAGATGTGAAATAAATGTGTCATCAGGCATTTTGTTAGGGTTTCTAGGTTTCAAACTGTGACCCTAACTTGGCAATTTCTGAGCATGTTCACACATGTTCAGGGCAGCATTTATGGAATGATTTGCCAGGCATATATGAATGACATTATGTAGCTTTGGGTGATTTTATATTTGTTGTATTCAGTCAGCATCTAGCTAGATTGAAAAATGTCCACTGTATTTCACAAAATGGCCTTATGGGTATATTGATAATGCACTGGATATTATAAAAGACATTTTCCATGTTCTTTATGAAAATTGCATCCTTGTAGTTTAGCATTCTTAAGTACAGTGATCTGAAACACAAGGAATGCAAGTTTTTTTTTTTTTTTTTTTTTGACAAAAAGCTCTTGAGTATTAAGTGCAATTTCCATTTTTCAGATCCATGTTAGAGTTTGAGAATGTGGAAAGTTAAGATCTCCAGTTACCCATTATGGAGGGAAAAGGACAAGTTAAATTACAAGACCATTTTCAAACAAAAGCATCTTCATATTCATTGTGCGGACACAATTCTGTAATGTTTTTATGCTGCGGTTCCCGATACAGGAATTCGCTGCAAAGAATGGAGCAAAGCAAAAGCACAAACTGCATTAATGAAGTTAAAATCGTTTTGCATGAAGAGTATGATAAAGTATAATGGAGGTAAACTTTGTAAGTGCAGCAAAACTTCTTAGGGTGTGATGAAGCAGAAGGTTTGCGCTGTTCAAATATGCTTGGGCTTTTATATTCATCTTTCCACAAGTTTTTATTACCATTAAAATCTCTCTCTCTCTTTTGTTATATACATAGTAAATCACCAGTTCTAATGAAAGACTACATGACTAAGTAAGTCAGTCAGTCAAACAAATAAATAAATGTGTCTTCATCATAGTTCTCATCCTGTTGTCTCCCGAATCAGGGACCAAGGCCATAAGTTAGGGCCAATTTTTAAATATTGACATTACAAACTTCGCTAACAGAATAAAAAGCAATTAACGTGTTTTCTCAAGTAAAATAAGTCTATAGCTTTAGTGATTATCATTATTTTTTTTTATTCTAACCCACCCCTTTTACAAAGAAATCACCAATTTTAAGATGGATGGAGCAACATTTTTAGGTTGAACCAGGGGCTTTCTTGAAAACCGGGGACAGCTGAGATATATGTTTATCTTTATTCTGATTTTTTTTTTTTTTTTTTGCCAGACTGCTGATCAGTGAGCAGTTATGCTGCTAGGGCAAAGTTACAGTGGAGCCAAGTGTTTTTGGTAATGTCTGTCACTTCTGGGCTTTTAAAGCACAATATACATGTTTTCATGTTATCTTGTTTTATCTGGTTGCCTTTTCTGAGTAGATGATGGAATGGTTTGTGATGCATGTAAAAATATAAAATCGAAAAGTAAATGAGGTTTGGAAACAAAACAAATTTGTCCAGGAACATCTTTGGTGAGGGTTAGAGTGAGTTATTTGAGGGTGGGGTCTGGGAGATTTGTTAGGGAAGGGGGCTGAGATTAAGTAAAAGAGGCAGGTTTGCCATGACTTTGGGAAGGAATGGGTTAATTGTTAAGGGGACTTTATAGGAAGTAAGGTAGTTGTAGGGTGTGACCTAGGTTTTATAGGGCTGTAACTGGGAAGAGGAATCACATTTTGTTATGAATTTGCAACCCGCCTCTCCCCTTTATTCTTTTGGTTAATTTGCTTGGTATGGTTATGAGGTAGGTTTTGGATGGAGAAAAGGGGCAGGCGTGTCCCTCTTCTGTTTCCCACTCTTGGTGTGGATGCTGATGCTGTGTGTTTTGGTGAAGAAAGGGAGCTGTAGGACGCTGCTTGATTGACAAGAATAAGTGAGTGGAGGTTTGCATAATGCTTATTTGGACAGGGTGAGCAGGTAACCTGCCCTGAGGTATGTTAGAATGATTTTCATGTTGTGGTTGCAAGGTCATTCCTTTTGCCGTTAATATTTGAAATAATTTATTAAAGTTATATCTGAAATTAATAAAGGTTGTCAGAGGTCATTTGGTGTCATACCTCTCAACTGTCCAGATTTTGCAGAATGTCCAGATTTTTGACTTGTATTTTTTGTCTACCCTCATAAAATGTGTGGTTTTCTTTCAAATCACTGGGATGATCTGAGGATTTAAGTCATTAAATAATGATATGTAGTTGAGTTTCAGGCTTTAAATCCTTACTCAGTCAACATTCTAAGTTTATAACAGCAATATTTAAAATCTGTCCCTATTTTTGGGCCTTTGCCCCCATTTTGTCAGGCTTTGTCCAAATTTCTTACACTAAGAGGTTGAGAGGTATGTTTGGTGTCATTGTGTATTACTGAAGGGGGCTAAGACAGATTATAACTTTCATTAACTACAGTCCTTTAGGAATGCTTAGTAACTGTATTTGTTACCCCCTAGTAACTGGCCTTTACTTTGAGGAAAGATGGAATTATAGGTGTAGCTGTGCATTGAAGACCATGAATATCTATATGCCTTTTCAAATGGGTTTGGAATATTTAATAAGAAGGGATTTTTCTTTTCTGTAGGAGTAACATGCATGATTTGACTTCACTGATGGTATTTTACTGTTCCTGTTATGTAAACAGAAGATGTAAACAGAGATGAGGATGGATGAATTCAATATATCAAACATAAAAATATCTTCAGATCAAAGGACCTTTAGCCTACTGCATTTGATTTATTTGCAAGGGTAGTACTCTACTGCAAATCAAAACCCCATCCATTGTATAGCTTTGCAACCTTAGAAAGCTTCTAGAACTGTTGTGCATAATGACATCAGCGATGCTATGAGTTGTTACTTAGTCTCACGTATATACATATAGATACATACATACATACACAGGCTTAGATATGATGACATTGTTATGCATAATATGTAACCTATTTGTTTACCTGAATTTAAACCTGTAGCTAAATACATTTATTTTTTTATTTTCCATTTCCAAATTGAAATACTGACCTGGATGTACGCTGACATTTCTTAGTGAAATTATGATATTTTATAATTCTTGTTTTTACAGGCACTTAATACAGTGACAGATCAACACATGAAGCAGGACTTAATTTACATTGAGGAGGAACGTCTTCATGTCCTTAGCAATATGGAGGAGCTTGAGCAGAAAATCAAAGATCTTGACAATCAAATGGAAGAATCCTCAAGAGAGGTATGATGAACATGCAACACATGCTTTTTAAAAATGTAAAGTGGGTGTTTCTTTGAAAAAAATAGTTGATATCCATTTCTTATTCAAGTTTATAGCAGCATGTTAACAGCCATAGTTCCTTATAACAGCCATAGCTCCTTATAGCATTGAGACAAGTTTTGGGCCTGACTTCTTTAAGTGACTTACCAGCTAATAATATGCAGTATTAGAAAGGGCAAGAAATAATTAACAAAATGGCACTAAGATTGTTAATCTAGGATGTCTTACAGTAGAGACATTAATCTTTATCACTTATTATTCATGGATTCATATTTATATTTTCATAACTGAGAAATCTCCATACTATTGAGGGGCATGGTGTGAAATGGCATGGTAAGAGACAGGAAATTGCATTGTCAATGTTCAATTATACCACTCTATACTAGAGACATTGCTGGTTATTTGTTAGTAATTGTGAAAATAAGACATTGCTGGTTATTTGTTAGTAATTGTGAAAATAAGAAGCATGTCCATGTGTATTTAATACTTCTGAAGCCAAGTGACTTATAAAGTATTGCATGATATCAGATAAAACCTTAAATGTTAAAGAAAGTTGTCTTTGCTATTTGCACTGTAAGTTACACATCTTGAGAGATATTCAGTATTATTTTTATTGTTGCTGATAATTATACATATTTTTACTTAGTAATAACAAGAGTACTAATTATGCAGTTATCCATATTTAGTTGTATAATTAGCATTATTTTAGTGTTAATTATACAATTAAACAGATGCTTTCATATTTCTGTAAATATTTCAATACATTTGTACCCAAAAAGGAAATTCTTGCTACCATGTGAAAGCTTATTTATGGTTAACAAAACTGTTCTAACAATATAGGGATAGGTTATACAGTTTCTAAGATATGACACATTTTTGTGAAAGTTCAGAAAAAACATAGTTTTGGTTTTATGTGCATTATAATGCATTATTGCATTTATGGAAAGATGGTGAATGAATAGACTATCACTGTGAAGAATACTTTTTACTGATAACATTGTTACTTGTACAGTTGTTATTTACATTTGCTTATCTCAGAAAATGTACTGGAATGCAAGGATTTATGTAGGCTGCAAATGGTTTGACATTCCACACTGTATAGGTGTTAATGAGTTAAAACATTTCACACGTTACTGAGGAAATGGGAACGGCACAGTGTCAGTATATAAATAAACAAGGTTTGTTATGTTGCATTTTTTATCAGATCTATTCAGCATGCTGTGTTAATGTATGTTTGCACATAATCAGCAATCTTTGGAACAAGATGTCAGTAAATGCCTGCATAATGCCAACCTGTTTCCATTATGATGGTTGCAGAACATGAATTACTTATTTCCTAGGAGACTACTAGTCAGAGAGATATTTAGTATGAGTGTACTGTATTATAAAGGAATCTAGTGACAACTTACTTGAATTTCAAAGTGTCACAAGAAAATGTCAAAGGAACAGAAATTATAATCCAATTTTAATGAGTTTCTAGGCCTGATCCACCTATTCTGCCATCTTCTCTTCATATTTGATAAGGTACAGATTTTTCTTAAGCACCAGCTCAAGACTTTTTTTCCTCACCCATCAGCTGAATTCTCAGGTGACTTTACCATCAACTTAGTTTATGATTTTGACACTGGCTCCTTTTGAAAGAGGTAATTTCAATCATCCTTCAAAATTCTCATGAAATAATGCTTCTTATCTCCTGTGAGCCATCCATTTTACAGTCAGCTTCCCATGTTCTTGAATATCTACTTTATCAACATGATTATCTAGGGTGGCGCAGTGGTGCAGCGGTTAACATTGCAGCCTCACAGCGAGAGGTTCTCTGATTCGATTCTCGGCTGGGTTGCCTTCTGTGTGGAATTTGCATGTTCTCCCTGCATTTGCATGGGGTTCCTCCGGCTACTCTGGTTTCCTCTCACATTCTAAAGACATGCATCTGGAGCATTTCTCCCCAGGCCTCTACTGAAAACAGGCTCTGTGGAACCTAGATGTTCTTCGTTTCCCATTGCTGCAGTCCTTACTATTGGGTATAGTCCGCATCCAGTCGGCCCGAATACCAGAGTATAAGGCTGACGTCGGTCAGGGCGCATTAGACTGACGTCAGTACGTCAGGGTACTAATGCGCATGACCGACGTCATATCCTCAGTCTTTTTTGCCGCATGGTCCGATGCAGAAGCAGTTTTGCGAGTGCAGGTTGGCGTTCTGAAATATTTCCGAAACCGGAGTTTCAGACTGAAACAGAGTTGGCTAAGTACCCCGTTGGGGAACATTTTGGTTTTTTCTTGCCTCAGTATTTAACCGGATGTCAGAAAAAGTGAATAACTGTATTTCTTGTGGGAAACAGATACCTCATAGGGATTACCATACCTTGTGTATACCTTGTTTAGGGCCTGAGCACGGCGTTGTTGGTTGCCGCTCTTGTGCTAGGTTTAACAAACGCACTATTAAGAGGAGGTTAGACTGTGCCAGGTTAGTGTTTGGGAAGCGTTGCAATTATAAAATGCCGTCGGATGCTCCGACGCCCGCTTCGTCCAAGAAGCGCAAGGACAAATCAGCGAAGCCTAGGGTTGATGAACCGGCAGTCCCGGACGTCGGTTCTTTAGAAGGCTCAGTGGAGCCAGAGGTTTTGCCAGGAGTTTCCATGGAGTCTCAGGCAGAAACTTTACTATTACAGGATGTGCCTTCTCAGGAGGTAGGCCAGGCTGAGGGGGCTTCTCAGGTAACTGTTCTTCCCTCTCTTCCCAAGGTAGTTAAAGCCTCTCCTTCTGTTGCCAAAACTTCTTTGAGAGGTAGGCCTAGTTCAGCTTCAGTGGGGGCTTCTCCTAGCATTTCGGGTTCTGTACCTAAGAAACATATGCTTAAAATGGCAGAAGATTTGATTACTATGATTAGAGGTTCTATGCCCCGCCTGATAAGAGGCCTAGGGTGGAACCGGAGTTTGATAGTTTTGAACAGTGTTCAGAGGCTTCAGAGTCTTCTGCGGAAGACTTGCAGGAGTATCCTACTTATTCTGATTCTGATGTGGATGATTCCACTCCTACAGCTTCTCCTCCTGAGGATTTCTCATTTTCAGAGACTCTGCATTCCATGAGGGAGCATTTTAAATGGGAAGGCCAGGATTACTCTGATTCCAGGAAAAGGCTTAGGGAATTCTTGTTTTTGCCCCAGCATAGGCCCTTAGCTATTCCTCCTGTGTTGAATGTGGTGGAAGATGTTTTGCAGAGGCTTCCCTGAACCCTGACTCTTTGCCTCCTGCTCCTGTTAAACCTGATAGGTATTATAGGGTGCCCGAAGCTCATAAGTATTTGTTTAAGAGTCCTAGGGCGGACCCAGAAACTGTTTCTCAGGGGCATAAAGGTGTTAAAGCTTCTGTGGTTAAAAATCCTGTTCCCACTGATAAAGAGGCAAGGGCTTTGGATAGGTGGGGAAAGAAAGTGTATACTTCTTCCACTCTAGCCATGAGAGCGTTGAATTGTCAGTTTCACATGCTAAAATATCAAAATTATCTCCTTTCACAATTGAAATCTAAGGTGGATGCTTTGGCGGAAGGTATTGAGTGTAAAGAGTTGCTGGATTTGGTTCATGTGTCTGAACAAGTGGGTAAGCATTCTTTGCAATGTGGTTTTGATGCTGTACAGGCCTCCTCGAGGGTGGCTGCTACTAGTTCTGTTCTTCGCAGGCATGCCTGGTTGAAGGATCAGAATTTAGCTGAGCATGTTAAGACAAGGATTTTGGATGCTCCTTTACAGTCTGATGTGTTGTTTGGATCGCCTGTGGAAGCAGTTTTAAAGAAAATGGAGGACAAAGCTAAGTCTATGCAAACTGTTAAAGATTTTTTGCAGGTGCAGCCACCGAAGTTTAGTAGAAATTGGCCTGCTAAGGGGTGGACATATCCTGCTTATGATTCCCAGTCTAGGGGTAGGTCTAGACGTGGTAGGGGCAGGGCTCAAGGTTCTTTTAGGCCTAGATCAGCGAGTTCACCTGCTCAGACTTCTGGTGAGGGCAGGGGTCAGTCCTTTCGTAAACAGACCCAATGACCTGCCTTTTCAGCTGCCAGTAGATTCTCGTCTGGCAGCTCCTTTGGGAGGAAGACTGTCTCTTTTCAAAGAAAATTGGGATTTAATTACTCAAGACAGATGGGTGTTGGATATCATTCACCACGGTTACAGGTTTTATTTCCATACAATGCCACCTTTCAAAGGCATGCCAGACGTTCCTCCTCCACAAAGAAAAGAGGCTCACAAGCAAGTTTCTCAGTTACTCCAGATGGGGCCATTCAGCCAGTCCCTGTATCAGAAAGGGGCCTAGGATTTTATTCTCGCCTGTTCCTAGTACCAAAGAAGGGGAACACGTGGAGACCAATTTTGGATTTATCTCTCCTCAACACTTATCTGGACATTCCCAAGTTCAAGATGTTGACGTTACAACAACTTTTACCTCTGCTGGGCAAAGATCACTGGATGGTAACTTTAGATCTCAAGGAAGCTTACCTTCATGTGCCTATAAGGCTAAGTTGCAGGAAGTATCTGCGATTTCGAGCTGGAAATTCTCATTATCAGTTCTCTGTATTGCCCTTTGGCTTATCTACTGCGCCCAGAGTATTCACAAAGGTTCTGGCTCCAGTGATAGCTTACTTCAGGCTACAAGGAATTCAAATCTATCCTTACTTGGACGACTGCCTGATCCTGGCTCAAGAAAAGGAAGACCTTCTACAGCATCTGGAGTATGTTATAGCAGTGCTAAGATGCCTAGGGTATTCTGTGAACGAAATAAAGTCCAGTCTAGTACCCTCTCAAGACATGTGCTTTCTGGGTGTGAGACTGAATACAGCAGCCCAGATGGCCTTTTAACCCCGGACAAACAAAAGAGTCTATCACTTTACTTCCATCAACTATCTCATCAGTCCGTGCTGACTGCAAGGTCAGTCCTTCAAGCATTAGGGTTCATGGCATCTTGTATTCTGGTGCTTCCCAATGCCAAACTGCATATGAGGAAGCTACAATGGTATCTCAAAAATGTATGGACACAGCACTGCCAGGATTTGGACACTGTCATTCAAATAATACCTTGCCTTCAAAAAGAATTTTTGTGGTGGGCTCAGGAATGTCACCTAAACAAGGGACTCTCTGTGACCCGGCCAGAGGCAAGTCAGATTTTAACGACAGATGCCTCGGACATTGCTTGGGGAGCTCATCTAAATGGAAAGTGGATACAAGACAAGTGGCCTGCCAGACTACAGCATCTACATATCAACATGAAGGAGATGTTAGCAGTCCAGTTTGCATTAATGGCTTTCAAGGAGTTACTTCTTCCAGGGCAGGTGTTGATTCTAACAGACAACACAACTGTCATGTGGTACATCAACAAGCAAGGGGGAACACATTCTTATCCTCTATGCAGGCAAGCAATGATTTTATGGGAGACTGCGCTAAGCTTGCAACTAACTCTTCAGGCAAGGTTTCTGCCAGGAGCACAGAACTCCTTAGCAGATGTGTTAAGCAGACAAATCATGGATCCCCACGAGTGGAAACTGGATCTTCATGTATTTCAGAAATTGACAGTGTCATGGGGAACTCCAGACATAGATCTGTTCGCTTCTCCACTAAACCACCAGCTGCCAAAGTATTGCACAAAGGGGTTTCATCACACAGCTTGGAAAGTGGATGCTCTGTCTTTCAGTTGGAAAAACCTTCATGTGTATGCCTTTCCACCTCTGCCTCTTCTTCCAAAGGTACTATTAAAGGTCAGACAAGACAGGCCAAGGATGATTTTGATAGCTCCAGATTGGCCTCGGCAACACTGGTACCCACTACTACGGAGTCTGGTAAAGAAGCCTCCATGGCCTTTACCTCTGATTCCCCATCTGTTATCTCAGAAGGACGGTCATCTGCTCAATGTCAAGCTTCACTCTCTTCATCTAACAGCCTGGCATATTCTGTGTTGAAACACAGCAGGTCTCAACTTCCTCAACAAGTTTTGAATGTGATTATGGAAGCTAGAAGACCCAGTACAAGGAGAGTGTACGCAGAAAAATGGAAGAGATTTTTATTTTGGAGTACAGCAAAGAATTTGGAGATTTCTGAGCTTAATTTGAGTGTGGCTCTTCAATATCTTACTGAGTTATTGGACAAAGGTTTGTCCTTCTCTTCCATTAAGATTCATGCTGCAGCAATTTCAGCTCACTATGATTGTGACCCACCTTTGTTTTCGCATCCTTTGTTCAAGCAGTTTCTTAGAGGGGCAAAGAATATAAGACCCCCACGTAGAGCTCCTACTCCTGCTTGGGATCTCAATTTTGTGTTGGAAAAACTTACTCTACAACCTTTTGAGCCTGCAGCTACTGCTGAATTGAAATACTTGTCATGGAAGACTGCTTTTCTGTTGGCTATTACTTCTGCAAGAAGGGTGTCTGAGTTGCAGGCCCTTATGGCAGTAGAGCCCTTTTGATTTTCCATAAGGATAGGGTATCATTACGTACTAATCCTTCCTTTATGCCTAAGGTGGTTTCTAGTGTGGCTTTAAACCAAACTATTCATTTGCCTACTTTTTATGCAGACCCCCAAAATAAAGGGAAAAGATTTTGCACACTTTAGATGTACACAGGCAATTGCGTTATTATTTAAGCAGGACTAAGGATTTTAGGCAGTCTCAGCAGTTGTTTGTTTCTTTTGCTTTGAGTTCACAGGGCAAGCCTGTGTCAAAACAAACTATTTCTAGGTGGATTGGCTTTTGCATTGCATTTTGTTATTCCCATCATGGCAAGGAGATTCCAGCTGGGATTAGGCCTCATTCCACTAGGGCTACTGCCACTTCAACAGCATTTCTAAGGGGTGGCAACTAAGGATATTTTGGAAGCAGCTACTTGGAGTTCAGTGCATACTTTCTCTAAGCATTATCACCTTCCTATCTACTCTAAGTGTAGGGCTGGTTTTGCCACAGCTGTTTTGCAAGGCATGTTGTCAGCTCCTACTTCTTTATGATTTGCCAGCCTCCCTTACCTCTGCTTTGGGATTCTACCCAATAGTAAGGACTGCAGCAATGGGAAGCGAAGAACATAGTACAGTTTTGTACCTACCATAAATGTAGACGTTCGAGGATTCCATTGCTGCAGTCCAATTTACCCTCCCTCCTTCCCCTCTGTGTTTAGGGGTGGTTGTGTAGGTGAGTTTACATGCTGATATTTTGGTATATAGTCTTGTATATATTGTATATATTTTTGGTGCAGGTATTTTGAGCCTTGTCTTTTTAGGGTCTTCTGACATCTGGGGCAAGAAAAGACTGAGGATATGACGTCGGTCATGCGCATTAGTACCCTGACGTACTGACGTCAGTCTAATGCGCCCTGACCGACGTCAGCCTTATACTCTGGTATTCGGGCCGACTGGATGCGGACTATACCCAATAGTAAGGACTGCAGCAATGGAATCCTCGAACATCTACATTTATGGTAGGTACAAAACTGTACTTTGGACTTTTCCAGTCAACAAATGTAAAATAAATATAAAATAAATAGAAGTACTTTAAATTTTCTGACGTGTGGATGATATAATTCCATTCCTCAGGGTTGTACATGGTAAGCTGTTTTAGTTTTTCCTGTTTAGTTTTTGACAGATACAATTATTTCTTTGATTTCTTCTTCTGCTTTGCCTCCTTTCTGTTTCTAAGATGTGGAGGTTCCGGGAATTTATTTATATGTTGTCAGTACCTTTCAATCTCTCAGTTTTAGAGAAAACAAAAAATAATGAGCAAGCAAAGGCCCAAAATCAGGGAGAGATTTTAAAAATTGCTCTTATAAATTTAGAAAGTTGCTAGAATAACAGGATTCTAATGTCTGCTATTATTTAATGACTTTGATTCTCAATGATTTGCTGGGAAGCCACAAATTTTATGAGGAGTAGTCCAAAAATGTTAGGCAATAATATGGCATTCTGCAAAATTCTAGTCAGTTGAGAGGTAAGCATGTTATCTGAATTAAGCCTGCGGCGGGCCATGCAGATTTCCAGAGGGAATAAAAAAACAAACAATAATTAATTAAATAAGCAAAAAATAAATAAATAAATAAATAAATAAAACAACATCAGTATCCAGAAACAATTATATCAGAAATCATCATTCTCATATTATTTGCTGTTACCACATTTCAGCATTAGATAAATGAATGTAATATGCACTATTAAAGAAGATAATTTAGATGAGCAGAAGTACGACAAATGTGTATATTATGTTAATAAAATGATTCACACAAGAACTTAACAGGATGGAGGTGGTCATACTATACAAGCTGTTTTCTGTGGTTTGTATAAGTAACTGAAAAATGTGGTACTCTTTAGTGTTTGCTGAGGTAACAGGGATGTAAAGTATTTGAGGAAAATAATGAAGCTGAGACTTAATGGGAGGTAGTTGATATGCTGTTGTGTAGAATGAAGACATATTTTATAGTCATAGAATGTACAACACAACTGGAGCATGTGGTCATTTACATCTTGCCTGTATCCAACCTTAGACCTTCATTTTCAAGGAATGAAAGGCCAGTCATACTGTGGGAGGAAAGTTTGAGAATAACATCCAACTGTTCATTTCCTTCTTAAAGAAAGTCTGTCACATTGCTTGATCTGATTAGGAAGTTTATTCCAGAGGAGGGATAGTCATTGCAAGGCATTGCATGATCCAGAAGAAATAACCTTTGTGATTAGTTGTGCCATATACAATGATTTCTTGGCCACAGTTGCAACATAATGATCAAAGCAAAGGGAGTTGTCTACGAATATTTATATCATAATATCATTTTGTTGTGGAGTGTTTTCTATACTATATGCCTGATGGAGGGTTTATTTCCTAAATGCAATAATACTGCAGTTTTAGCATTTAGTTTTAGCCTGATTTCAGTGCACCAACTATTAACATGTATTTTGTTGATTCTACATATCAGAAGGAGATTTAAGTATAACACTCAGTTTACAATTATCAACAAACATGGTTAATCAGAGTTCCTATTTTTTGATCTGAGGAATAGAGAAGTATATGCCATACAGCAAATATCCCAGCATGGAACTCTTAGGTACGCCACTGGTTATTTTTTTACTCTCTTTGAATGAGCATACCACCTTTACAATGTGGGGTTTCTCCCCCAACCAGTTAGCCCTCCACCTAAACACTTGGGGATCAGTTTGGAGTGTGTTTAGCTTGTTAGTAATTTTGACAATTGCTTTAGTGTCAAACATCTTGGCAAGGTCAATGTATGCTATATGGACAACATGAGCACTGCCCACAGCTTGTATTACTCTCATAAATAAAATTACTGGATTCATTAGATAGGATCCAGCCTTAACAAAGCCAAACAGCTGGGGGGGGGGGGGGTCATATCTTCTATCTTCTAAGTTTTTCATATCCTGGTGTTTCAGGTCTGTTATGGCACATTCCATGGCCTTGCAGATGATGCTTGTTAGACTGATGGAGTGCATAATTTCCGAGGTGCATGGTAGGGCTGCCTGTTTAAGTGGCATCACAACAGCTATGTGACAAACCTCTGGGACAAAGCTAGTGGATAAGCTTAGGTTGAATACTTGTAGGAAGGTTTCCACCAGTATGTGTTTAGTATTAGCAGGCAGCTTGGCATACTGTTAGTTCCCATTGAGGATGTATTTCTGTTTTGGAAAGCACTTTTAGCATGCGTTCTGTTGTAATGTAAGGAGTTTGAGGTCTTTGGGTATATGCAGTCTTTGTATAGCCATCTCAGGGTGAAATTTGTACTGAATTTCTATGGCAGTATATTTGCAATACCCACTTGATCAGATTAGCTAGTGTCATTTTGAATAGGTTTAGAGCAATGTTAGGTGCTATTTTGTTAACCTTGTGATGTAGGTAAAGAAGGATTTGTCATCATCATCAGCTTCAGATGCCAGCCAAAGTTCATGGGAAGTCTTTATTTTCCTGATGGTACTTTTCAGTACTCTGGATATCCCTTTGATGTTGACCTTTATTTGTGGGTCCTTAGTTTTGATATGATGACAAACTTTATTGGTATAAACGTGGTAATTAAAGCAAAATCATGTAGACAAAATATAGACATACTTCATACATTTTAAACACTACACATGGTTACTTATAACTACACTGAATAACTGTTTGGAGAAAATATTTACATAAACTATGTGGGGGGCTACACCCCACACCCCCCTAACTATATATACTAACTCCAGGATCACACTACCGTGGGGAAAAGGGCATATAGCATTTTCAGTGTTTTGAGTTTCATTCAAATGAGTTTTCAATGTTTTGAGCTGTCTATGTTTTGGTTTCGGCCAAATGATTTTCCATCAAATTAGTGTTCTATCATTTGATAGGGACCCTGTTGGCATTATATAATGCATTACTGTGAATAGGGGTAGAAAGTTTAGTAGCAGAAAAGTTACCAGTTGGTGAGTATGATGAGAGTAAGGAGGAAATTCTGAATTGTTAAAGCTAGGTAAGTGAAAGATGATATTCATGAATTAATTATAGTAAGGAGCTACGTTGAAATTGAATGTAATAAAGAGAAAAACCGAGGGATTGGGAAGAAATGCATAGTTTTTAATAAAAATTGATTAATGTAAGTAGTGAAGAGTTTTTTTTAAGGAGAGCCTAAAGCATGCAAAGCACAGAAGTCAACAGATAAAAAAAAATACAAAAACTGAGCACAACCTGACAACCAGTGTAAAATGCACCAGTGCTAAAAAACATTGGAACAGCACTTAAGGATGACTACAAAAAATGTTTTTAGCATATTATAATATTTAATAGTTGCTATTTGTCCGAAGACTTCCTCAGAAATACCAAAGCCTAAAAAAATACTCTAAATAAATGCACAATTGAAATTTGAAACATCCAATCACAGTTAATACAATTAAAACAAGGATCACAGTAATTATCATAAATCCAAAAGGACACCTTAAAATACACTTCAAATCTGTAAGAAACTCCTCATAAGCTGTAAATTTAAGATCAAATACTTAATTTCCCATCAGCTAACAAACATTTTTTATATTAATACTATCATTTAAACTAGGTGGATGGTGGGCAGCTAACCTAATTTGCCACTTAGTTTCTCTCTTTGCCACCTGTTTTTTGAAATCACCACCTCTGTTATCTAGTTTCACAAGATCTAAAATGGTGAACATAAACTTTTTATACTTGAGACGTAACAGAATGTCTGTATAGAGCATTCTTATCATCCTTAACCCTTATTGCATAAACATGTTCCTTGATTCTCTTGCCCAGGCTCCTTGTGGTCATTCCAACATAGAACACTGACCATACGGAACCCATGGCAATATTTACTACACTGGCAGTAGTACAACTACATCTACTGGGAATTCTGATGCTATTAGTAGTATGCTCAAGGAATATGTATTGACCCTCATGGATAGACCTACAACTATTACAACTGTTACATTTAAATGTCCTAAAACCTTTTGAAGTGGGGGCAGGTGAAATTTTTGTACTATCATGTTCCAGCAAATGTTTAATATCCCCATGTTTTTTTAGAAACAAAATGTGGGGTATCCCCAACACGAGCTAAATCATTGTTGCCCACAATAACTTTCCAATTATTAATTATAATGTTTTTAATAGTACCACTACCTACTCTCATTTCCATGCAAAATATAGTTATGCAGTTTCCAGCTTTAGTATCCATATTTTCCTTCTTTTTACTAAATCCATTCATTAATGTAGAAGAAACTTTGTCAATTCTTTTGTTACGAATTTCAGTAGCCATACTGTTTAATAATTCTAAAGAGTAACCCCTAGATGCAAATAACAGAGTGATAAATTCTATCTCAGTTTCAAATTCGACATCTAAACTGGCATATGTGATGTTCGAATAAATTGGCCACGGGGAATATTCTTCTTGATGTGACTAGGATGGTTACTTTTATAATGAACATAACTATTAGAAAATTTATTCTTATGATGGATTCAACTTACAAAAATTGTGTACTACCATGTCTTAGCCTAACTCAACATCCAAAAACCAAATTGTTTGTCCATCGCCAAGAAGATTAAAAACTTGTGCTTATGTTTGTTATTTATATTATATACAATCAATAAATGAAATATATGTTAGTTGGTAGAAGTAAGGAGGAAGAACATAGAGTAAATATGCCAGAGGGGAGTAGCAATGGAAGAAGGTTTGTCAAGGAGAAAGAACTGAGTGAAATAGAAAATAAGGTTAGAGAGGAAGAAGACAAAAGATGCAAGTCAGCCAGGAGTTTGAAATAGTCAGATGGAAAAGGAGTTGGTTGGTCTTGCTTTGAGATTTATTTGCAATTTAGGTGATTCGTCAGTTTTGGAAGGAACTGCATGGTAACTGTTGGAACAGGAAGTTTTTTTAATTCTGAATGAAACTTTTCATGGAATCTTTTTTGACTTTCTTGTGAGAATTCAGTCCAATATATTTGAGGCTCCTGATATTGGATTTTCCATGCGTCATGGAGAAATATGAGTGGATGTTGCTGTCAGGGAGCTGTTGCTGCGTTCCAAGATGCATTAAAGTCTCGTAATATTGATAATTAATTTGGATAGTTGTCACGTTTGCAATATTGTCAGGTTTTAAATAAATGCACTCAGTGTATAGGGGTTTGTTTCCAATTGTTATAGGCACTAGGATAGTTTCAATTCCCTGACAGCCAGGGTCTGTTTGGGATATACTGTCCAGTTTAATGTATTTCAACCATAATTAGAACTCCTCAAGATGTTTCACTTGTACAGACTTTTAATGTGTGTGCAGTACACTGGAATGTCAAAATCCATGTCTGTTTTCTAAGCTTCATGAATGTAACCTGTAAAGAGGTTTGGGTTAAAAAGGTTAAGTATAGGCTCAGATACAACATATTTGGTGCTAATAGCTTGCCATTGCAGTATTTTATTTGGTCCCATGGGTGTGCTGGTGGTGGCTTTTAAGAGGAATGAGAGGACTTGTTCCATAGAGATTAAAGTGGGTAACTGGAACTGTGGAATCTAAAAATCAGTCATGTTAGATTTTATGAATATAAATCTGAAATTAATTATGTTGTAAATATGCTGAAAGAAAAGGCTTGCTTAAATGCAGAAACAAAGTTTAAGTAAAATGTGATCAGCAGTCATACTAAATGACCATGGCTTGGAAAAGGAATCTGCTGAATGGACATTATTCCCTTACAGACTCAAGGCAGGATGTTATGCAAGAACAAAAATGCAAAATCTGCTTTTAAAGAACAATGACATGTTTTTCTGCATGGAAAAACAGGATATGACATAAGAACAGATACAAAGATCCAAATAAAATACAGGATGTTCACACTGTCAGAAAAGCTGATCTCTGACAATGTGTTTTCTCAAAAATATGTTTTTCTTCATAAAACAGGATATGCTTATCAGCATTGACATAAGAACATGTGTTTTATACAAAGATCCAAATAGAATACAGGACAATGTGTTTCCTCAAAAATATGTTTTTCTACATGGACATCAGGACACTGTTACAGGATATTCACACTGTCAGAAAAGCTGGTCTCTTACAAGACATTGTTAAACAAGGAAGTTTAGTATTGTTTCTACAGGATAAGCAATTCTCCAAAATATGTTTAAAAAGAGTATATAAAGAGCTGTATAAATCCAGTTGTTTAGGGATATGGTAGGAACACATTTGGTGTTCTGAGGTAAATGTTATATCTCTCACATCATCTGTACTATATGAGAAGTAAAGTTGGAACAGTACTTTTAAGCTGCAACGTTTGTCCAGTTTTATTTATTATAAAAGTTATTGGTTACTGCTCTTAAAGACAAGTGCTGCAAAGTATATTCTCTCATCAGTGTATATTCTGCAAGTTTCTGTATGCAACAGACTGTGAATGCAAATATAATCAGACTTTGAATTTTAGCAAGAATCCAGCCAGCAAGACTGAGTGTCATAAGAACACTGCAAATCCATCACACCATGTGCACCAAGCAAGAAGCAAGTAAGAGACATATCATATTTTTTTCAAGTCAGTTTATAGCTCAGTAATTAAAGTAATCTTGGGTAACAGTTTTTGGATTATGGGGATTTTGGCTAAGGAATTAAACAACATATTATGTAAACCTAGGAGTAGATGGTAGACTCTCATTGCCCTGAACCGAATTTCAGTTTCCACAATTACACATAATGAATGTATTTACAAAGCAAGAATAATGTTTGGGGATTTTTAAGACTTCTGGCATTGAGTACATCTGCCTTAATGTGCTCTGAATTAGAGGTTATGTTGGAATGTCCAGCAAACAGGTTGTGCTTCAGAAAAGCCACTATGGGAACACAATGGCTTTATTCAGAATGTGAAAGAAGTGATAATAGAGTTGCAAGCCATATCAAGAAAGCTTCTCAGTCATTTCATACCATGCTCACACAAACTAGATACCCTAGAATGACACCAGCTTCAAAGCAAGCTACTAAAGCCAATTGTCTTGTCTTCAGAAAAAACAGTCAAGGATGGTCTTTCCTGCATTGGACACCTACTTATCAAGGTCTGTCATATCCTCCTGTATGTCTTTTTGAGTAGAACAGTTATGATCATTCACCTACACCTGACCCACTATAAGGCTGTATGTAGTCAGATTTGTTATGAATGAAGAATCTGAGAGGCCCTGTGATAGTTTGTACTTCCATCAAAACCATTCTTTCAGCATTTGCTGGTTGCTTTCATCTGGAGCTTCCCTTTTTAACACATTCCACTGTAAATAACTTCCTTAAGTGAGTTATATACCTAAAACCACATTGAAAACTGGTATGACCACTTGGAAGTATAAATTTCAAGCTGGAAAATCTAACTCCTCCCCTGCTGAATTCACTTATTGGGTGACACTATAGTTTCTGTCATAGTTACGTAAGTAATTACAAGGCTATTGATCTGTGGGAATCTCAAAAGTCCTAACCTTACATTCTCATTGTAGTTTTTAGCCCCTATATTCTGCACATGAATAATCTGGAAGTAGGCAGTAAAAAGATATGTTGTGGCATTTACTTGCTGTCCTACACATGAGGGACATGGCTGCTAAACCAGGGGTGAATATGTGGGTTTCAGTACATTTATCCAAATTACATTTGAAAAGAGTAAATTAAGTATTTCACTTTATGTGGAGTGGAAGGTGATCTCAGAGAAGACGTATTCTCTGTGATGCATACCTATCCCTCCAATACGTTCTATTTATGATACAAAAGATACTGAGGTTGAGATCCTATTCTTCATAGCTATTAAATCTGTAAGAAGTATCTCTGGGCCCAATGCCCTAATGTGCAGTGAGCAGTACACTTATCTTTCAAAAGGTCAATTTGATCCTAAATTCCATTCTGTCGTTCATACCCTGGATGATGTCGCCAAACTAAACCATACACATCCATGTTTTCTTCCATGACCCACAAAACAAAAGGTAGATCATTTTATATTTCCTACATTTGATCAGGCTGCTGCAAATACTGTTTTTCTATGACAATAGCATAAAAATATTCAGAAAAAACTGTGTGTCCTTCCTTCTGGGTAAGCAGGAGACGACAATTTCTCAGCTAAATGGTTGTAAATTCCATTCCATTCTGTTATGTGGAAAACAGGAAGGACCTGTGAAGGACCACTCTTTTAGGGCAGTAGTCACTTTAGTCTCCTTCTTTAGAAATGTATCAGCTTAGAATATCTGTGTATACCTTCATGAGACACTACAAGCTCCAACTTCAGTCTGGCTGGAGAATGGCAGGATATGGATAAATACCACTGTTTTTTAGGGCATGTTTTAGCTAGTACCTTTTAATTGGACATGTTGTACATTTCCCATGGATAAGTAATCATACTGTAGTATGCACTTATAATCTGGAAAATTAGATATCTAAGCAGTCTGTTCTCAGAACTGACTATGCTGACCAAAAAGCCATAGCTCTTTTTCAGGAGCTTTTTCCGGCTTAAGCACTTGGAGGGGGATCATTTTCTCTTAATCTAAGTACACTAGAGGTAGATTTCTTAAAAACAAAGAATTGAAAATGGCATAACATGTTGTCCCTTTTAGTTATGCATGTTTCAGGTAAGGGAAGAGTTAGCCGTACATAGCTGACATTCGAAAACTGTGAATCTGCTTGAGTAAGGAATTCTTCAACGTAATCAAATAAATATGTATGGTTGTGGTGAATATGCTTGATAATCGTGCTTTGTTTATATAATCATTCTTGTTATGCAGTGTTCACCTGAAAACAGAAATATCAGCTAAGAACAGAATTAATTTTCTGAGTTCTGTTCTAATTTTTGTAGCAGTTTGTTACAAATATCCTGTGTGTGGAAATTGAGTAAATATGAGAGACTTCAACTATTTATAGGTTGAATTTCTTTCCATTTATAAAATGGGTATACAGTGGAACACCAGAGAAGAGAAAATGTGTGGGCCTATCAGAGAACAACGTTAATCTTTTTTTTTTTTTTGGGAGTGGGGTACCAGATGGCGCACATGGTCTTTATCTTCAAGGAGCTTCAGTGAGTGTAACCATTTCAGAAAATGTATAATTTAATGCGTTTATAGTAGGTTCTTTGATGCCAGGATCCAGATAGACTGATTACAGGGTGACATTACATTTGTTTATAGTCTCAGTATTATGTATTTCCTGATACCTATTTTTTCAAGTAATGTTTAAAACTGAGTGGGTTTAATTCTTGCATGATTTAATATTTTAACATGTTTCTTAACTGTAACAACATAACTAGTGACAGAATGCATTTGTTTACACATTATGGGTTGTGGCAAGTTAACATTTTTCTTGATTCAGTTAAAAAAGGCTGACAAAGACACTGTCTAAATGTAATTCCTGCAAATGAAACCACATCCCACATAAAATTACTTCAACCCTCACTGTACTTCTGGAATGTTTTAAAACGGTCATCTGATTAGCAGATTGGCAGACTTGTGTAGCCAGAGGCTAGAAAGATTATTTTTATGAGGAACTAAGGGTTGTTTTTGTATTGGACTGAGGATATCATAAAGTGAAAACATTGTTAATTGGGTGTTAATTTTTTTTCCTGAATATATTTCTCTTTAACATTCTAAAAGCTTGTGCAGCTGTCTTTGTTTTAACGATAGTAATAAGGTGGTATAGATTTTTATACTAACAAGTAATATGGCTGGACCAGAAATGAGGATGCATATACAAGCATTCCAAAAAGACTCTATAGTAAAATGTGCCCCTTTGGTTAGAGCAGCATTTCACAAACTGCAACAGTTTTAAGAATTATAGTTTATGTAGGATAAATTAACTCACTGTGACAGAAAGAAGAAGTAACTGAAAATCTTACTTTGATAATTCACATCTGCTAATGTACATTCTTGGAGCATTCTTAAACAAGTTGTTACAAAGTTCATTGTGATTAAGTCATGGTAGCATATCAGAACTCTGCAGTTTGCTATATACTCTTTGTAAACTCTTAAATGTAGGCACAACCTGTACTCGAATTTACCTCACATTTTTCCCTAGTCCTCATAGTTTAGATTTCTTGGTAATTTGCTAAGGATTATAGTCAGTCAGCAAACCCAGACATTAGAGTTTCTTAATTTTTATAGTTAAAAAATGCATTGCAATGCAAAACCTGTTGTTCTACTAAGTGAGTTAGTATAATAATTAAATAAAAAGTCATAAAAATATTAAACTGGTTTCTGAGAACGGGCGTCAAGCAGGCATAAACAAAATCAGATATGAATCTTTTCAGATATGAGTCTTTTCAGGCCAAATGATGTAACACAAAACTAGTTGTTCAAATAATGAATGACTTGTCTCTTCACACCATGTACAAATCCAGAGTCTCAAAAAATGAAAAATAGTGTTTCTTCTATAATAATAAAGGTTTATTAACAGACAGGTAAGCGCTTTCGCTAAGATAGCTTTATCAAACCATTGAAAGCACAGTAAATAAGAAACACCTTATTTATAATCAAGGCATCATTAAAAAATGACATCATAATAAATTAGCATACAGAATTGCAATAATGCAATTTGAGTAAAAAAAAATAAAAATACATTTATTAATACTTAATTATTATTAATAACATCATGATCTGTTGTATAAAAAATGCCAATAAAAGATGACTTTTTCTTTAATTTACCTCCTTCTCAGAATTGTGTTTTCCTCTGTGGTAATTTTTGTTATTTGGGTTATTTTATTGTCGAACTACATTTACCACAAGACTACTATGGCAGATCGAGCCAGCAACTCTATTGAATTACCCTATAACCCTAACAAGGCTGAAAGAGATAAAACATCACAGTCTAGGTTTATGGAATGCATAAATGGTGACGTCAACCCGTTGCTCTGTTTCAAATCCACAGACACAAACTCTGACGAGCCGTCAAATAACGCTGACTATGAAGTAATTAATATTGCGTTTTCGAATATGGAAACAAACTTGTTAAAATTAAAATGGCTACAGATGCAACGCTTCCACTTTGAAGTTTGCATCAAAAAATGGATTGTTCCACGAGGGCTGAGGATTTTGAAGATGCCTACTACAGGTAATCCCTATCCTGACTTGCTTTATCGTTGGCAACAGCTTAACATTGACTTAAGTATTAGTTATATGACTTTGTTAAATTAATATTTTGAACCTGAGGAACATAGAATACAGAAATTAGTTCGGAACCAACAGACTGAGCTTTTCACCAAATTTAAAGACATTGCCACTGAACCTTTGTTTGAACACTTGATTGATAGCATTTCTCTTTACGAAAAACACTTGCTTGAGCAGAAGAGGAACAAATTGCAAAGAGATTTATACGATTTTACACACGGCCAAGTCTTTACTTGGCCTAAACATGGTGGTAATAATGGATATAATGCAATTCATAATAATAGCAATGTATCAACTGTGCCAGTTTTAAATTTGACAGATAATGTTAATATTCATAATAGACCGAATGTATCTGCTAATGATGTTGCTTTGGTTCCTGATGCTGCTATTAATAGCAGCCATACCTGTTGTAGCCTTGATACTAATATCAGCACTAAAGCTATAATACTTGATCATTTAAGCTTAGAATCTAATAATGACAACTCTGAAAGTATTAATTCAGAGAATCTTGATAATGGCAATACCAGTTTAGGTTCACAGTTACAGACTAGAAACATTTCTGTATTATCTACATCAGATACACAGTTAAACAATGAACCGGTTGTTCGTAGAAAAACATTTTCACAACCCACTACTTCTAGTTTAGTTGGGACTGCTACCCCTTTCCCAATTGCCACCTTCAACAAAAGAGGCAGAAGTCGCTCTATGAGCAGGGGAAGGCAGAAGAGGAAAGCTTCAGGAGGAGACTTGAAAGAACCCACTCTAAAGAAAATGTGGGAGAAAGTAATAATTTAGTTTGGAATCTCTCACACAGACCCCTGGACCGGTATGAATTAGAAGTTTTAAATAAAGGGCTGTCTTTTATTCCTTCTTCTAATAGTAATATGATAGATACGATCTAGGATGTCAAGTTATTTGTTCATAATTTACAACTTAAGTTAATGTTTAATAATGAATCTGTTAATACACATAATGTACAATTTCGTAAACCCAGTGTCTTTGTACCTAATTTACATCCGCTTGTTGATGCCTTTTGCAAAATGGTAGAAGATGATGTATACTCTATTGTATCACATACATCTTCACATTCTAAGAAAGGTAATTTAACTTTCGATCAGAAAAAGGCCTTGCATAATCTTAAGAATCATAATAATATTTCAGTAAGACCAGGGGACAAGAGTGGCCCAGTGGTTATACTGGACAGGATAGATTATATTAATCTTTTGAAAGAAATGTTAAGTGATAATATGTTTTATACACCTGTTAATATGCAAACTGTTCAAGAACATATTTTAAGTGTTTATAATACATTGGAAGATTTGAAATGTAGTGGTATAATTGCGAATGAGATGTATGACTTCTTGTTGGTGGAGAATCCTTTAATACCAACCATACAAGGACTACCAAAAGTCCATAAAAACACATTACAACCACCTATGAGACCTATTGTGGCAGGTAGAGGCTGGGTAACAGAACATATATCAGTTTATATGGAAAAGCTATTAAGACCAGTGGTAGATTCCAATCCTTTGATTCTTAGAGATTCTAAACAGTTTCTATTGGATCTATACAAAGAAACAAAGAATTTTTTGGATGATTTTGCATACTTGTTAGTGACATTGGACATTAAGTTGTTATTTACCAACATCCCGAATCATATAGGGATAGAATGTGTCCAACAATATCTAACACAGAATACAGACTTTTTACCCGCCAAAATAGATCTAATAGGTTTGTTATTGGAGACAATATTAGAGAATAATATTTTTATTTTTGATGAGGGACTATATTTACAAAAGGATGGCATAGCTATGGGCACATCTTGTACCAATAGCTATGCCAACCTTGTTATGGCATGGTGGGAAATACAAAAACTGTTGCCTTCACCACATTTCAGGAAGTATATTCCATTCTATAGACATTTTATGGATGATTTATTTTTCATTTGGACTGGTTCCAAACAAGAATTGGATACTTTTTTTGAACAAGTTAATTCATCCTCTGTTTTTTAAAATTTACTTTAAATTCTTCAAATCTCAATATTGCTTTTTTAGATGTTCATATTGAACGTCTTAGTAATGGACAACTGAATACAGGTGTTTACAGAAAACCTTGTTTTAGAAATTCGTTATTACATAGAAAGAGTATGCACCCCAGGCATATTTTTAATAATATCATAAAAGGCCAAGCAATTTGAGCCTCCAGGTTGAATCCCACACAATGTAACTTTAAATTAGAATTAATGAACCTACAAGATAGATTAATATCAAGGAATTATAGAGCAGAAGAAGTTAATGTAGGTTTTCAATGTATTGAGAATTTAAGAATGGATAAAGCTTGCCCTTATTTTTCTGAACAAGGGATGGAAATTTATAATGTTGACACTAATAATATACAAAGTAATACGTTGTTGCAGAAAATATCTTTATATTATACAGATGCTTTTCAGGAAATCAGGAACATATTAAGTAAACATTGGAATGTCCTTATAGTGGACCCCAATATTAAGAAAATAGTAGGTGAACATCCACAATTTTTATTTAAAAATAAAAATCATTTTTTATATAGGCTTTTATGAAGTAGCAATGTGAGTAACCACCATGAAAATAGAGATTATCTGGGCACAGTTCCTTGTAATAACTGTAATTTATGTACATATATATGCCCCTCAAATATGTTCATACATCCATGTACATCCAGATTTTTTACTTTTAATGTCAGTGCTACCTGCAATACTGAACACATTGTTTATTTAGCTTTTTGTACATCCTGTCCTGCCTTCTATGTGGGTAAAACCAATAGAAGGCTTAGGGACAGGATGAAAGAACATCTATATCAAATTTGTATTAATTCTACTACTAATTCACTTTCTAAACATGTTTTAGCTACAGATGTTACACATACTTTTAATTTTTTAGTCATTTATGTCAATACTCCTACCCTAAGAGGAGGCAGTGTCATGAATTACACTGAAAGGAATATAGTCAATTGGATTATTAGATTGCAAGCTCATATCCCCCCAGAACTTAATGACACAGTACCTTTAAAACCAATACTTAGAAATAGGAGATTTCATTATAAATGAATATAGTGTTCCTGTTTATATATTTTTTATATATATTTGATTATCAACATTGTAAATATTAACTACTATATATGAATTAATGCATTGTTCATTTTTATTTTTCTTATTTGTTTTATTGGCGCTTTTTATGCAACAGATCATGATGTTATTAATAATAATTGTAAAGCATTAATTAATGTATTTTTATTTTTACTCAAATTGCTTTATTGCAGTTTTGTATGCTAATTTACTATGATGTCATTTTTTAATGATGACTTGATTATATATAAGGTGTTTCTTATTTACTGTGCTTTTGATGGTTTGATAAAGCTATCTTAGCGAAAACGCTTACCTGTCTGTTAATAAATCTTTATCATTATAGAAGAAACACTATTTTTCGTTTTTTGAGACTATGGATTTGTACATGTTCTGAAGAGACGAGTCATTCATTATTTGAACAACTAGTTTTGTGTTACATCATTTGGTCTGAAAAGACTCATATATGAAAAGATTCATATCTGATTTTGTTTATGCCTGCTTGACGCCCGTTCTGAGCAACCAGTTTAATATTTTTATGACTTTTTCTTTACTTTACCTCCTGCTCAGAATTGTGTTTTCCTCTGTGGTAATTTTTGTTATTTGGGTTATAATAATGAAATATTTTGATTTTTGGCCATTGTCCCCTACCATTATTTGTGGCTTTGTCCAGATTTCTTGAGCAAAGAAGTTGATAGATCTGTAGAAGAAGGTAATGACCTCAAGCAGTGGTTACAATTTTAATATTTGCTTATGTTATGTGACATTTGAAGGCTTACTGTGGTAGCACTGTGTGCCATCTGCACTTGATAAACAATGTGGCCAAAACTACTGCTACAATATGTACTACTGTCCTGCACTAGGCAGGATCTTCCGTTAATTGCTGCAGGTTTAACTGGGTTCTCTGTAGTCAGTGTAATGCTGAATCTTAAACCAAGAATATTTCATTGATTTCTCACATTGTGGATATGTTATCCCAAGACTGGGCATTTCAAAGTGAATGAACTGCCATGGGTGCCCAGTCCAGATGTGCTGTCCTTTCTGTCTGAAATTTGCTGTTCAAATGGCAATGACTTCTGGGTGGAGACACTGTTAGCAAGCAGAAATGTACTGTTTTAATGAGAATTTCAGTAGTTCTATATCACTTCCTCTTTCGTTATATAGTACTAAGTGTTAGTTTTGTAATGCCACAGTGAAAAAAGTAAGATATTCTGAAAGTATTGCTGTTGTTCATTCAAGATCTTACTGAAGTGTGCTTTTTTATGAAGTAGATACATAATGGGATAGCATCATATGTTTGGCCTTTTCCATAATTGTTAAATGCATTTTTCATTGTCTACACCCCCACACTAATCATAATATTATAAGGACTGTTTATTACATCAGGTGCCCCCCCCCCCCCCCCACACACACACACACATGCACAAACATACATTCTATAATAATGAGTTTCTGTAAAAACTCCTAAGATCAGAGTTGCAATCCTTGGGTTAGCAGAAATCTTGGAAATTACAGTGCATCACCCTAAAGCATTACCTTGACTCCAGGTTACCACAAACTGTTATTTAGTGTATATAATTAGAAGGTGTGTAAGGGGCATAGCAACCATGTCAGGGAGTGAAGAGCCTGATTAAAAATGCATTAATATATGTATTGGGAGTTGAAACAATATCAGTGTGCATTACAGTAGTTATGCCTCTTAAAGTCACATGAGTCATAAGCTTGAAAACAGAACCAATTAATTTATATACATCCAGCAATCACAGCTTAAGTTTTGTAGTGAAGCTCACAGTTATGCCTCTTGTTCATCTGATGGAGAGCCCATAATAGTGCATTGAATGTCTACTGTTTGGAGGCACTCCTTCAACTGCCAATAGAAAAATCTGGTGGTCATTGCCCATGGGCATCCTCTCTACTCACAGTCATCTTATAAGCATTGCTGGCACTACACAGCATTGCTCTGGCATGCCACTCTTACTTGTGGTGCACCAGAGCTGTTTTGAATGTACGTGTTTCATGCAACTAGCTTCCTATGAAACTACAGCCTGGAATAACCTTGCAGCAAGTAAAGAAAGCTGTGATGCTTTACAGTGGGAGATGACTATTGAAGAAGAGTCAAAGTTGTGTGTGGTGGTCTATGCTTTTTACACTATTGACTAGCAGAGAAGATCATATTGCCATAGCTTCAGAATCCAGTGCTTAGCTTCTCATCATAATAATGTGGCATGCAGCTAGTATTAACACCATGGGAACCACTGCTTCATGATTTAGCTTTGGAGCCACAGTACTGAGCTCTGAATATTATGGCATGCAACTGGTTCCAGAATCATACAGTTTCAAGCTCTAGAGCTGCAATGGGTACAGGTAGTGCCAGAACCAGAGGGGATCTAGAGCTTCACAGTGTAGGTCCTGCATATAGTGCTGAACTGCATATCATAACATTATGGCATGAAACTTGGCATAGCACAGTTGGCCCATAGCTTCAAGATTCTGTTGGAAAATATGTAAAGCATGGTGGAACACATTAGCCTTTCTGCTTTGCTATGTTCAAGGTTTAGGGAAAATCAGTTGCAATACTGTAGATGAACAACAGTGGAGAGTGACACATTCACTCCAATGGAGCTCAGGAAGTTTGCACTGTAACTTCCAATGAATGAAGTCTTAGCCTTTTGACAGAATCAAATTATGTCCTTACATTTCAAACAAATGCTCATATCTCTGGAACCATAGGGGTTATAAAAAAAAAGTATGAATGGCAAACTATTCAGCATAAACTATTTTTATAGTGGTACTATTCTTTGGGTCTATATTAAAATCTTAAAGTCTGACAATATCGAATAAGATATTGTCGACACGAGAATACTGAAAGCGCACTATATCGAACATTTAAACAGAAAATCTCCATAGGGGGAGATGTCTGTTTACTTCAATGTAGTGCATTCTCAGAGTTTGTATATTTAAGTATGGCAGGTGCCTACACACCATTTAGTTTTTTTTAAATTTAGTATTATTTTTTTTCTGGTTTCGATGGTTTAAGACTTCGATCACTAAAGTTCGATCTTTAGTGATTTGAAGTTTTAAACCTTCGAGATTATAATATAGACCCTTAGTCTTTAGGTTCTAGATCTTAAACCAAATTTTATAAGCCACAGTAAACACAGTAACTATTACTGTAACTATTACATTTGTAATATTTTGTAAACAACTTACAATATCTCAGCAATCACTCAAGTTACACACATACCATTAGCAGTATTTTATTTATCCACCTGAGAGCTTTCATATTAGACTAAGGAGTTCTGTCTGTGTTACTTGGATGTTGAGATATTTAGAAAAATGTGAGAATTATATCTATATAAATTAGTATTATAAAAGCAACAGTTAATATGTATTTACCTGCACTAGATAGACGTAAAATATTAATGAAATTGAGTTTGCCATTGTGTAAGCTTTAAGATAAAATCTTTTAAAACCTTATACATAGCATGTTTTTGGAATTATTGATGCAAATATGAGTAAGCAATATTTGACGCCTAGAAGCGTCAGTAGGAGCTAACTGCAGATGCTCCTTGAAGCATCACTCAGATGTAATGAGTTAATGATTACACTGTTGTTCCACCATTAGTATGTTTTTTTTTTAAAAGAAACATCTTTATTAAATTATTACTTATAACATAGGCAATCATACATTTATTTAAATGAAAACAAACCATATTGACATAATTTTAGTTGCAAACATTATACATCACTTATAATCTACCCAATCATTGCCAGTCAGACATTACATAGCTCATTCAAATCCTACCTTGTTTTAAACCCCATCCTTCCCTGTATGTATTGTTCAATGATTCCCATTTTTTTCTATGTGATTTGCTCCTATGCTTTTCTAAAGATAACAATTCCAGTTGTTTTATCTCTGGTACGCTGTTCACTCCTTCTAGTACAGTTGGTTTAGACTTTGATTTCCATTATCTAGTAATTGTTTTTTGGCAGCTACCATAGGCAATTCCGATTCTGTATAATCGCTCAGAAAAATCATTTTCCTAGATACACCAATTCGCTCATCCTGTATCTCTGATAGACTGTTCTGCAGGGAATCTTTAAAATCTGCCAACTTGTTAAACTTCCAGAAAATATGTTCCTAATTATCTCTTTCTTCCCTATCACACTTCCAACATTTGCTGTCTGTGTGAGGAAAAAATCACTGGCATCTATTAGGGGTATAAAAATACTTATGTAAACATTTCCAAGCAAAAATACTAAATCTTCTAGACTTTGTTCCATTTTTAGGAGAAATGCATATGCCCCCCTCATTGTTTCTTTGTGAATTGCTTTGCCAGTTTTTCTTCCTAATTCTTTCTAACCTCCTACAATTGATTCTTATAGTTATTGTGCAGGATATTTCATATACTTTACTAATTTTTCCCTTTTTTAACATCAGCTTTTGTTCTATATTCTACTAAACATTCTAACAGTGCTATTCTTCAATTTAGGACATCCCTATTTCTTTTTCTTTGCCTATACTTTGATATCAATCCTTGATAGGGAGGGCCATCTCTATCATGGAGTCCAAATAAATTCTTGGTGTCTTCCCATTCTATCACCTTTCCTTCTTTAGTTATTTGCTACCAATACCTTGAGTCCTTTGCCAGTTTTCTCCAATAACTTCCAGCCTTCTCTTGTCTATTGTCTGCATTCCTAATTCTAGTCATCCATATCTGTAGAATCCCCTTTATTCATTCCTGTGTTGTCTTACTTCTTAGAATGCTTTCTGCTACTTTACAAATATAATATTCTGTATGATTATTGTTCTTCTCCTTAAATATATGCATCCAAAATCGAAGTCTCTGCTTGCTTCTTGAGCTTCCCCCTTATTTCATCATCATCCCCTTCCACTTTGAATTATAGATTTATGCTTGTGCTATATGAAGGGGCCTTAACTGTGCAGCTCTGAAATACCCCTTCAAATCAAGTATTCCAATTTGCTTTGTTCTGTTGGAAGAATCAGCTTATCCCACTTGAATCTTGCCATCTTCCCCTCCAAGATAAAAAATCATCAGCTGTTTATTAATTGCTATCTACAATGTCTCCTCTGGTTGATAAAAATATGCCTGGCCTGTGTATAAGACTAAAGGGACTAAAACATTTAACTGCTTGTATTTTATTTTCCATATCCATATAACAGAGCTTTCAGTTTCTCAGTTTTTGTATTATCTTTTGTTTAGTCTCTTCTCACATATCTTTAGCTGCCTCACTGGAATAATTTTTAATTCATACTCCTAAGTACTTCATTTTATAGTGTCTCCATAAATATGGATATTGCTGAACCAATTTGTATGTGGGTACATAATTTACACCTATTGTTTTTGTTTTAGCTTCATTAATTTTATATCCCAAAAATATCTTAAACTTTCTCAAAATATTCCACAGCACTGAAATGCCTTTTTCTGGTTTTGTCAGGAGTAAAATAATATAATCTATAAATTGAGCCAGCTTTTTTACCATACCAATTATATCCTTGAATTTCTGAGTCCCTTATTTTGTTTGTCAGTAGTTCTAAATATATTGCAAGTAACAAAGGGGAGATAGGACATCCCTGCCTGGTTCCTCTGCTCAAGCAGAGATTATCAGAGAGGACCCCGCCACTTTAATTTTTGTCTCCGATACCTTCATCTGTCCTCCTAATCAACCTTATAATTTTATCAGGGAACACAAATGCCTTCATTGTTCTTCTCATAAAATCCCAGCTTACTCTGTCAAATGCTTTCTTTGTATCAAGACCCATCAACAATGGTGGTATGTTCATACATTCTGCTTCCCTCTGGATCATCACTGTTCTGTTTGTATTGTCAAATGCGTGTGTCCCCTCCACAAAAGCACACTGATCCATATCTATAAATTTTGGCATCATTTTTGCCATTTGTTTAGCCATTATAGACATAAACACTTTATAGTCATGATTTAGTATTGAGATAGGCCTGTATGAAGCTGGATTTGATGGATCTTTACTCTCTTTAAGTATTACAGCTGCCACTGCTTTCCTCCAGGATGTTGGTACTTTTTTCCTCTTAAAATACTGTTAAACATAGCCTTATAGATCTTTATCAGTTTTTCCTCCTGGCTTCTAAACTTCCACAGAAATGCCATCTATTCATGGAGACTTACTTGTAGATTTGTTATACATCACCATTTATGTCTCATCTCCTCCTGTTCTAACTGTTAGTAATTGAGCCTCATCTACCTCTAACCTTGGTGTATTTAATTCTTCCACAAGCATTTTCATTTGCATCTTTTCTTGATTTCCATATTTCTCTGCTTTTACAGACTTTTATAAAAATTTCCAAAATATTTCTAATACTTCTTCAAGATCCCTTATCTTCCTTGTTATAAGCTCCCTAAGCTTGGTGACAGACCTTTTTACTTTCTGTTGCCTGAGTAATTGTGCTAAAAATTTTTTGCCTCTAAAATTATTATCAAAAGACAGTTGCTTAACAGCAGTCTTTCTAAACCTTAGCATATTATCAAGGTAATCTCTTATTTTCTCTTTAACATTCTGCAGTTGCTCCTCTTGTTTGGTGAGATTTCCTCCTATTCTGAAAAACTTTAACATTTATCAGCCCTTCTAAATAATTATTTTTACTTCTTAACCATATCTCTCTTTCTTTTATTTGCATCCCATTTTTAAACTCCACTTTAATTTTATCTCACTTCCTAGAAGACATTTTTCTCTTCTCTAATAGCTCCTGAATAATTTCCACTACCCATTCCTTAAATTCCTCTCTTTTCAACAGATGGGTGGAAAAGTATGCCAGTGTCTCATTTTTATTTCTTTACCCTGTGTTTTTATTTTAGTTATTATTGGTGCATGAGCTGACATAGTTATTGAGTGGGTATGAAGACTTTCAATTAAATCGACATATTCCTGTGAAATACAAATTCTGCCAAGCCTAGCCCTGGTTTTGTATCTTGGGGAGTAATATGTAAATTTACTTTGACCTCCAGTACTGAATTCACATATTTCATGCCAAATGTTTTCATAAATTTCTTCAAAAATCCACCCTCCTTTGTTATATTTTCCTTTCTGGGTGCCCCAGACAAGTCTTCACTGCTGCAAATCAAATTGTAGTCCCTACCAATTAGTAGTAATCCTTTCTGGAAAATTATTATTTCTCCCAAATTTTCTTAAGCTCCATTGTAGCAGTTTTAGGTGAAATATAAATGCATTCCAGTGTAATCCTCCTCCCTTGACAGTAGCCCCTTAGTGCTGCAAATCTAACATTTTTTATATTTTTATAGCCTCTTCTATATGCATAAAGGCTCCTCTTACAATACTGCTCTTTTCCTTTTTCCAAAGTATTCCACTGAATAACCATCCTGAACACTTTTTTTTATCAAATTCACAAATTCAGTTCTTTCCAGGTATGTCTCTGTAGCATAGCTGTTTGCACTTTACATTTTACTAGAGTTCACTACTATTGCTTTTTCATATTTATCTGTCAGACCATTGACATATAAAGACATCACAGAAAGCATCACTGTGTTAAAAGGTTATTATTCCCACCTTTTACGTGTAACAGATTTTTAAAGTGTCTGGTTCTAGCTTTTGTGGTATATGCATACAGTGTTTGTCAGGTTGATATTTTGTACAGTTGTTTCTTGTCATATCCATTTGAGCCTGTGTCACATCTTACAAATTGAAAGCCTTCAAAAAAAAATAATAAAACACACCCCAGTACCCCAGTAAAGCTCCCAATAACTTTATACTAACACAAAAATATGTGCATCTTAAAATATTGAAGTTTTACCCTCCACATAGGAGCATGTTTCCCAAACTGACAACCACACCCATAAACTTGGGTTAACCTAAAAGAAAGGTTATTCATGCTAAGATGAACGGTACAATCTTTGTTGTCTGGTTTTGTCTTATCTTTATAGTTCTCTCAGATAGGAAAACACTTGAATGCTTTCATATAACATCATCCCCTAGCCATTTCTCTTTATCAGATTGTCTCCATGGAGACATGAGGACCAGGTACAAAGTTGTTACTATAGCATTCATTTATATGCTAGTAAAATGTTTGTAATATTCAGTGTTCTTTTTCATTTACTTGCTTTCTGGCTCTTTTGGGCAATGTTTTCTTTTTTTTTTTTTACATTGCAGTACCTATAGGTGCCTATATTTAGTAAAAGTGAACAAGGAGAAAGATAGAAGGGAGAAAAAAACAGGAGCACCTGTTTATATTAGTATCCACATTACACTTAAAAATTTACTTTATAGCATGCAAAGAAAGTCATGCACTAAAAAAGTATTACTTTTAAGAAAAAAATGTTTTACTTGCAGTTAACTTTATCCCTCATCTTCCCTTCTCTTAAGCATTTTTCTGAGCATTAATGACATGAACTATGGGCAAATGCCTTAGAGTACTGCATAAGTTTAGTAAAGTCCAAAAAGTCAAATATTTCCAGATTTTCTTGTTCTTTCATGTTTCACAAATATAAGTATTGCTTTGTAATCCTGCATTTGTCATTTTCTATGTGACTTGTTTTATTCCTGTTCAATTCCATCTCCCATATCCAGTCTCTGCTTCATTGCCTATGTGCTCTTGATTCTTCTAGTCAATGCTTTTGCTTTTTTCCTTATCTCAAGCATTTTCCACTGAAACATTGGAAAAGGTTTCATTGGTCTGTGGTCTTTATTAGTAGAAGAACAAGAAGAAGAATCTCCTTTTGTTTCACAGCTCACTTTTTGTCACTTTTTGTCAGACAAACTTTTGTATTTCCTCCTTAGCATGTACTGCATCAAAAATGATTTTGTCCCTCCAGGAAAGGATATTTTGAAGATAGCTGGGTACCGCAGTTTGAATCACATGCCTACTTCTCAGCATTCTCTGAATAGTGGAATACATTTACTCCTCTTCTGCCTGGTGTACAATGAGTAATCATTCTCTACAAACACTCTACTGTCTCCCACTTTTAGTACTTTGTTTTTCTGCCACAGTTTTGTCAGAATCAACTCCTCCTGCTGGTAGAATTGTATCTTTACTGCTAAGGGTCTAGGTTGCTTTCTCATGTTTACGTTTGGAGCATACATACCCTATGTCCTTTTAGTTAATAACTCCTGCTGTAGAATAGCAGTCCAGTTGCTTATTTGTGCTTTCATAGAATTAATAGAGTTTGTTCCTTCCTGCTTCTCTGGTACAGCAGAAAATTTTAGGTTTTCTTATGTGCTCTGTTCTCTAATTCTATTATTTCTTAAAAATCTCTTCTTGGGTCTTAAAGATAACTTTTCAGGAATACAAATTCTCCTTAAACGAACTCTCAATTCCATGAGGGTACTCATACTTACCTCCAAATCAGTGGGCAGAAGCATTGAAACAAGTCCAAACTCTTATATCCCAAGGGGCAGTAGACCCTGCCCCCTCAGATCAAACAGGCAAAGACTTTTATTCCAGACTATTCCTTGTTCGCAGAAAAGGGGGCACTTGGTGCCCCATCCTGGATCTGAACACCTTCCTGGTGGTCCACAAATTCAAAATGCTAACTTTGCAGCAGCTGCTGCCTATGCTGACAAAAAATGCCTGGTTAGTTACCCTAGATCTAAAAGATGCCTACCTCCACATCCCCATAAGAGAATCCTGCAGGAAATTCCTTTGCTTCAGAGCAGGCTCACAACACTTTCAGTTCTCTGTGCTACCCTTTGGCTTATCTATGCTCTCAGGGTAATCACCAAATGCTTAGCCCCGGCCATAGCCTTTTGCAGACAAAAATAAAAATATACAAATTTACCCTTATCTGGACAACTGCCTCATTCAGACAGATTGCAAAGAAAAGCTCCTAATGGACCTCCTCTTTGTCAAAACTCTCCTAACCTCCTTAGGGTACACCATCAACAAGAAGAAATCAAGTCAAACATCCTCCAGGAAGATCATTTTCTTGGGAGCACTGCTGGACACATCATCCCAAATGGCCTTCCTATCCCCAGAAAAACAGAGCTTCCTGTGTGTCTATTTTACCCAGCTGGCTTCCAGAAGTCTCCTCACTATGAGGAAATTCCTGCAAGCCTTGGGATACATAGC
The DNA here is from genome assembly GCF_019279795.1 of Protopterus annectens. Classification (NCBI taxonomy): domain Eukaryota; kingdom Metazoa; phylum Chordata; order Ceratodontiformes; family Protopteridae; genus Protopterus; species Protopterus annectens. The sequence goes on from NC_056735.1 coordinate 557,216,434, forward strand.
ATCTTGCATCCTTCTAATTCCTATGGCCAGGCTTCACATGAGAAAACTTCAGTGGTACTTAAAGAACATTTGGTGTCAGCACTCTCAACTTCTAGAGACCTCTGATCCTCTGAGCCCCTGTATAAAGGCTGTGTTTTTCTGGTGGGCAGGGGCCTGTGCCCAGAACAAGGGTATTTCTTTACCCTCTGCCCAACCAGGCAGACCATTACCACAGATGCCTCAGACGTAGCTTGGGGCACTCACCTAGAAGGCAGGTGCACCCAGGTTCTTTGGGATGCTCAGCACCTTCCCTTACACATCAACCAAAAGGAAATGATGGCAGTAGAAAAGGCTCTGACATCCTTCAAACCCCATCTCAAGCCAGGGGTTCTCCTTATCAAAACAGACAACACCACAATAATGTGGTACATCAACAAATAGGGAGGGACCCAATCTTACCCTCTGTGCAGGCTAGCCATGAACCTCTGGCTGACAGCCGCTTCCATGGGACTACACCTGATAGCCCAAAACCTACCAGGGATCAACATCATCCGGGCAGACCACTTAAGCAGAAACTTACTGGACCCACACAAATGGCAGCTCCACAGAAAAATATTTTTACAAATCACGCAGGCATGGGGGAATCCGGAGGTGGATCTCTTTGCTTCGCATCTCAACCATCAGTTGAAAAAATTCTGTACCAGAGAGTATCACCATCTAGCATTGAAGGTGGATGCCTTGACTTTCCTCTGGAGCACCCTCTTTGTGCATGCATTCCCTTTTCTGCCTCTTATTCCTAAGGTCCTGATCAAAATAAGGGAGGGGAGACCAAAGGCCATCCTCATTGCTCCAGACTGGCCCAGACAACATTGTTACACCTTACTGCACAGCCTGACCTTACAGTCTCCCGAGTAGCTTGCCCTGATCTCAGACCTCTTAACTCTGGTGGGGGGAGGATGCTGCACCCAGACTTGTAGACTCTCAAACTATCAGCATGGCTAATACTCTAAAGGCAAACAAGGGGCCCCTGTTAAACAAACAGGTTCTATACATTATCACAGAGGCCAGAAGGCTCAGCACCAGAAAATCCTATGCAGGAAAATGGAAAATATTCTGCTCCTGGAAACAGTCCAAAGGGGGCAATACCTCACAACTTTCCATCCCTCTTATCCTGGACTACCTAACAGAGCTACTTAATAGTGGCCTCTACTTCTCCTCTATTAAAATCCATTCTTCAGCCGTTTCAGCTCATTTTGATACAGAACAGCCCCTGTTCCTCTCATCCTTTGATTAAACAATTCCTCAGAGGGGCTTCTAATATCAGACCTCCCAGAAGTCACTCACTCCAGTCTGGGGCCTGAATTATGTTTTGGAAAAACTAACTTTACCACTCTTTGAACCTGCTGCTTCAACAGAACTTAGATACCTCTCCTGGAAGACTGCTTTTATCCTAGCTATCACCTCAGCCAGAAGGGTTTCAGAACTTTAGGCACTGATGGTCATTGAGCCAGCCCCTCATCATCTTCCATGCAGAAAGGGTCTCCCTGAGGACTAATACCTCCTTTATGCCCAAAGTGGTATCTAATGTAACTCTCAACCAGGCCATACATCTACTCACCTTCTTTCCTTACCCTCAAAACAAGGGGGAAAGAATTCTGCACTCACTAGATGTGCACAGACAGCTCAGATACTGTCTGGACTGTACTAAACCCTTCAGGAAAACAGAACAACTACTCATCAGCATTGCCCCAGGGGCAGTGGCGGCTGGTGACTTCAAATCACAGGGGGGCTGCAGGAGACAACTGAATGGGTGGGGTCAAGGGGAAGGGGTGTGGTCAACCAGAAAGGGGAGGAGCTATGCACAAAACCACAAAAAACTAACTTTAATTAAATACGCTGCCCTGGGTGGCAAACCATCATTATGAAAGTCCAATCAAGACAAAAATAAGTGTAGAAGAATAAAAATATTTCAATGCATTGGCTCCATGACAGCTTACTTAATATCTACATGGAAACAAAAGGTTGTGAGGCATGAAAAAATAAATTACTTTTTAAATACATTACTGGAATGCCAGTCAAAATCAAGTATAAGAAAAACCAGAAGCACTCAACTCAAACCACTTCTCCTTGTACTGCAGTTCTAATATATAATATATTCAGCTTTATTAAAGTACCAAGTAACATGCTGAAAGTAGAAATCTATGCGATGCCCCCACTTGTAAAAATGTTTCTTATCCAAAAAAGACTTGCTACCTAACAACTTGTCTCATGGGGAAAACATGATAAAAGTAAAAAATGAAAAGCAAACAAGAAACAAGCTCAAGATACATTGCTTAAAGGATTACTATATAGGTTATGGACCACACATGATTGGCATTTTGTTTAGTTTATGGGTAAAGTCTGTAGAGATGACTGGAAGTCTCCAACAAGTGTAATGAGCTTTTTAAAATAATGGAATCCTGTCCTTTAATACCCAAGGCTTATACATTATCTAGTCAAGTATTTTCTGCATGGCAACAACAGAAAGGCTTTCAATGTTGGCAATTCTTTAACAGTATGCTTATTAAAGCTTACTTGCATCTTACGATCTCAGAAAAGCTTACCTTATGGTCATTAAAGCATTGCTACTTAAACACAGAGCAACAGGCACTTTGAGTAATAAGCATAAATCAACAGTACAAAAATATGACAGAAACCAGACCATTCTGCAAAATCAAGGACAGATGAAAAGCCACTGTAGTACTTATGCAGTGTGTCCTCCCCATCCAAGGTAGATACAACTACTCCTTGCCTTGCTTGGACACATCCAGAGTCACTACATGGGGAGTGGGGTGCAACAAGCATGTCACAATTTGAAATCTCTCTGGCTGACTGTGATGGCCCTGACACATTTGTCATACCTCTCAACCTCAAGAGCAAGAAATCTGGACAAAGCCATACACAGAAGTGGGACAAAGGCCCAAAAATAAGGACAATTTTAAATATTGCTCTAATAAACTTAGAAAGATAATAGAATAGGTCTTGCATTAGTATGAATTTTCTGAAGGGTATAAAATCTGAAACTCAAATGTCTGTCATTTTCTAACTTCAGTCTTTAGTGATTTGTCACTAATTTGCCAAAAAACACAATTTTATGAAAAATGGACCAAAAATGTGATGCAAAAATATAAAATAGACACACAATACAGCTGCTACCTGTCAAAGAAGGGACACTTTAATATTAGTACTGCTACCTTGAGCAGGTGACAAAATAATCTACATGCATTTCAAGTAATCTATAACTTTGATTATTACAGTTATTTCTTAATTGTAAACCCTCCATGTTTTCTTCCAAAATTGCTATTTTGCGGAGGGATTATTAGGGGGAAGAGCAACATTTTGAGCCAAAAATTGGGGATAGTTGAGAGGTTGGCTATGCCTAATTCTATAAAGCAATTTATTTGCATGTACCTCTCAACCTGTTAATGCAGTAAATCTGAACAAGGCCAAATATATTGGGGGCACATATAAACAGTACTAAAATTGCTCTTGTATAAATTGAGACAGTTGATAGAACAGCTCTTACTTTAACATGCATTTTTCTGAAGGTTTAGAAGTCTGAAACTTATTATTTAGTGACTTAATTCCTAAATGATTTGCCAGAAAACTACAAATTTTATGAAGAACAAACCAAAAATAAGAAGCAAAAATCTATTCATTCTTTGAAAATCTGGACAGTTGGGAGGTATAGTTCAGCTGGGCCTGTCTGAGTTTGCTGCCCTTCCCCCCTGACAAAATAATGGTTAAATGGAGCCTCTGCAGCCATTCCAATGAACCATTACTTGGCTATTTCACTCCATTTACCATAAACACTAATGTGCATACTGCTTTACTTCTATGATGAGTTGGACTTCATTTGAAAGTTTTATTTTGTATTTTACAGCACAAACACTAAGTCATCTGTTAAACAAAGCAATGCAGCCTCACAATGAAAACTTAGCATTAAAACTTCTCTGCCCTTGAAACTCACATTCATTGAAACAGCATTGAAACCCACATTCAAAGAAAATACATTTTGCCAGTGGCAGATAAAGATTAATTTTGGGCTGTTTTCAAATCATAGGCCCCTTGCATATGAAACATACATGTGCTCTTTGATACACCTTCCTCATTGTACTAAAATTATATTCCTTGTACAATACAGTACAATTGTTAGAGGGTGTTTTAAATTTGTTTTAAACATTTTTCCAGTAAGCAATGAAACAAACCATATGCACCCATAATGGCAAAACTGCCCAGTTGAGAACATTTATCATAAAAAAGTCTACAATTCTACAGTCCACCATTATTAGTAAATATGCACAATTCCACAGTCCACCATTATTAGTAAATATGCACAATTCTACAGTCCATTATCAGTAAATATGCACAATTCTACAGTCCACCTTTATCAGTAAATATGCACAATTCTACAGTCCATTATCAGTAAATATGCACAATCTCTGAAGTAAGTCATCTAAATAATTCCACATTAAAGAAATCTGTAACTAATGAAGCGGTTGCTGCTAGCAATCACCTTTATATTTCATGGTTTCATTGAAAAATAAAGTGTCTGTTGCCCCTCAGGAATAAATTGCCTATATTACATTAAAAAATGATAAGCTAGTAATAATATTGCAAGAGGAAATGGATGGCAAACTGATAACAGACTCATATTTAGTATCTTCACCAAGGAGAACATTCTCAGTACGGCAGCATCCACCCCTTGTGGGAGTAGAACCCACAGCCTTCTGCATTAAAAGCAAGTACACAACCTGTTGTGCTATAGTATTAACTAGGCAAAGCACTAAACTTCTATTCCCCTGCAGCTCTCAGCTCCTTGTAAAATCTACTCAATACTCAACTGCATCTCAACTTTGCAGCTCAAGAAAACTGGAAAAAGCCAAAATGTATTGGGGGGGGTCAAAAGCCCAAAAACCAGGGACACATTAAACATTGCTTGTATAATCTTGGAAAGTTGCTAGAATAAAATGTTGTGTTGCCACCATACATTTTACTGCCAAGGTCCCTGAGCAAAAAACAGTCAGAGTAACATACCACTACGCCACATCAGCTGCTTTGTAAAAGAAAGGAAGACTGAAACTTAAATGGCTATCATTTAGTGAATTCAGTTCTCACCGTAGCTGTCAACCTCTTAGTACAAAACACCTGGACAAACCCAGTAATGAGGGAATACAACCCTCAAACATATTCAGTGAATTCAGTTCTTGCCATAGCTGTCAACCTTAGCACAAAAACCTGGACGAAGCCAATAATGGGGAAATACAGTCCCAAAATTAGGGACAAATTTAAAATATTCATCTTATAAACTTAGAAAATTGCTAGAAAAAAAGGTTGTGCTACTATGTATTCTGAAGAACATGAAGTTTGAAATTCAAATGCCGGTCAATTTTACTGCTGACAGAACAAAAACAATTTTCAGCAGAGACCCAGGGATTAATACTGCAGACACGTCTTTGTAAAATGACAGGGCACCAGAGCAAATCCACACAAACACAGGGAGGAGATGCAGACTGCACACAGAAGCCACCCCAACCAAGAATCAAACCAGAAAACCTATAGCTGTGAGGCAACAATACTACCACTGCACCATCAAATATGCAAGGAATTAAACATTCAGAAACCTGAAGTCTGAAATTCAAATACCTGTCAATTTTACTGCTGACAGAACAAAAACAATTTTCAGCAGAGACGCAGGGATTAATACTGCAGACACGTCTTTGTAAAATGGCAGGGCACCAGAGCAAATCCACACAAACACTGGGAGGAGATGCAGACTCCACACAGAAGCCAACCCAACCAAGAATCAAACCAGAAAACCTATAGCTGTGAGGCAACAATACTACCACTGCACCATCAAATATGCAAGGAATTAAACATTCAGAAACCCTTAAGTCTGAAATTCAAATGCCTGTCAATTTTATTTAACATTTTTTAATCAGGACAGTCTGACTTGGAACAAAAAAACAATTTTCAGCAGAGGCTCAGGAAGAAATAATGCAGACATGTCTTTGTAACATGGGAGGACACAAAAGCAAACCCACACAAACACAGGGAGAAGATACAGACCCCACAAAGAAGGAACCCCAGCCAAGAATCAAACCCGAGAACCTGCAGCTGTGAGGCAACAATGCTACCAGTGCACCATCAAATAAAAACAAATCCATACAAACACAGGGAGAAAAGAAGGAACCCCAGCCAAGAATCAAACCCGAGAACCTGCAGCTGTGAGGCAACAATGCTACCAGTGCACCATCAAATAAAAACAAATCCATACAAACACAGGGAGAATATAACAAACCCCACAAAGAAGGAACCCCAGCCAAGAATCAAACCTGAGAACCTGCAGCTGTGAGGCAACAATGCTACCAGTGCAACATCAAATAAAAGCAAACCCACACAAACACAGGAAGAAGATAACAGACCCCACAAAGAAGGAACCCCAGCCAAGAATCAAACCTGAGAACCTGCAGCTGTGAGGCAACAATGCTACTACTACACCATCAAATATCAAGCATTGCAACATTTACAAACCACAGATATTATGAGGAACAGATCAGATCAAATATGAGGCAAAAATCTGCAATTTTTTTTACAAATGGTGGTGGGTAGGGAACTCAAGTCTTTAACACCTGCATACAGGGTACAGGGTTCAAGCGTGAGGTATTCCCTACCACACCACCATGAGCACCTGGGGCATTTACACACACACACACACACACACACACACACACACACACACACACACACACACACACACACACACACACACCATAAAGTCAATCCAGTATAAACATTGTAAAGTAAAAAGCACCATAATATATCCAGCTAACACACACACCATAAAGTCAATCCAGTATAAACAAAAGTAAAAAGCACCATACACTTACCTGTCTGTTCTCCATAATATATCCAGCTAACGTACATCCTGCCCGCGCAATACTCCAAAGACCCGCGAGATCCCAAGCAAAGCTCCTTCCCGACGAGATCCCAAGCAAAGCTCCTTCCCGACGACGAGATTGTCCTGACTGCTGCTGTTGCAGTCCGGACCCGACACATAATCCCAGCGAGTCTGTGCACTTTAAAGTGCACAGATGTCTCCTTGTGTCCCCCTATGGGGACTGCCGGACTGCCTGGACCGACAGTAGTTGGGACTACTGCGCATGCGCGAAGTCCGCGAAATTTAAAACATTTTTTTTTCAATTTTTTATTTTGAGGGGGCTGCAGTCCGGCAGCCCAATGCCATGAGCCGCCCCTGCCCAGGGGCAAAGGGGAAGCCTATTTCCAAACAAACCATTTCTGAATGGATATCACACTATATCCATTTTTGCTATAGATTGCATGGGAACCCCCCCTAAGTCTATTCAAACCCATTTCACTAGGGCAGCCTCCACTTCCACAGCATTCATCAGAGTAGTTCCCACCAGAAACATCCTGGAAGCTGCCACCTGGACTTCTGTCCATACCTTTACCAAGCATTACCACCTACCTATATTTCCTAAGGCTAGGGCAGGGTTTGCCTCTGCAGTTCTGCAGGGCATGCTGACCCATTCCTAGGTCTCTTACTAATCCTACCACCCTCCCCTCTCTTCAGCTTTGGGAATCCTCCCACAGGTGATGACTGTAACACTGAAACACAAAGAATATAGTACAGTTGTGTACACTTACCATAAATGTAGATGTTTGAGTGTATTCACTGTTGCAGTCCTACTTTCCCACCCCCTTTTCCCCTTATAATACATTTCTAAAGGTGGCTTTTAGCCACCAGGACCACTTTACCATATTTACTTGGGCCTCTGACTGGTTAGGGCAAGAAATACTGATGTAATGGCATTGGCTGCCTTCCTTTATAGCACTGAAGACTTGACATCAGGCAGCAAGCAGCAGCAGCTGATGCAGAAAAACATTGACTCTGGTATTCGGGCCAGCTGAGGGATACCACAGCAGGGATAACCCACAGGTGATGACTGCAACAGTGAATACACTCAAACATCTACATTTATGGTAAGTGTACATAACTGTACTTTATCTGTAGTATCTAGTGTACTCCCAACAGTGTTGCAGGAATTGCTCGTTGGTCAAGAGTGTGTGCAGGTATTATGCCCCCCACACATTCACCCACCTAAAATACCCCTTTAAGTCCCCTACTGGTGCCCCCCCCTGGCAGACACACTCACATATGCAGCCCCGCAAATACACACACATGATCATACTTCCTGGCCATACTAAAAATGCCTTTCCATAGGCAGTTCTGAAAGAAAGAACATGGCTAATTATCATATACTTGTCCCCATCATGTTTCATTAGCATTTAGCACAGCTGCAGAGGCTGCAAACCTCAGTGCTGCACTTCTTTGATTTGTAGCACCGCGGTAAAGCTGGCACTGAATCAGAAATGGTTACCACACAGTGTACACATCATATACACCTCACAGTAAATTTATTTGATTCAGGTCCTGTGATACAAAATATGATTTGAAAATTACTGTGAAACAACATTTACAAATTAAATTTCACAATTTCCCAAAACTCATGGCCCATAAAATGACTACACTAAAAATTCAGATCAAAATTCCAGTTATACCTGTACAATAGTAAGTTAATTAAAATGAGAAATATAGTTTTTGTTTTAACATTCATTTCAGCAAATGTCAGTAGCTCTGACAGAATTCAACAGTTTGAGCTTGAATTTTTGACATACCACCTGTGAACCACCACTACGTGGACAATGAAGCTACATTTTCATAACTCAAATCTAAATACAAGATGACATTTACAGGTAGAATTGCACAGTGACACAGAATAGTTCAATAGAAGGGTCTCTAAAATGGCAACTGTGACATTTACATACTAAAATTGCAATCATTTAGTTAAAATGAGCAGCTCACTTGTTTGTTAGTTGTTTTTGACAGGTGCCCATACTGCTAACAAACTAATCTTTTTGAGATCAAATTTTCGGCTTACCACCTGTGAATTACCATTGCCCAAAGTGTGGCATGTGTAGCCTGGATCTAGAATGTGATTTGTGAAAATGATAAGACATTTACAGACTGAACTGTGTAATAGCACATAACAGTTTAATAGAAAGGTTTTTTAAAGGAGAACCAAACCCACAAACCCACAAAAAACATGTTTATTTCATCATGGTTTTGTGTTTCTTACATTTTGACACCACTCTAGGACTATGTACTGGTTTTTAAATATTTTTATAAATAATTTCTGAGTCTAACCAAATGGGGTCTAACATCTTGAAGTGAATTTGATAGTTTATTCTGCCTCTAGGTTTCCCACAATGCAGTGCTTGTCGGCAAAAAAAAAAAAAAAATCATGCAAGCCTCTTTCTTTCTAGAGCTCCTGTTACTGCGTTGATGTTTCATCCATACACTGATGTCTTTCAGTCAGTTTTGAGTAACATTTCATACCATTCAATTACTGCTTATAACACAAACAGTGCAAACACCACAGAACAGCCTTACAAAGTACTTTTTACTGCTGGTTCTTTTTTAGAATGGCTAAATTGCAGGCTTTTTTGAAGCCTGAATTGTACTACTTCAACTCATCTTCCATCCCCCTTTACATGTAACTTCTCTAGCAGTCAAGTTGCTAAGGTTAATTTGAGCTGCTACCTGCTGTGATTGACACCTCACAGCAGGAAACTTGACTCATGTACTGTTTCCTTGTTCTAGCCTTTACTTTCTGTGTAGGTAGTGGAAGGGTCAGGGAGCTGTGACATCACAGCATGGGTAGGTTTTTAGTATGTCCATGGTGATGTCAGTTTGGGGAGGGAATTGGCCAGAAAACTACCTGTATTCATTGGCATTAATGTCATCAGTGAACTGGAGATTACAGCAAGCTTTTCCATGGTAGGATAAAAGTTATTTTTTTTAAGTGAAACCACCACGGTACATTAAGGTACTGTTCTCATAGAGAGAAACAGTAAATTTAAAATATTTTAAATTCTGTGTTGCTTATTCATAGCAGGGACTGTAAATAGGGAGAAAAACAACAAAGAAGTTGAGCATTCAGTAATAGAATCCTGTTGTCCTTTAATTGACTACTTAAAACACACATCACAGACAGCTGAAATTATAGAAAATCTTTGTTTTCCATAGCTCTTTAGCATTGCATCTTTGAAGGGAGTCAAAATTTCATTATCTGTTGCAGAAATAAGAAAGAACAAAAAGGAATACCACATAAAAGATTCCGCTTTGAGAAGCCCACATCTTATAACATTAGCAGTGGTTCTCCTGACTTCTCAAATTAAGTTCTGCCATTTATGGACTACCAGCGGGTATAGCAGTCTGTGTTTGGTAGCACATAATGAAGATTCCAGAAGATAATGTCAGTCTTCTAACACTGAGATAACGAAGTTTTTGTATTGGAAGTAAAATTGACTCATTCAGAAAGTAAAAGAACTGAGGTACTTGAGACCCAGTCATTTTATCCAGCAGAAGAAATCAAAACACCTCCTGGAGCTTAATCAAAACTTATTACACTCCCAAAACATAGAACTCTCTTTTCTGAAAATATTGATATTGTTAAACATTGGCCAGAGGTAAAAATCAGTTTTCTAAGTGCAATAAAACTCTTCAGTGTTGTCAAGTTTTGAGCCTTGCTATACTTTCCATAACAATGAAGCCGCTCATCATGGTGTTCAGCCTTATCTCCTGGCAGTCCATTCTTGTTCAGATTGCCAGTTCTCATCACGTCTGCTACTTGCTTTGTCTACCACTGCACCCAGTTTTATCTAGTTCTGATCAGTCTTATATTAACTGGCTTTGCAAATATGTCGATTGGAAGACAAGTGTCTAATAATGTCTAAAATGTGAATACAAGGAGTAAGAAGGGCAGCATCTTTTAGTACTAGCATGCCCTCTATTCTTCACATTCATTCAGGCTCTATGCTTCTGGAGTTATTTTCTGCCTTACTGGGAAAAAATAAACTTACCAGTGCATGTTCAGAAGTACATATAAAATTCAGATGTTCAAATGGATGGCCACCGAGCAACTCAAGACACTGTAGATGCATTTCATTCTCCTAAAGATTTTTCCTTAGACTGTTTTCTAGAAATAGTTGTATGATTTGACAGGTAACTTCCTGTAGCAAGATTTGGCAGCATTTACTGATGTGTATCATATGGCTCATTACAAGTGCTGAAACACTACGAAAAAGACTGAAAATGCAGATGAAGAAGAGTAAATCTCAAGCATCACTTTTCTATACCCCTCAACTAGATTTCTGCAGAATGTCCAAATTTTTTGCCTCATATTTTTGGTCTGTTTCTCATAAAATTGTGGTTTTCCGGCACATTGTTGGTAAGTCATTGAGGGCTGAAGTCAGAAAATAATGACAGACATTTGAGTTTCAAACTTCATACCCCTCAGAAAATTCATGATATTGCAAAATCTGTTGTTCTGTCAATGTTCTAAGTTTGTAAGAGCAATATTTAAAAAGTGTCCTTATTTTTAGGCATTTGTTCCCCCTTTATTTATGGAGTTGCCCAGATGTTTTGCTCTAAGAGGTTGAGAGGTATGCTTTTGTCCTTTGAACTTGATTTCTGGAACCCTCATACCCCCTGTACTTACCATGTGCCAACTGTGAAATTGCCATACCTTGGAGAAAAGGGACTCTTTTAAGAAATGGCTATCTCAGACTTGACATGTGCAAGTCCATTTTTTCATCCATTCGGTCTCTGTGTCTTGGGACTAGCTGAAGAGGATTCCAACATTTCATATGGTTATCCATGTGCTAATTGCATTTTTTCTACTTATAAAAAATATCATGTTTACAAAACTCCAATACTATATATATATATATATATATATATATATATATATATATATATATATATATATATATATATATATATATATAAAACATTGATCCTGTTAAGTACAGAATGGGTTTTTCATCAAAATCAGGTCCTTTCTTTTCCATCTATTAACACTTCTTTCATTAATGCCATGATCAACTCTCTGTCTATATGTCTATTTGGTTTCTTCTTTGGTTTTCTGAATCTGGAGTATTTAAAAGAACCCTGCCCTCCTTGACTTCTTATCTTCCTTTTAGGACAGTTTTTGCTGCACTGTCAGAGATGTGATGAGTAAAGCCTTTGTCTGTAACTCTTGACTGTTACATTACAGTCTCTCTTTTCTTGTGACAGTACTTAAGAAGATTGCAGTTGTTTTATCTCCCTGGGCTTTAATTTATTTGACTTATCCAAGTGTCTGCAATTCCTTCTAAACAGCTTTTCATTCTCCCTTTCATTAACACAGGGCACTAGTTTATCTGTTGTATCCAACTACTTCAGCTTCTGGCAATAAACTTGAAGTTTTGTATTCTTAATGTATCTCATTTTCTTCAGTTTCTGGCTTGCCAGTATAGGAGACTTGAGTTTTATCTGTTTTCCTTCCAGAATTTCCTTAATCTTGTATAGATTGTTTAATATCTAAAGCAAGTATAAATTTTGCATTTAAAATTTCTGCCTATGAACTGTTAGGTTAGTGAGACACTGAGTCACTGCAATGAGTACAAGCAGACCTCAGTTACAGACATCTGACATGCAGACAACCCACAGATACAAACAGGCTGCCACAATGTCAGAAATAATGTGAAAATAAATACACATATTTAAAGTTGCCCAAATCTTACCTTAAAATGAAGAATTCTGTTGTATATTCTTTTTTTCTGTTGTCCTTAGTTGTAAAGCTGCTCACATGTCTTGTTAGAGCACTTACTTTCGCCTTTATGGAGAACAAGCAATCTGATTGGTTAGATTGCTGTGTTAGTGATCTGATTGGTCAAAACTGCTGGCTTGTAAAGTACACAGTATTCAAGCAGTTACTGTACTGTATAGTAAAATGAGCAAATGACATTGGGGCTCACTAGGGTCTAGGTAACAGTAGGAGGTCTGGCAGAGGTACGAAAGTTCAGAAAAGAGTGGAAAACATTCATGGGTGATGCCTGTAGTACAGAAATGAGAAGTTAAACTTTAAAAGAGGTAAGTTTAACATATTTTTTGTATGGACCATTCTACTGTACTGTACTGTATTGCAGAATCTTCCAGGTACATGTTTTGACTTGCATACAAATTTGACTTAAGGACAGATTGAAAAAACAGATCTTGTCCTTAACCCAGGGACTGCCTGTATTCCTTTTTTCCAAAACTGTGAGATAACAGTTCATATAGCTTTTGCTTTTGTTATTTCTCATGAGATTTTTCACTGAACTGATAGTTTTTTTTCTGTTTTTTTCATTTGATGGCCAATAGTGTAGGCTAGACATTATATGTCTGAATTCCCACTTTATGCACAAATATTTGAATTCCTTTCTTCTGTTTTTCAGGGTAATATCAGATACTGCAACATCAGATGCCCTCTGAGTTAGGAATATGAGCTTTAAAGTATTAATTATACTTGTTCCTATCAATTTGATTATTTAAGGATACTTTAGAGGAACAACTTGTCTTGCACACAAAAGATATACACGTTGTCTAAAATGAAACAAGTACGTGACCACTTAGCTCATTAGATGACCTAGTACTAGTATACAGCCATGTCTTCCTTTGAACTGTTGTATTATAAATTGTAAGTGGCAAATATATTTCTTAGCCATTCTGTATAGGTCAAATTTCTTGCCCAGTATATTATATGTCTTGCTATTTATTTGCAGTATTCTCTTCCAAAATTTGATTTATGTATCAAATCCAAAATATATCTTCTGATTATGCATAGATCTGTTGAAATTAGGCTAATTAGCTTATACTACATTAAGGAAGCCATTATTTTGCCAAGGATGTTTCTTAAAGTTTATGTAAGGCATGTATTTGATGTTTTGACTGAAAACACACTGTTAGGTGCCCAGACTGTTGCTAGATGGTTAGGGCACATGTAACAGAAGCAACAATTGATGTCTTGAATGAGTAAATTATTTGGGAAAAATGAGGAAGAAACTGGATAGTAATTATTTTTTAAAAAGTCTGTATATGATGCTGAAGAGTTATTGGTTGGATTAGTGAAAACACTATCTGAAGAAAATATAACAGTAAGCAAAACTTGCATTGAGTATATAAGAAAGGTTATTAAGGATATTATTCAACAGTCTTTTTTGGTTTTGTGCTATGGAGTTATGTTAAGATAATAACAAGGAATAGGTGCCTGTGTTTAACGATAAGTTGTTAATAAATATATATATGGAATTTAAATTCAAAGTTCAAGAAGGCAGTTTATGGAAAAACAACAAATGATAATGCTAAGAAGTGTGTATTTTTAGTTTAAATGAAGTAGAGACCATTGTACATTTTGGAATGAGATGTCTTATTTAGAAATACCAACAGATCTCTATGATGCAAGAAAGGATTATATGGATATAGTAGAAGAATTAGTTGTACTTTTATTAATTTCAAATGAAAAATAAAAAAAATAATTGAAAAATCGTATATATACTTCACTCAATGCAGAGAACCAGAAAAAGGCCTTTTAAGGCTGTTGAAAGAAAGTGGGGTGTATAGAAGTAACAACTTTAGTCATATAGATTTATTTAGATATGCATTTTTTCAGTAAAATATTTGATTGTTTTAAGATGTGAGTAATTGAAACAGCAAATACTGACTCAATGGATTTGAATAAACAAAAGCCTCTGAAATGTTGGTCTTCTCAACTACAGGGCACTATTTGCATTATCATCATTCTGTGTTAAACATTAAATAATAAAAATTGTCTGCATTTCTTTCCTTCCTCATACTTTTTGCTCAGGAGATCCGATAACTGCCACTAGTTTGTATATAACATTTAGAACAGTAGTATAGGCAGTCACCATTAAAACAAAGCCTAAGTGATGTTAATGTGCAAAACAAACTTTCAGGAACAAGAGAGAGAGAGAGAGGGAGAGGCTATTATAAAAAAGGTATTATTTTTTCAATAAATTTGAGCCTTTTCAAAGAAAGTGGTAGACTTGGAAGGATGCAAATTTACAGGACAAACAGTTGTTAAGTTATGCCTGAAGAAGATTAAGTTCCTCTACCAGCACCACTGGCAAAGAGAGCTGGAGCCCTGACTTTTTATCAAATGACCTAGGTTTGGCTAGAGACTTCAGTGCTGACAAAAAGGAAGGAGGGAGAGGAGTGGCAATTTTTGACTCACCTACCTTGATGAAGTGGCTACAGTCGTTTCAGTAGGAGCAGTGTGATGACTACATTTGTATTAATGATGCACCAGATAACTAGGTGTTTAGCATATGTAAAAGTAACCTGATGAAAAATAAGGAAAATGATATCCTGACATTGATGAGACATATGAAGGGCATGTTTACTCATCAGTACCAAGTGTTGGGTTTATTCACTAGTCAGTTATGAGATGCCCCGTGTTAAAGGGATGTTGAAGCAAATTAAGTCAACACTGATGAAGGCTAAGAAATGATTCTAGCCAACACCGGTCTGTTTTTTTTTTGTTCTTTTTGATGTAATTTAATAAATATATTTTGATGTTTGTTAAAGCTTACAGTTGCTGGCTCATTTTTTCTTGATATTTTGCTTTTTGGAGCTGTGCATTTACCTATGTGCAGGGACCTGTTTTTGAGTGAAGCAAATTAAGCCCATTAAGTCCCCAATAAGCTTCAGATATACCAGTATGGAAGCAAGTCACAGCTGGATGCTTAATGATTCTGACCACTGAAGACTGATTCAGAAAAGCTCATTTGGTTGGGACTGACAGACTTAACTAAAACACTGAAAGTGTTAAAGTTACTCAGCTATCTATGAGTAAGTTATATTAGTTATAGGGTGTTGTCCATTAGGTAAGGGTCTGGGTACTTTGCTTCCAAATATACTTTAAACACATTACCTGTTTGTTCTGTCAGAACTGACTTTGTTGAAAAAAGTCACTAATAGTATGATCATATGAATTATACGAGAATGGCTGAAGGTCAAGTGGCTGTGACATCCCCACTCTGGGCCAGTAATCAAGGAGTCTGAATCCTCTCCACTGGTACTGAAGAGGGATGTTTACTTGGAATAAAATTGGATGCACCCAATATTTTCAGATGCAGCTCTGTGCATCATGCACAATTTCCCATAAATGCACACAGGTAACACACTCAGTCTTGGGTGTGGCTTTCTCAATCTGTCTCCCCGCAGGTCCCCAGTAAGACTTCCCACTGGCACAGCTAAAGAGTTGAGACCACAGTTGAGTGCCCAACTTCTCCACCACTCTCTGTGAAGCCAGTGCTTCATGTCCCTGCTCCAAGCAGCTGACACACGCACTCTTTGAGATTTCATTTTCACACAAACATGTACACACACACACACACACACACACACACACACACACACACACACACACACACACACACACACACACACACACACACACACACCTGGAAAAGGCTGGCACAGATTTACTAGCTATGACTTTTTCTCCCCAGACTACAAGGTAGTTATTGCCACCAGACACTACAAAGCCAGCTGCTCTAAGGCTCTTAAATGGGTACCCAATTATACTGAGTGACATTAATATTAATACAATGGTAGTGTTTTAACTAGTGCATTAAGTCTTTCAGGAGTAGCCACAGTGTCACTGAATAAATAAAAGTACTCTCAAAGGTAAGGCCCAGCCACAATGAAAAGTTTAAATATATTTAATAATAAATAATAAAAGAACATGAAAATACTAAATTTCTATTTACAATAAATATCAGAGTTTCAATCATGGGGAATTTTAAAATAACACAAATGAATTAATTCATACAGATACAGAAAAAAACAGTACTTAACTAATCTCACTATATTTTCCTTGCTGATCTAAAGAATTACTATTCCCTGGTTCACTTACTAGAACAAGGCAAGATGAAGTAGATAAGTGGTCTTCCTTCTTTGTCAGGTTCCAAAAACAGAGAAGCCCAAGACTTCAGTCTCACCTAGTATTAAAACATCATTTTAGTGATGGATTACAGAATGACATCACATCTGACTCTGATTCCCGCACTACCCCCAACACTAGAAGCTGCCAGCATTTAGCATGTGTTACAATACATATCTTGAGCTTTGATAAATGTTATTGCAGCACCTGTAAGCTGTACAACAATTTTAACAATTCCGTTCTTCCTACAGAGACTAACAAACCATACATCTTACAGACATTGCGTCTCTAGCTTCATTCAGAACTGTGAGATAACATCTTTATAGCCAAGACCCGGTAATTTAATTTCAGAACATTTTTCAAAGTTAGCTGCAGCTGGACTGTATCCTCTGTTGCAATATATTCCTTTCAACAGTTACACTGCATACATTTAGTCAGTTACTTATGCATGTATATTTCATTTCCATTCAGCAGGACACACTGTTGATACATTTTCTACAAAAGCAAACCTCACAAAAACATTTTCAGCACAAGCATCTGTACAAATTAGTTTGATATACAAATGACCTACAACTCTGTAAAAAATTCCAGTTAGCTGTGCTGACATATGTTACACATCCACTGCCTTACTTCTCCTGACATAGCTGACAAGACCTCATATTGCAACAGTGGCTACTAAGTCAACCACTTTAGCAAGACAAGTACACCACAGTGTTGAGACCAAATGGTAATTCACTGTAGACTGAGTGATTCAGCTGTAAATGATTCGCACTTTATGCAAGATGCTGATTTGCAGGGGACATGCAGATAATATTCTTTATTCTTTTCCTGTGTTTGAACTCAAGGGCCATGTTAAAAAAACGGACTTCATAACATCAGTTGCAAATATGAATAGTCCCACACATAGTTCTAACAGGATATTAAGTAAATTTAAGGATTCTGACCATCTTATGGATACATGAAGCTTATTCTGATTTATTGCAAGTGGTATGGAGACAAACCTGCATCTCTTGACAGCCAAAAAACTTTGAATCCTATACAAAAAGTTAAGGCTGCATAAAGACATAGTGAATTGCACAATATGCATACCCAACAGCAGTCTCAGTCCTTCATCTAAAAGTGTTTTGTTACAGGATACAATCTTCCTTTGACACAGTGGTATGCAATTAAATGGATATTTAATTATTTGAAACACTCAGTATGACCTTTCCTTAAAAAATGGAATTGTACTTGTACATTTCCTCAGAACACATTCTAATAGTGATAAATTACCCTTGAGATAAAAAAATGTATTTAACAGTAAGTCTAATATATAAGATGTCCACATTAATTCTGTGGACCTAGTTGGCATGCATCAAAAAATCTCGGCTTTAATTTTTAGGGTCCATCATTTGAATATTATTTTTCAAACACAAGTTATTTAAGCAATAACTGATAACATGGTATGGTATATTGAAGATTTACCATTGGTTGGAGTGATTAAATAAAGCCAACTGTGGGTAAATTTCAATATACCACAACCACAGAGTCAGTTATTGCTATTATACAATGACATTATTTAAGAAACAAATACTTACTTTTCTTAAATAAAGCCTTTGTATAACAGGGCTGTACTGTCCTTCCATGGCTGGTGGTATTTCGCTGCCTTGTTTTGATGTACTGTGCATGCATGAGACTTGCATTCCTATGCATACCCAGTACATCAATGCTTTGAAAAGGGAGCAACAGAGAAAAGAAAGTCTCTATTGCACCGTTTTTGTTTTGTTTTCTTTTTTTTTTTTTTTTTTAAAAAAAAAAGTTTGGGCTACTTTAGGGGTAGGAGTGAGATACACTGGAGGAAGTGCAAAGAAAATCAGGTACGTGTTTTTAGATTTAAGTAACATACCTGATTTTCTTTGTATTTCCTTCATGCTGCCACTCTGGTATGTCCGGAGTCTAGACTTTACATTTTTTTTTAGTTTTTATTGGAAAAAAAAAAAGGTTATAGACTATACGAATGGAAAGAAGTCCGGGTGACCGGACCTTTTGCTGTTGGTATATTCTGGGATTTACAATTGGCATGCTGGTTGGGCTGGCCGATCAGCATGCACATTTTGGAATATTAATGGCCAGTCATTGTATAATGTTTATTAATGCATCCAGTTCCTTAATAGTGTCAATAGTGGACACGGTTTTTGTGTTCAGAATAATCAGGGAAAGAATTCTAGTACTACCATAGAATATTACTTCATATTGCAGTTACTGTGTTACTCATTTATGCTATGGTCTTTTAACTAGTCATAAACTACTGTTAAGCAACAGAGAGGCAATATCAGCCTCATTATTTTAATAGTACCAGGTGTGATGTATTGTGCTATTCAGTGTTTTGCTAAGGTAGGAAATAAAACAGGTTTAAGTAAAATGTTTCCAAAAACTGAACATTACTAAACACTAGAAGAAACTTTTGACTAACCAAAAGTAGTTTTGAATGCAACTCGTTGCCTCCTCCCCATCAGCTAAGCTTAAATCTGCCACACAAGGTAAAGACATTAGTTTATTAACAGTGACAATATGGGGGATGCTGGCAAGTACCTGGCAAGGTTAATGTATTCAACTCCAACACTTAGTCCTTGCTTTGGGCTTTACTAACAAGGTCACAGAAGGCAGTCATATAAGAAAATGTTGCATATTCCCTTAAAATAACATAATTAATTTTATCAAGGGTGAACTAGTACTGATTTTCTCTTTCACATATTCAGAGCAAACATCTCTTAGACCACTTGCTAAAAATGTGTCAAACTAATTAGGCAGTAGTTCTCAGACCGTTATAATATCAAGCTTAGGTATTGTAAAAATGCTTACAAGTTAAAGCAGATAGTACAATTTATTGTAGCAAGATATTTGCTAACCAGACGTCTATTCTTATTAATAAATTCAAGTAAAGAAATAATAAAGTGATAGTCAAAGACACATCAAGCTAGAGATGGGTACATTGTTCTGGCATGTTATATGGCCCCATGCTGTTGTTAGCATTACTTTTCTACAATGATGAATAAATCCTAAGAAGTAATAGTGAGACAATTGCAGGTGATTATTTCAGTTGGGCCTATCATAAGTTGAACACAGGAAGTGAGTGACACCAAACCCTAAAACCTACATGATCATCTTATGATAGAAAAATCAAATTTAATGTAACTGCACTTTTGTTGATTGACATACTTGAAAATCTGCTTTATACTGTCTATACCAGTTGCAAGTTGCCTGTTACATTTTGCTTCAGTACACTAACCTGATAAATCTGCACTTATTCTGGCTGCACTGTTACATAAATTCATGTTGCTAATGTGTTATGCTTCTATTATAATCTTAAGTGTTTACCCTTGAAGAATTTTAGACACTTTATCATTCTACCAAGGGGAGATGGTGTTTAATGTCAGTCAATTTCTCTGAAATACACTTAGTCAATGACATGATGACCTTGTCATGGTACAGGGCAGATAGTGATGCAGAACTGCCTGTCTTATGTCTAGCTGCAGAAGCTAGAGCAGAGTAAATTGTTTATCCTGCTTATTTGATTTCCCTTGGATGTACTGTTGATGTGTTGATTAAGGTAAAACCCAAGTACTTTCTGGTTGATAAAGGCTTAGTGGTGATGCTTCCTGTCAAGGTAATATTTACGAGCTCAGAGTAATCCCATGGCAAGGTATTACCGCTAAAGGGAATAACCTTAGTTTAACTCGAAATGAATGTTAATATTCAGCTGAAAAAGTCATGGCTCAAGTTTAATCTACATCATTTACTGCTGGAACTGAGGGAAAACTGACATTATTTTGTTCACAAATGTAAAGAAAAGAAAGAGGCCCAGTAAAGACTCTTGTATAAATACTGCCTTAACTATCTGGCCATCCATTGTTATGCTCTGTCTATGAGAAACAAGGGAATATTAGTAAACCAAAGGTGTCAAGACTTTCTTCAATGGTCTAGAAGCCTTGATAATGAAGATAAAAGCAGTAGTTTAATGTCTGCACTATGCTAGCATGTACTGGACTATGCTGTTGGTCATGTTGAACTAATCACTTAAATACGTAAAGTAATGTGTTTCAACTTCTGCAGATAGAAGTTAATGTAACCAACAAGATTCTGTACATGGTACATGCTGAATATGTTCTGTGAATAAGTTGTCAAAAGTACTACACCATCATTTACAGTACATATACCTTACATCAGGCTGCAGACAGCATACAACTGTAAAGAGTGCATGTTTACTGTAAGAAGATCTGAAGAAGAGTGTTATATGATACAGTATTGTGACCTGAGTACTGATACCCTTTGCATTGCCTACACTGTACAACTGGAATAAAAGTATGATCTTTTTACCGAGGCAAAAGGCTATGCAATAAGTCTGATGCAGTAGATGGCCAGAATGAGATGTGAAGTATTTTGAAAGCTTGGAAGATAACTATTGCATTCTGGGAAGGGAGTTACAGACAAAAACAAGCATGAACAAATATCCATGGCTGATGTATCACTTTCTCTGTGCAGGAGATAATGATCATAATTTGTGGTTACTGGAATGCCTAATTAAACCATTAGCAACACAGGAAAAGGAAGCAAACATCCCTGTGCACAGTCAGTAACCTGGATTACTGCATTTACACTTCTAGTCATCTCCTCTTTAGTAAGTAAAGGAGGGTCTGTTTCAGTAGAGGTTAACTATAAAATACCAGTATCTCCAACAGAAGTCAGAAAGCGAATTAATGAAAAGAAACAGACACTGATAACTCATTAGAAAACCTCAATAGATTAATAGATTCATAGATTGTTACTAGGCTAATAACCCAGGGGCACTTTCTAAACCTAGCCAAGCCTTCCCGAAAAAATAATGACATCCTGTATCCAAACAGGACATTGAGGACCAGGAATTTATAACATATCTCTGCCCAAGCCTGGTTTAAATTTCTTATTCTACATCTACTGGTCTAGGTTGTACTTTGATTGGGTAATAGATGAAGTCATCTTCACGTGAATGGTAAGCCTGTTCCATAGGAAAGGAAGTCTCTGAGACGCATCCGTTTCTCCAACATGTTCTCTTTAAGTCACAGACAAAATTCAGGTCCTTAGACCTTGTATTTCTGGTACTGTTTGACTTATGAATATGCAGGAGCTCCATAAGTGTGGGGTTAGCAGATGCCTTGTATGCCAGGTATAAATTACCCCTCAGAAATCTACATGAGACTGAGTAGAGAAGAGGGTCTTTAAGGCACACTGCATAAGACAGGTTTGTTACACCTTGTATTCTTTTTGTAAAGAACCTCTGAGGTCACTCTAGCTGCTG
Organism: Protopterus annectens; assembly: GCF_019279795.1. NCBI lineage: Eukaryota > Metazoa > Chordata > Ceratodontiformes > Protopteridae > Protopterus > Protopterus annectens. Next base: position 557,238,619 of record NC_056735.1, read on the forward strand.
CATATGCCTTGTCAGCTACATACCAAAGGGAGCATTGTACCTTGGTCTGATGAGGGCAGAGTAGAGTGGGATAATGACATCTCTGAACCTAGATACCATGCCCTTACTTAAAAGCTGTGCAACATGAAATGATTTCCTCACTACTGTGGCCAAGTGGTGGTCAAAGTTAAAGCTACTGTCTACATGCATAGATAAATCCCTAACCACTAGGTGAGCTTTTAGGGGCATATTATCTACATGGTAGTTAGCTGGGATGGTTGACTTCCCAAATGGTACAACTATGCATTTTTTGCACTGAGTTTAAGACCATGGCTTTGGCACTATTTGTTAGACACAGGCTTTCTTTCAGAATGCTAGTGTCTGCAGGGAAGTTCATGATAACCCCCAGCTTGCAATCCTCTGCAGATGTAGTCTGCCATAAACCTTTAGATTTTCCTTCCACTTCAGAGAGATAGATGCCAAAAATGAGCAGGCTCAGTACAGAGCTCTTTTGGGACTCCGCTAATGACTGGCTTCATGGTGGAGATGGCCTCACTTATTTTGACCTTCTAGGTCCTGTCAGTGAGCCAGTTAGCTATAAAGTGGGGGATAAAAGGGTTTATAACTAACTTAGTGAGCTTGTTTATAATGCTTGAGTAGGGTATTTTATTAAAATCCTTGGCATGGTCGATGTAAGCTGTGCACACAGTCTTACCCTCTTCCATTGCTTTGGTAACCACCAGATTTAATAGGCATGACATTCCTTTAATAAAGCTAAGCTGTGATGGGTACAGTGTTTGGAGGTTACCTCTGTACAAATGTATCATGTCCATGATGATTCCATCCATGGCTTTACATATGAGGCTGGTCAGACTTCTGGACCTGCAGTTACCTGGATCAGTCGTTGGACCTCCTTTGTGCATGGGAATGACTGTAGCCATCTTCCATTCCTTGGGCACAAAACCTGACTGCAGCCCCCAGGTGAAAAGTGATTACCTCACTATAAAATCGCCAGTGACCAGGACATTTCTTTGTGTTTTGGTTTCAGCACATGAACTTTGTTTTCTGCTGTGAGCTGTCAAGCACAGTAGCAAACAGCTCAAATTTGCCATTTTGACAGATACTAAGAGAAGATGTTTAGGGGAGGGGAGATGGGTTTAAGGACTACAACTTAGGCATAACAAAATAATGGAAATTGGCCACTTTAGAAAGAAAAAGAAGCATCAGTCACTGAGAATACCATTCTTTGTGGTTATTCCTGTTTGTCTTTTACATAGTCATTGAAAAGCAAGAAAAGTTAATTAAAACTGACTGACTTTAAAAAAAAACAAAAAAAAACAAAACAAAAGGCAGACTGGACATGAATACACATGTAAAGTCAATGTATTGACAGGAGCTTAGGAGATATGATGTAATATTTTAAAGACAAACACTGCAATGTGGGATACCTAGAGGTAGAATAAACAATCAAGATGTTGGAAGCCATGTGGACAGGCTCTGGAATTACATTTAAAAATATAAAAAAAGTATATAGAGTCCAAAAGTGGTGTTAAAATGTAGTAAACATCAACACATGGTGAACTAAACATGTTTTTTTCACTCTGGGGTACCATTCTCCTTTAAGAATAAGTGGGCTGTCAGTATGCACGAGGCAATTGCTACAGTGCCTGAGAATACCCATCTCAACCGGACTGGCCAGAGAGATAGTTAGGAAGTCCATATCCATGCCTGCTGATCTAGGGAGGAGAGTATACATTTTGTTACTGTAATCATTACGATTTGTAATTCCATAAAGTAAGAAGCCTGGTAATTATGAATAGTAATGTTTACAGTAACACAATGTATACCCTCTTATTTACCAAAACCTATGAAGAAACCAGTTGTGACACTCCTGCACTAGCCCAGTAATCAAGGAGCCTCAATTCTCACCTCTGGCAACAGCTAGGGGATACACACACTGGGAGGATGATGAGTACACACACAGTAAAGTGCAATTTCTCTTATGAGCACACAGAGACCACAGTCAGTCTGGGGCTGGTTTCTCCTTCTTTCTCCAGATCCCCAATAAGACTCCCAACTGGCACAGCTATAGGGGTAAAATCTCAGCTGTTTTTTCCTTCTTTCTCCAGATCCCCAATAAGACTCCCCACTGGCACAGCTATAGGGATGAGATCTCAGCTGAGTGGCCAAGCCAAAACCTCCAGCACCCTCTTTGTCCAATCAGTGCTTCATGTCCTTGCCCAAGTAGCTGCTCCCCCCCCCCCCACACACACACACACTCTCTCTCTCTCTCCTGAGAAAAGCCGGCACAGGTTTACTAGCTATGCCCCTTCTGCCCAGACTATAAGGTAGCTTCCACTGCCACCAACCATTCTTCTCAGCTACTTTTAAGGCCCTTAACAAAGGGTGTCCAATCTTACTTTGTAATGTTACTATTATCCAAATGATAGTCTGTCCATGCAAGGCTATTGGAATAGCCTGTACAGTGTCACCAAACAGATATGCAAGTACTCTAAGGGGTTAAGTATGTCTTACAAATATCAGCCACAAAGATAGGTTTAAATATATTTAATAATAATAAAACAACAAGACAATACTCAGTAAATCAACACAGTAACTTCAGAGTTCAAAATCATAGGAGATATTTAAAACAACAATGCAGGACAGTCTCAAATAAATACAGAAACATCTAAACTAATCTTTTATTATATTCCTAACTATATCTAAAAGAGTTACTATGCCCTAGAAACTTACTTACAGAGCAAGGCAAGTGCAGGTGTAGTGCTGATGAGTGGATGTTTCCAGGTCAAAGACAAAATACAAAATGCACAGTCTCTCTCTGAAAGAGTTCTTAAATTAATGTCAAATATTACTGCTGAGTTAACTTGGGTGACATCACTTTTTGCCACCTGGCTTCAGTTCCCAGGCTAAAACAGCAACTAACAGAATTTAAAATCTCTGTGTGAAAAATACATATCTCTCAGATGTTTGCAGATCTTGGAAGTCTTAAACAATAAAACACTGTTACATTTTAAACCTAGTAATTACTTCTCTTTCAAGACAATACAAAAACTTCTAGCTCTAGACATTGTGTCTGTTACACTGAAACCGAGAGAGAACTTTAATAGCACAATCATAAAGCAATTTGATTTCAGCTTATTTTCTTGCAGTTTTGCAAGTTAACCCTTTTATGTTCATTTCTACTGTTAAAACATGCACTTGAACAGGTATGTAGTTTATACACATTTATCTGTCAGCAGGGCAGTTCTGTATAAATCATATCAATATTCACAGATGAGATAGAATTATTTACAAAATTCAAGATAGCTGGACTGACAATATTTCCCTATATCACACCAGTGTTAATCAAATGAATATTGCATACCACAAAATTGACTTATTATTAGAGGATTTACTGATTAATAATCAGATAACCCCCTGAATATAATTTTTTGAGGGTAACTCATGCAAGGACTCCTACTATTTTTGGGGTCCCTACACCTATAGTGGATGCCAAGGCCTCAAAAACTTTCTTGTTTGCCAGATTTATTGACCAACAGCTTTAGCATATTATGAATAACCACCCCTGTTGTATTAAAGATTCTTGGGATTTTCTGACCAAGATTTCCAATGAAATGTACAAAGACAAAGTTATTTTTGTTACAATTGATATTAAAGACCTATTTTCAGTAATTCCATATACCACAGGAATTGAATGTTTTTTTTCCTACTTATGCCAACATTCTGGTCTTAATCACAATTGGATTGTTATTATCAGGACATTAATGGAGGTGGTGTTGAATAATAATTTCATTGTATTCGAACAACTACTGTTTAGACAAAGGAAGGGTGTGGCGATGGGGGCAGCTTGTGACCCCATATTTGCCAGCATTTTACTTGCATATTGGGAAATAGAACATGTCATCAAGTCCAGTTTTTCACAGTGTTGGTTCTTATATGGATGGTACCTGGATGATATCATTATTTTTGGACTGATACCAGAGAGAGACTAGAACAGTTTTTTGAATATATCCATAAAACTACAGAGTGTTATGTTTACTCTGACTATAGGCTCAGAACAAGTGAATTATTTAGACATTACAATTACTAAAGAGAAAATGAGGAGACAATTCAATTCCATGATATATAGAAATCCCACCTATTCTAATACATTAATACATTTCAACAGTTGGCACCCCTTCCATCAAAAATAGTATTTAGTCAAGGGGGCAGTGTGTCTGTTTGACATGAATGGTTTCAGATATTGGTGAATTTCAAAATCAATGTGAAATATGATCAGAAGGGGGTATCCAGATACCTTTCTTGACAACATCTTCACAAAGGTTTTGCAAAAAAGAAAACAAGGACATTATACCCCGTTACTAGGATTAAGTATGGGAGTACCAGTGGTCAATAACAGTAATAGGGACAACATTAAGTTTAGGAATGCATTAGTATTAATGTTTAATAGTCATTTTTTGATATAAGTACCATCATTAAGAAGAACTGGAACGTCTTTGGAATAGATTCTGACTATGTCAGTATAATGGGGAAGCCCCACGTATTACATATAAAAAGGACACATGTTTTAAAAATTTGCTAGAAAAGGTCAAAAATCCGGAACAAATGGGGAAGATGAGTAAATGTAGGCATTGTTCACATGTAAATCTATTTTAGAACTAAGAGTAGTTGAGCTTGTGAATTATGGTATAATAAAACTTTATAAGATGTACAGGTGTAGCACAAAGCGTGCAGCATACCTCGCTTTATGTCAAAAGTACACATGTTTTTATATGAGAAAAACCAAGAGCAGCTTTGGAAACAGGGTTTATCAACACCATTAAGGTATACATAAAAAAAAAGAATCCACAAATGCCGTATCAGGACACAGTTTAAAACATGCCAATCACTCCTTTAAGTTCACTATTATTGATTACAATGTGGACTTGGAGCAGAGGGGTGGGCCGATAGATGATATTTTAGAATTGAAGAAACTAAAGTGGCAGCTTCGGACTAATGCCACAGTATATCCTGGGCTAAATGAAACAACATCAGTTAGTTCAATCCTTGGGTTAAAAGCAGGTCTTGCATGGTAGCTATTTAAATTAATAATATCTATTACTATTCATCTGACGTCTTTATGCCAGCTGGTGGTTTTAAATGTCATGTTTATATATATATTTATTTTTCAGTTTATATATACTTTTTATTAGATTTTTATGAGGGTTATATAAGTAGTGCTGAATTTGGGGTCATTCATTATTCAGTTATGGCTGATGATAGATACACTGTATGCTGCTGTGATTTTTTTATTCTGAGGAAGTCCTTTCTTTTGGGACAAAAGTGGTTAATAAATATTGGAATTGTGGATTTATATTCCTTGGAAGTCCTTTTTCTGTTTTGAAATATCAAATAGGTTAATAACACAAGAAACATGATGGGCAGTGCTCAGATATGCAAAAACTAATTACTTTAATAGTTAAAAAATCTGTCTAGACAGTAAGGGTATATTAAGGGAGACTTATACTGTGACAGAACAGCTTCTATACAGATTACAAGGGGGAAGTGCGCTTTGAGATATCAGCATCCATAAAACTCACTGCTAGGCACTGCTGCATGGAGAGCAACAGTTCTAACTAAAGATTAAGAAAAAGGTCAAAAAGTTTAGATATGTAACACAGAAACACAATATTAATGTGGCAGTGAAAAAAAACAATGTTAAAAGAAGTGCCAAAAACAATAGACATGTTAATATATGTCTTAGCTGGCTCGTAGGTTATGAGCCAAGCATTGTGCAACTGTGAGGCTTAAATAGCAATAGAGAAAAAAAGGCCATTTAGCCAGTCAGAAACAGCACACTATTCCTTCCTTTAAGCAATTCTGGCCTGAAAATTACTCTTATCTCCTCTCTCCTACTCTTACTAAAGTGGAAGCAAAGGAATACTAACAAAAGACCACGAAAAATGTGACAAAGTGCAGATATTCAACACCGAAACATTCAATTGATCCAGCAAGGCCAATCAGTGGATATAGTAAAGTCTTAGTTTTGTAGAGTTTAGGAGAAACCAGCAACACTCTTCTTTTCCAGTAGCACGGTTGACAAAAATCATCAAATACCTCTGGCACAGAGATTCAAACCTCTAACCAGTCAAATAAAGGCACAATAAGATGTACACCAGCAATTCCAAACTCAGAAAGGGTGAAGGCTATCCTCTACTGCCACAAAAGTGTAGACCACAAACTTTCCTAATGTAAAATAGCTGATTTGAAGCCCAAGTCCTAAAACCAGAACAATGACACTTTTAAAATAATAGACACAATAAGCCTTCAACCAGCAATTCCCAACTTGGAAGAATGTAAGCTACCTCTCCTGTCACAAGAGTGTAGACCAAAAACCTTCCTGATGTAAGATAATTAGTTTGTTTCCCAAGTGCTTAAATCAGAGCTAAGAGGCTTAGAATAACATGAACAATGTAATCAGGCTACTAACAAGCAATAATAAATGCAGCAGATTAAATGCAAGTGAGAACTTTAAGAACATGCAGCAGAAAGCTAAATAAAGTAGGAATAAGCACAAATACAGTAAAAGGAGCTGAATAAAGTGCATGTTTTTGTAAGTAGGAAATGAGGTATAATTCAAGTTTGAGAGACTTAGAGTACCAAGTAGGATGAGCTGATGAGATGAGACTGGAAGGAATGTGCAAAAATCTTATTTATAGTAGGGGCAGGCAACTGAAAAGTCAGCAAGATTAAAAGCACAGCAGGGGTAGAGTGGGTGGGTGGTAAAAATCAAATGCAGACAGACATCACCAATACCTAGGTGGAGAACAGTAAGTCAGACAACACTACACTAAAAGATGCCACTGAATACATGTAGATAACTGAAGAATGCTATTTATCACCTCCTACCACTATTTAGCTGGATTTTATTCACTGTCTGCAAAATAATTATTTTCTAACTGACCCTAGCCAAGACCTCTTAAAACTCCAAAAAGAAAATATAAACTAAAACAAAACACAATGCAATATAAGAGTAAAGATAAATGCAAGTAACCAAATCTTAAATGAAAAAATCCAATCCGAAATCAAATGCAGACAGGGATCAGCAAAATTTAGATCAGCAAAACTTAGACAGAGAACAGAGAACAGGAAGTCATCAGATGGCATCAGCAAATCTCAAACCAATAACCTTCTGAGTTGAAACTGTGCAAGAATAATAGTGAACAGTCTGTTCATAATTAAGGATAGGTTGAATGGGTCAGTTGCAACACAAGTAACTATTTTTTTTCACACAGTCTTATCTCATCAGAACAGTCTTCTTGACAGTGTTATGGGATCATAAGTATTCGGGATGTTCATGCTTGTATTACAAAGAAGGCAGTTTTAGAAAGTGGTGTAAAGAAGCAAGATCAATATAACTTTGATTTTAACCTGCATCCCCAGATATCCTTTTGAAAAAGGTTCTCTTAGCAGTTGGACGTGCATGGTTAATTGAAATTAAATGATAAAATACAAAATCAGTTGAACCATTTTCGGGGTTTGGGCTTTAAATAGAAGGTTGACTTCTGCTACAGTACAGCAGTGTATGCTAAGGACTAAATAGATGTGATCACCTGGAATACTTTTTTTTTTCAATTTTGTTTATGCTGCCAAATAAAAGATGAGGTTAGCCCAACATGGTCTGGTGTCTCTGTACCTTTCAACTGTTTATATTTTTTGCAGAATGTCCAGAGTTTTGCGTCATATTTTTGGCAAGTCAATGAGGATTGAAATCACTAACTAATGGTATACATTTGAGTTTCAGATTTCATATCCTTCAGAAATTGTCTGCCAACACAAATCCTGTTTTCTAGCAACTTTCTAAGATTATAAAAGCAATATTTAAGTTGTGTCCCTATATTTTGGGCCTTTGTCCCTCATTTATTTTAGGCCTTTTCCAGATTCTTTGCATTAAGTGGTTGAGAGGTATGGATGTCTCTAATACAGTGGCAAGATAAAGAGAAACAGTCTTAGCTGTGGACCTAGCAGTGGACTGCCAGAAGCCTGCTTTTTGTGTACCAGAAGTCAGCAGGTGCATGTTGGGAAACCAGCTCTGGATGTGAGGCATCTTAGAATCATAAGTAGTTTTGGCATTTCATTAACAGACTTAGAAATGGACCGAGAAATTCAGAACTGGACTATAATTAAAAAATATTGATTGTTTTTATTTGTTTGTTTGTTAACTTTTATATTTCTCTGTAATAAACTGTAACTTTTATATTTCACTGTAATAAACTCTACTTCAAATTAATAAGGCTATTTCATCTGAATGCCACTTGATATGGTAATATGGGCACTGCTTGGTCAGTATACATCAAACTACACTGTCTTTCCTTTTCTTTACATCACAGCCTTTAAGGGCAAAACATATTTTAAGTTAATTCCTTCCCCTCCTGAAAATTTTGCTGATTTCTGTGTTTACCCCATCTGGAGAAAGAGAGAGAGCGAGACTGTGAAAATACTTTTTACTGTGTTTATACTGCTAAATCTTGCATAAGTATGGAGACCTCCCCCCAAAATGTATAATCCAATAAAAATTTAGAACACCGCAATCCCATGTACAAAAATAGGAAAAAAGGGCTGTGGATGGATGGATGCTATGAATCTTTAGGAACTGAGTGAGGCTATAGCTTTACATCTAATTAGGCTTAGTATGACTGGGTACACATGTTATCCTCTCAGATAACAAGGAAAGTGGCCATTATGGACATGAATTTTATGGACTGCCAAAAACACAAAAACATGAAAAGATAAATCCTAGCTAAGCTTAATGTGCCTTTTATAATGAAGGCTGTATCATAATTTGACATAAAATTATAAGGTTTAAAACATGTTTTACACTTATGTTTAGAACTAGAGCTGAGCGGTAAAAGTAAAATAATAGACACATTAGCTGTTAATACACACAAAGGGAAAGCCCAAATAATTTATGTAAATGGACATTTTGGAGTAACTATAAGACTGTCAATACAATTGGTCTAACTGAAAGAATACTAGCCAATGGATTGATGTTTAAATCTGCACAACTTATGTCTGTACAAAACTGTGTGCAGGTGTTTGCAAACACAGCAAAACTGTCAACTATAATGATTTGATTCTGATGTGGGAAGATGGAGCACATTGTTGAAAGTTTTTAATTAGTAGTGAGAGTACTGCACCTAACACAAAACTGGGCTTTCTATACCAGCACTCTACTCATGAAACTATAAATGCTGTGCCACTCAAGGCATACAGAGATAAAGCCCTGACTATGGCCTAGTAACATGGGTTCGAGTAGTGATTTGGGAACTGACAGAGTGGCAGGGAGGGATGGGTGAGCAGTCCTGTGGGCATTTACATTGATGATCCCTGATGGAATCTAGGAACAGAACATGCCAGGTGTACCTAAATTGGTGAATAGGGTAGAGACATGGCTGAGCTGCTGCAGTAGTAGGAAGATACACTACATATATCGATTGCATATCTGGCCCCCTGACATGCCATCAGGACTGCAATGGAAGAGGGAAATGGTAATGAGTTGTGTCCCCAGTGTCATCATTCCATGACCATTCCCAGCATACTGCATTAAGTCTGGGGGACAAGAAAGATAGCTGGGAGGTAGCTGGTAGATCCAGAGTAGACAGATGCCGGGAAGGCAGGCTCATAAGCATGAAGGGTGAGAGGGAGGAAAAAGAATGAAAAAAAAAATCTTGTGCCAGTCAAGAATGTGATTTCTAATCAATTTACTGATAGTGGAGATACACATGTGGAATGTGATAATGTAACTCTTATTGTACTAGAAGCAGCATATTGTCACTGTACCAGAACTGAGACAAATGTTTAGTATTGGTAGATGGAAAGAAATTAAAATGGCTGTTAGATTGTGTGAGTTTAGTCATGCCTATTAAGGAGACTTACATCTGTAAACACAAAACAGATGACAAAAAAGTAGAAACTGTATGAATGGCAATAGATAGGAGTGTCAAATAAGACAGAGAAATTCAATAAACATTTGAGTAAGGTGCTACAGCCCATATCTTTGGTTTCTAATTTAGGATGTGATATAGTAAATTAAGACTTCCGTAAATGTAAAAAAAACTGTGGAAATTATTGGGAAAGGAGTACAGTTAGGTACTCTGTGGTCAGTATATTCCAGGCAGTAGACTGATACACTGCTAAAAATGTGTGGTCTTAATAAAAAAGGAAAGGATATGTGTAGACACTTAAATTAATTAAAATCTGGATTTGGTTACAATGGTTAGAAACTTTTTTGTTATCACTACCTTTTTCTGAATCTTCCTACAAAACCCATATTGTTAAGTTAGGTATCCGTAGAACATAACTGATATAGCAAAGCAGGCAATGGGAGAAGGAAAAAACATTTAAAAGTATAAAAGCACACTTTAGAAACCTGCAATATATTCTTTAACAGTTGTTACATCATGAATTAAGGAGCATGTAGAAAAGGCAGAAGAGATGGAGTAAAGAGTGTATCTAAGAATGCCAAACTCATGAAGTATGAAATTACCAGTGCTGATATTAGTTCCATCTGCTGAAAATGATGGCTTGGAACTTTTGATGTAGTAGAGGCAATGCATAAAGTCAACTACAAAATAAGAAAACCAGAAAGAGAAGACCAGAAAAATTCTATCACATAAATGTATTAAAGCTGTGGAGCCAAAACTTTTGTCATCCCAGAGTCTGATATATGTATGTACCTATGGGATGGTATCAGGGAATACTATACCTGCTGTTTAGATGTACAAATCATTGTCTGTGCATCATAAATAAGAAGTGAGTGTTCTTACTGAGAATTAGAGATTCAGTTTCGTGATCTACCTGATACAACATATATTGTACGGAACTGTATTTAATTATCCTTTAGGGAGAAGGTAAACTTAAAGCCATATTAGATACCAAAGTCCCAAAGAAAAGCAAATTGTGAATAAGTGAGAAAAATTAATAATTGCTAATGATGTTTCTCAAAGTAAATGGATCATTCCAATTGTGCTAATCTCTAAAGTCCCTTAGCTGGATTGCTCCATAAGATGCAATGATTTTTGAAATTTGAATGAGATAGCCACATTTGACATGATATTAACAAGCAGATAAACTCATAGCATATTTGATCAACCCATAAAGCTTTTAACAAATCCAGATTTAATTAAGGGGTGCATCATAATTGAACATAACTCCATGCACTACAAGGAATAAATTTCCTGAGATATACCTACATGGGCTATATGAAGAGAGATATGATGGCTCTCTCAAAATATGTGTCTGATACAGGTATGAACCTAGCCCTGATCAGCTTTTTCCCCCACCAAGAATGATGCCTCAGTACAAACAAAAGATGATTGACTTTATCAGTTGACTAAGATTCTAGTGTCATTCAAAGTGGGTACAATTTATATCACTCTTAAAGAAGATGGTAGACAGTCCTAACTGCTTTGCCGGGGATGGCCTGTCCTTACATCTTCAAGACCTACATACATTGTGACAAAAACCTTATCCAGCCACATAGTGCCATTTTATTGCAACATCGGTCTTTAAAAGTTTCCAGCATAACAAAACAGAATCAGGATAACATTAAGGTACTGCTGCTCAATGCTAGGAGCTCTTCCCACTGAAAAAAGAGCTTTTCTCTGTAGGCTTTCAAGGTTCTACAGTCTGCTTGTGCTGTTCCTTTGGTCCTTCATTGGGCAAATAAATTCCCTTTGGGGGAAAGCTTCCACATAACAAATGTATTGTTTAAATGTACTTTCTTGCTTAGAAAATTTTTAATCCAGGAGTATTTGTTTAAAATAGCTATAAGACTAAACTGTACCTTCAAATGGGAGTACCCTATTTTTCTTGTCAGCTTAAAAGCAGTTAAAAGTAGCTGAAAGCCATTTTTTCTGTGTAGAAATAGTTTATTTTATTTTTTGGGACTTCCAAAGTATATATTAGTGTGAGTATTTTTTGTGCGGAAAAAAATGACTTTTAACAACTTTAATTTTTTACCAGCTTATACTGTTTTCCCCAGGAAAGAGGCACAATCTGACCTTGGAACAAACTACTGATCCCATGGTCAGTCCTCCTTTCAGCAAGAAGAAGAAGAAGTTAAGCAAACAGCCTTTGCCACCACAGCAGGCTAACAATTTGCCTAAGGTGCAGGTGGGTGACACTAATGTAGCAAAAGCTGATTCTTCAGACCACTCATCTTTTACACCAGATGCTTCTCATGTAGCATCTACGGCGTTTATGGACCAGGGGCTAGCCAAGTATATTTAGTCAGAATGCTGTGCACATCCCTGGGGAAACTGCTGCTGCCATTAACAACTTTGTTGGCCCTGTTTTTCATGACAAAAATAAACAAAAAGCTAAACATGTATGTATTCCTCTCATATTTCTATAGCCAGGAGTTGAGTCAGTGCAAGGTCTAATTCAGGCTATTGATCCTTCTTCTTAAGTGATTTCTGGTAAAAGAAAAAAAAAGGATGCCTCTTTTCCTGAAGATATTCAAGAATTCTGAATCTGGATAGGAAGATGAAGGGACAGATTCAAGGGGTTTTACTCAGATTTCTGACTCAGATTCTGAGGAGACCAAGTATCTGATTCTCTCGTCAAGGGGGGGGGGGTCTTTCTCCCGAATGTGCCACTGTTTGCAGTGAGAGAATCCTGAAGTGTCTCAGTCCTTCACAAAATGCTAATACAGATGGAATTTCCAGAAACTTCATGCATTCCTCGAGTGCTGTCAGCATTGGAGGATGTGTGCCACTGCCTGCGGTTGTCCTGATAGTCAGGCTGCTCCCCTTAAAAGAGCAGACAGAATGTATAAAGTGTTTCATTCTTTCAAGTTCTTATACACTCTTCCCATAGTTAACTCAGCAGCTATAGTTTTAGTTAGTCCTACTGCTGTAAGCAGTTGGTTAATTCAAATCCTACTTATGGGGGTGTGGGAAGTATATGCTTCTGCAACTCTGATTTTCAGAATTTTAAATTGTCAGGCACGTATATTTATTCTGACTAATTGTGAAAGTATGAGGAATGTTTATCTATGTTTTTTTCTTGTCAGAAAATATCTGCTTTAAACACTGTAATTTCTGCCATTTATATGTCATGACTCACTGTGTAAAGTGTGTGTGTATGACTCTGTTGATACTTCTTCCAGGGCTAAGGCCACTGACACCTTTTTGAGGAGACTTGCCAGGCTGCATAGTCAGAACCTCCCAGATAATGTGAACATTTTGATTTTAAATTATCCTTTGGATAGCTATTTAATTTGTGTTCCCCTGCTGCAGAGATTATCAAAATGTATGATGAGAGGGGTAAGACGATACAGGGAATCTCTTAAGATTGTTCAGCCCTTTTTCCAAGCTTTCTAAGGGATTATTGAACCCCTTGTCCAGTTTTTGCCAGAAATATAATAAACAGACATTTAAGAACTCAAGTTCTATCTAGACATTACTAAATCTGTCAGATCTTCATATCAATTGTTAATTTCTCATGAGGTAAGAAGGGACAACCTGTGTCAAAACAGACTAGTTCCAAGTGGTTGTGTCATGCTATTCACTTTTGTTATTCTCACCACAACAAAACTATTCCAGGTAGGGTCAAGGCCCATTTTACCCGGGCTTTAGCTTCAATGTCTTTTTGGGAAGGGTTGGTTACTAGAAGTATTCTAGAAGCAGAAACTTAGTCCACTGTATATACTTTTACAAAGTACTACAAGCTTAATTCCTTCTCTAGGTCTAGATCCAGCTTTGCTAGTACATTTTGCCAGGGGCTCCTGGACTCTTCCCCTTCCAATTCCCAAATATAGTAACCCTGGGTAATCTACCCATAAACTAAGGCTACTGCAGCAGTGATTAATATGATGAACATAATGTCGTATTGTAAGTAAATGATTAGCAGGATATTACCCCTGTAGTTATGGTTACTGTAACTGTGATCATTCAAACATCTACTGTTATGGTAACTTTACTTACACAGCTGTACTTTCACCCCTGTTTTAACACTCTTGTCCCTTATGGATATGGGTAATGTGTACATTTTCAAAAGCAAACTACACGTTACTTAAGACTGAGGTGGAAAGGTTCACAGCCCCCATGCTAAGGGACAATGCTGTCCAAGCTGCTGAAACCTTTACAAAGGCACTCTATGAGCATCTGCAGGAATGCATGGATCGTGCTATCCCAAGTAAAACCAAGACTCACTCCTCCAAGAAAAGGAAACCAGTCTGATGGACCCCTGCCATAAACAAGCTATACAACAGAAGTAGGAAACTAGTACAGAAAAGAGTAAAATCCCAAGAAGGAAAGACATCCCTGATCAGTATCAGCAAGAAACTACGATCCCTCATTAAATCCTCCAAGGCTAATTTTGAAAGAAAAATTGCCAATGACTCCAAAGATAACCATAAAGTGTTCTTTAGCTATGTCACGAACCTAAGTGGAAACTCTCAGATCTGCTCTGAGATAGTGTAGAATGGCACAAAATACACTGAACTAACTGATATTGCCAACATTCTGGCAGACAGGTTTAGTGCAAACTTCTCCCCCATCTCACCCCCTAAAGGGCCCATAACCATACCAGAAGAATGTAGGGCCCTATCAGACATTGACACACAGGTTAAAACAGCCCTATCCAAAGCCAAAAACACAGCTTCAATGGAACCGGACAGTGTCCCAGGCTGTGTCTTACAAGAGCTCCAAAATGAACTAAACCCTCACCTAAACACACTGTTCAAACTCAGCCTCTCTACAGGCTACATACCCACAGAGTGGTGCACAGCAACAGTTATCCCACTCCACAAAGGACCCCGGGAACTATCACCCTATAAGCCTGACTAGCCTGGTCTGCAAGGCTATGGAACGCATCATCATGGAACTCATTAACAGAGATATTGGGAACCTCCAAACCTTGGACCCTAGCCAGTTTGGCTTTGTTAAGGGCAGATCATGCCTCCTAAACCTGGTGGACTTCTTTGAAATGGTTACCAAGGCATTAGATGAGGGAAAGGAGGTCCACACAGCCTACCTAGACCTCGCAAAGGCTTTCAACACCATTCCCCATTCTAGTATTAAAGACAAGCTCACCAGTTTGAACATAAACCCCTATGTTACGAGATGGGTTGCCAACTGGCTCATGGATAGAACCCACATGGTGAGAGTTGCAGGATCTATGTCCGACTCTAAACTGGTTACAAGTGGCACCCCCCAGGGCTCAGTCCCAAGACCCCCTCCTGTTCGGTATATACTTCTCAGAGGTACAGGCAAGCATAGGAGGACTATGGCTGACCAAGTTCACAGACGATTGCAAACTAGGGGCCATAATTGATTCTGTGGCTGATACAGATACCCTCCAGATGGGTCTCACTGAGACAGATACCTGGTGTCAAAATCATGGCCTCAAGCTAAATGCCAAAAAATGCATAGTCATCCCCTTTGGAAAAAACAAAGTACCCGTGTACTACCACATAGATGGTAGTCCCCTTAATACAGAAAATGAAATAAGGGCTCTGGGGACCCAAATAGATAGTAATCTCTCCTTTGATAATCATATTGCCAAGGTGGTTAGAAAATCCTTCTATGTGGCCCACCTAATCACAAAAGGGTTCACATCTAGAAAAAAAGAGGTTATTGTGCCTCTCTGCTCATCACTCATTAGACCCATCATAGAATACAATGCCCATTTTGGATGTAGCTTACAAGACACCTGCAACAGCTGGAAAGACCACAAAAGTACCTCGCCAAGAGGATTACTGGCCTCAAACAGATGCCCTATGCAGCCTGACTCAAGAAACTCCAGCTGTACTCGGTTGCATACCGTTTACTCAGAGATGATCTCTGCCTGACATACAAGGCCATGTCCAACCCAGAATTGATGAACATGCTCCACCTAACAAAAAACAAATCCCGGAGAGCCACACGCTCTAGAGATACAAACCTCACCTCAATGATAAATAGGACATGCTGGAGGGATAAATTCCTATCCCAGAGACTCCCCATGCTTTGGAACAGGATTCCAATATACATCAGGCAGAACCCCTCACTAGCACTCTTCAAGAGAAACCTTGACAAGTGGATGGGAAACAGAAAATGTACCCTGGGGATCACTGCAGTGGCTCTGCTAGACAGTGGCGCAGGGAACTAATGGCTCTGCTGGACAGAAGTACAGGGAACTAATCTAAGGGGGGTGGCAAAAGCCAACACATTCTGGCTAGGCTTACAAATGCCTTGGACAGGTAACCTAGTACTTACCTATGAACATGTCTGCCCATCTCTGGTTATCTGTACTTAAAATAAAAAAAAGAGGCTGTGGGTTAATTGTACTTGAAATACTATGGCTAATAAACTTCTTGGGGATGCATTTCTAAGCTTATGAAGAACCCTGTGGATCAATAGCCTAGTAAGTAACTATGAACCTATGGTAGATTCCCATAACATCAAAGCCAACAAGAGAAAGTATTCGTCATCCCTGAAAGTCTGTTTCATTGTAATGTCTTAACCTTTAGACTTCACTGTATTCCTGGCACTTTTCAAAGACTCATGCATAAAGTTCTAAAACTTCATGTTAGATACTCAGCAGCATACCTTAAAAGGGAATAATTATTTCAGAAGGTTGGGAGTAATATTTATCCAAAGTGCAAGTTATGCTGTTCTCTCTAAGACAGACAGGGTTACAATTAATGCTGCCAAGAGTAAATTTTGTACGGCAGAATCCCGATACATAGTTAGACAATTGGGAAAGTGATAATTGCACCCTAAAAGAACAGCAATAGAAGCTATCAGAAGTACTGTATACTCAGCAAGGCCTGGCAAGTAAGAGTATTTTTAGTTTTAGGAAGCTAGTGTAGATGGTTTGTACCTAGCTTTGTTTCTATAACCAGTCCTTACAAAGGTATGGTGCCTATCTACATATGCTGGACTATAGATGCAGATGATGATTTTAATGAACTGAAAACTGCCTTATATTCAGACATGTTCTTGGTCACCCCTGAATTTGCTAACCTTTCTGTTGTCTGCACTAATGCATTTAAAGATGGGTTAAGAGGTGTGCCCTCTCAAGACGTAAGTGTGTTACCTGAGCAGAAAGCTAATTAAGGTTGAGACACGATAACTATATGTTGTGACATAGTAGGTAGTTAAGATGTTAGAAATCCTATGTAGAAGTGCTGTGTATACACCACATACTATGGATATGCTTAATTATAATATGTATACACAAAACATCACAGTAATAAAGCAAGTAGTAGCAATGTTTTGTTGGACTGCTGTTAAAAATCAGACCTGTAATCCAGAAAGGCAAAGGCATTTCTCTTTCTAGCATGGAGAATCTAGTTTGTTTGTTTGCTTTTTCAGCTTTTCCCAGTTAAGGGGTTGCCACAGCGGAATTCTGGTCCGCTAATGATTGGCAGTAGATTTTTATGGTGCCGAGTTGCCAGCCCCGATGCCCAACCTTAACCGAAGGCACGCCCATTCACGCATGTCTTTGGCAGGCCACTCGAACACGGGGAGGACATGCAGAGAGAATCTAGTAAGATCTCTAATTAGAAGAAACTGCAGACTACAGGCAACTTAACTGTGTATCTACCTGTCGAGTACCAGAGGCTTTCCTGTGGATTTACTTGCTGGGTACAAGCAACCTAATTCTGGATGTATGAGACAGCTTAACTAGAGCTGCAAAACCTCAGAACTGATATCAGTTATTGTATTTCATTAAAAGGGCTTTAGAACTGGACTGATTAACCCAGAAATGGATTGTAAGAAAAGGCATGCTTGTTTTTATTTTTATTGAATCTGAAAAAAGGCTCTTTGTTGAACAGGACTGTCCCTACTGCCACTTTACTACTCTATATAATACAATGTGTGTGTGTGTGTGTGTGTGTGTGTGTGTGTGTGTGTGTGTGTGTATGTAAATGTTGGCCTTATATGTGGTTCAATATGTTATTTGTTGATCATTAAGTTCCTAATGCTAGTTTCCTGGTGTTTCATTTCCCTGACTTTGTTTGCTGTTATCATATTTTAATTTTGAGATTGAAGTTTGTGCATGCACTTCGTTTCCCTGTTACTATTCCCCAAAGTTAAGCAGTGGTGGGGTTAGTATATTAAATTAAGGTGGCATGTTGCGCAAGTCCCCATACATAGAGGGTACAGGAGAACATGTTCTGGTGTTTTCAGTAGGAGGTATTGATAAAGCGGTTTACGTATGTGTGATTTTCCATCAGTTGCTCATGATGGCAGAAGGTTTGTATGTATACACACACATGTATGTGTATATATTTATATCTATATATCTATATATATATATATATATCTATTATATATATATATATATATATATATATTTATAAATATACGCAAATGCTTGCATACAGAAAGTATATATTGGGCGGAGCCTGAATGGCTAACTGAAAGCAGCAGTATTTTAGAGCTCCATATAACTAGTTAAATAAGACAGGAAAAAATATTCTTTTTTTTTCTTCAAAGTATAAAATCTTATAGATAAAGGACTAATTTACATAATTAGAAACTTTGGTGATGTTTTACAAATAATTTCCTGTCAAAAATCTACATAAGATCTACATAAGACAGAGCCCCTCACTATCACTCTTCAAGAGGAACCTTGATGAGTGGACGGGTAACAGAAAGTTCACACCGGGGATCACACCAACAGCACTACTAGATAGGGGCCAAGGGTACTAGCTGCTAGTACATGGGTCTAGGGAATTACTAAAGGGGTGGTGAATACCGCACAACGTGGCTGGGCTAATATATGCCTTCGGGGAGATATCCCAGTACCAACCTATGAACCTATAAAAAGCTTGGAGATATATTCACTTGTTAAAATGAGCAACTCAAGGAATTCTCACCAGGATGCTGCCTTAAAGAAGACACTACAACAGATGACATCTACCCTGCAGGAGTTGTCTTTGAAGATGGATGATTTTAAAGAGCTCCTAGAAAATCTTAAAACAAGCAGTCAAAAACAGGCTGACACCCTCAAGGAAATGCTACAACAACACCAGACAAGGATAACAGGAATAGAGGTTTCTCTAAATGGCTTAGAATGCAGACTTAAAGAAGAGGAAACACAGAAAGAACTGCTTCTTAAACAAAATACTTGGTTAATAATGTACATGACTTGGAAAACAGGGAGAGGAGAAATAACATCAGGACTTTCGGATTACCTGAAAACACAGAAGGTGAGGATATTATTTCCTTTTTATCAAGCTGGATCCCTGACATTTTAAATTTAAAAGAAGGACTTTCCTTTGGCATTGAAAGGGTGCACAGAGCTCTTGGGAAACCTGCCACTAACTCAACCTTTCCTCCTAGGTCAATAATTATCAGATTTCTTTCATACTTGAACAAGGAACTGATTTTAAGATCTGGTTGGAGGAAGGCACCTCTAAAATATAAACAGAGCCTGATAAGATTTGTTAACGACTATGCATTTAGAATAATGGAAGAAAGGAAAAAAGTGTGGCCAATGATAAGGTTTCTGAAACAAAATAACACCAAGGCACAACTTGCATTTCCAGCTAAGATAAGAATACTGTATGCAAATGAGATGAGGACTTCTATTGACTTAGAGGAAGCCTCTTCCTTTATTAAAACTAATAATGTGATTACTTTACCAGAAGATATGGATTGGATGTCACCTTCTCTCAGGAGAACAAAAGAAACAAATGTCTGGATAGACGTCAAAAAGAAGAAGCAAAAGATTGATACTGTTACAGCAAAATCTCTCAAAGCAGGTACTATGATATGAATTGTTTTAACATTACTTTAAAAGACCAATTTTACTGCTTGAAATTTTAAAACAAAGGTAACTAACTACTGGAATATTTATCTATTTGTTTCTTTCGGCTTTTCCCGGTTAGGGGTCGCCACAGCAGAACTCCGGTCCGCTAATGATTGGCAGTAGATTTTTACGTACTGGCTTGCCGGGCCTAATGCACAACCTTCAACGAAGGAACGCCCATTCACGCATGTCGCCACACAGAAGATGCTCTAACTGAGAATCGAACGGGCAATGTCTAACTGTGAGGCGAAAATGCACCACCACCGCGGTACTGGAATATTTATCTATATTTTTTGAAAATAGATGACATGAGAGTTTTCGCATTACCTCAGGTATGTAAAACAGGGTACTTTTCTTTCACAGAAGGAGGGTTGTATAGCACATAAAATATTTATACTGTAAATCAACATACATAGTAAATGTGTATTTTCTCTTGATTTTCTCATTTCTTTCCCTTCTCTCTTTTCTCAATAGTTATTTTAACTGCATCTTGCCTCCCTTTCTAAATTCTCTCCTATTTACTATACTAATATAGTCTGTATATATTTAATAACTCACTATCTATACATAGATAAATAATAGCCTAAAATAATCTAGTTTTAAGGTAGACTAATTGGAATAGTGAACTTAAATTAAGTGTTATTACAATATTTATTAGATTAATGATAGTCACTGTTATGCTTATTGGGATTGGGGACATGTTTGTGATTAACTCTGAAATGTTCAATTCATGTACATATGTCCTTTGGGAAAAAAAAGGAGGGAAAATGTACTGTTGGTTAAGAGAAGTGAAGCTTTCTTCACATTCTATTTGTGTTGTCATAGCAACAGTAAACAACTGCTGCAGTTTCTAAGGACACTGTGAACCTGCAAAGTGCATTTAGCCTCAGATAACAAATAATAAGAAAAAGTAATGTTGTTTAGTTATTAAAATGAAAACAACATAAGCAAGGTAAAATAAATACATAATAGGACTATTTGTAAATATTGTATGATTTTTCCTCATAGGATTACATATTCCTGGAAACACAACTGAAATGTTCCCAACTATATGTGCACTTAAATGTAGCTACTTAATTAAAAAGTATTACACAGTTTAACATGCTGATTCCACAAGCTGTCTGCACTGTAACAGTTACATTTTATATGTTACTCAAAATTGACAATCTCTAGAGCACATGAAAAGACACATATTACTTTTTGCAGTATATCTTTGCAGTTACCTCACACTTTGTACAGACTCACTTGGCAACTGATAGCTATTGATTTAAAATATCAGTTTAAATATTAAATGTGCCCTTGAAATGCTACTGACATTTTGACAAAATATAATCTGAACTGTAAAATGACTGACTTGAAAGAAATGAAGTAATGCACAGATTTCAAAGACAGTTCTTGACACTACAGTACAAGTAAAAATGTATATTCACAAGGAAGCATTGAAATGTTTTAGTCTTCCAGTTAAAATAGCTTACTGTCAACTTTCTGCGATATCAGAAAGTTTGAAGAGCTAGGAAATTACTATTATTTGACTTTATAATGATTATTAGACAGATGATAGACTCTGCTTTGTTTAATGAATTCTGACATGTTTATGAGGAAAAGTGGACTCAATTAGATGTTATTACAATAGTTATTAGATTAATGGTGGACACTGTTATACTTAATGGGTTACGGGGCATGTTAGCGATTAACTCTGAAATGTTTCATTTATATACATAGGTTCATAGGTTCATACAAGGCTATCTGCCCTAGGGCATTTATAAGCCTAGCCAGAGTGTGTTTGGCTTTCGCCATCCATTTTAAATTAATTTTGCTATGCCCTTTTTCGAGGTTAGTATACTGTGCCTCTGCCTAACAGTGACACAGAAGTGATACCCGGGGTAAACCTACGATCTCCCATCCACTCATCAAGATTCCTCTTGAAGAGAGTCAATGAGGGACTCTGCCTAACCTGGACTGGGATTTTATTCCAGAGTGAAGGGAGCCTCTGGGTTATGAATCTGTCCCTCCAGCATGTCCTATTTATTTCAGTGCTGAGGTTCAAGTCTCTCGAGCGGGTAGCTCGATGGGATTTGGATTTTCTGAGGTGTGGCATGTCCATTAATTCCGGGTTGGACATGGCTTTAACAGATTGCCTCTGAGCAGGCGGTATGCCACTGAGTAGAGCTGGAATTTCTTTAACCAGGCAGCATATGGCATCTGTTTGAGCCCTTTGATCCTCTTGGTGAGGTACTTTTGGGGTCTTTCCAGTTGCTGCAGGTGTCTGGTAAGGTACATCCCAAAAGGGGCATTGTACTCAATTATGGGCCTGATGAGGGATGAGTAAAGAGGCACGATGACATCCCCTGATCTAGATGTGAATCCCTTCATGATTAGGTGGGCTATATAAAATGATTTTCTAACCACTTTGGCCACGTGGTTGTCAAATAAGAGATTGCTATCAACTTGGGTCCCCAGGTCCCTAATTACTTCTTCTGTACTTAATGGATTACCACCTATGTGGTAATTTGTGGGCACTTTGTTTTTGCCAAAGGGGATGACTATACACTTTTTGGTGTTTAGCTTGAGGCCATGGCTCTGGCACCAGTTGCCTGTTTCTATGAGGCCCTTTTGGAGGATGCTTGTGTTGACTGGAGAGTCGATTATGGTGCCCAGTTTGCAGTCATCTGCGAACTTGGTCAGCCACAGTCCTTCCGTGTTGGCCTGTACCTCCGAGAAATATATACCGAACAAGAGAGGTCCCAGGACTGAGCCTTGTGGGACGCCACTTGTAACTGGTTTGGAGTCTGACATGGCTCCAGCAATTCTAACCATGTGGGTTCTGTCCTTGAGCCAGTTTGCAACCCATTTAGTGACATAGGGGTTTATATTTAAGCTGGTGAGCTTATCTATAATGCCTGAGTGGGGTATTGTATCGAAGGCTTTTGCGAGGTCCAGGTAGGCTGTGTGGACCACCTTCCCCTTGTCAATGGCCTTGGTGACTGTTTCAAAGAAATCAACCAGTTTTAATAGGCAGGATCTGCCCTTAACAAAGCCAAACTGGGTAAGATCCAGTGTCTGTAGGTCCCCAATATCTTTATCTTTATTTATGAGGTCCATGATGATCCTTTCCATAGCTTTGGAGACCAAGCTAGTCAGGCTTATGGGGTGATAGTTTCCAGGATCCGTTGAGGCACCACCTTTGTGGAGAGGGACCACTGTTGCTGTACGCCACTCTTTGGGTACATATCCTGTAGTAAGGCTGAGATTGAACAGTAGTTTTATGTTTGGGTTTAGCTCTTCTTGGAGTTCATGTAGGATGCAGCCCGGGACACCGTCTGGTCCCATTGATGCTGTGTTTTTTGCTTTGGAGAGGGCGGCTCTTACCTGAGCATCTGAGATGTCAGGGGGGCAGCACTCTGCTGGGATAGATATTTGCCCTTTTGGTGGGGGGGGAGAAGTTTGCGCTGAACCTGTCAGCTAGGATGTTGGCAATGTCTGTGTGTTCGGTGTATTTTTTGTCATTTTGGACTAATTCTGAGCATATCTGGGAATTCCCACCCAGGTTCCTAACATAACTAAAGAAAGCCTTGAGATTATCCTTAGTGTCCATTGCAATTTTTTTCCTCGAAGCTGGCCTTAGACGATTTTATGAGTGCCCGTAGTTTTTTGCTAATACTGATCAAAGATGCCTTCCCTTTTTGGGATTTTGCTCTATCATGTAGTAGCTTCCTCCTTCTATTGTATAGTTTGTTTATGGCTGGGGTCCAACAGACAGGACGTCTGCCTTTGGAGGATTGGGTCTTGGTTTTATTTCGGATTGCATGATCCATGCATTCCTGAACGTGTTCATAGAATACGTTTATAAAGGATTCTGCGGTCTGGGCTGTATTTTCCACAGGCCCAGGGGCTTTGAAGTATTCCACCTTGGTTTTGAGGACTGTGAAATTTGCTTTAGAGAAGTTTTTCACTGTGGTTTTCAGGGCAGGGGGTGGAGTCAGGATGTGAATACCCAGTGAGATTAGTTTATGGTCTGATCTTACCAGTGAGGGATACACTTCTGGTCTGGAGCATTGAGTCCCCATGTTGGTGATGATCAGGTCCAGTATGTTTTCCTCTCTTGTGGGAGTGGTAACAATTTGTTCCATAGCATTTGAGTTTATAAATTCTAGGAACCTTTGGGCTAGGGTGTTGGAGCTAGAGTAGCTCCCAGTCTATGTTTGGGTAGTTGAAGTCACCCAATATAATGGTGTTTGGAGAGACCTTCATATTTTCCAGTGTTCTCAGGAAGGCCGAGTGGGGTTCCTGGGTTTGGGAGGGTGGTCTGTAGCAGGCTATAAACTGGAAGGAGCCTTGAACCAGGTTTCTGTTACTGCACAGATATCGATATTCTCCATGCTAAGGAGAGTTTCGAGTGTACTGTCAGTTGAATTATTTCCTATAATATTAATATAATATATAAAAGGAGGGAAAAATGTACTGTTGCTTGTGAGAAGTGAAGCTTTCTTTACATTCTATCAGCCTTGTGAACTATTTCAGCTTTTTTTTTTTTTTTTTAATTGATTTCAAATTTCATTGATTAGAAACCGCTATATTTGTGTTGTCATGGCAACAGAAAACAACTGTGGCAGTTTCTATGGACTTTGTGAATCTGAGAAGTGCATTTTGCCTTGCAGATAAATAACAAAAAAGTAATGTTGTTTAGCTATTGAATCGAATTACAATCTAAGGAAGGGTAAATTAGATAACTTAATAGAACAACTTGTAAATACTTTATAAATTACTCACATTGGCTACACATTCCTGGAAACTCAACTAAAATGTCCCCAACTTGTGAACTTAAATGAAACTTGTTAATGTCTGTTATGTACTTTGCAGATAAAGATTCTAGTTGTCTACTGATGTACTATGTTCTTTATCTGTAAATATGTTTGTAATTAATTGCTATGTTAATCAAATTGTTAATCGCTATGTAATCCAATGTAACTACTGTCTGTTTATTTTAACTGTGGAGCTTTTCTCCCCGGGCCTCAGCTAAAAATGGACCTACGTCCAGTCGAACACTCCCAGTCAACAAATGTAAATAAATAAATAAACTGCCTGATTAATAAGCATAACTTACTTTAACAACCTGAATCCATAAGCTATCTGCTCTCTATATGCTACATTATATATGTCACTTGCATATGACAGTCTCTAGAGCACACGAAAAAAAAAAAACATTATTTTTGCAACATGCTATATTTGCACTAACCATACATTCTAAACTAACTCAATTGGCAACTGACAAGTTATTTATTTGAAAC
This sequence comes from Protopterus annectens, assembly GCF_019279795.1. Lineage (NCBI taxonomy): Eukaryota > Metazoa > Chordata > Ceratodontiformes > Protopteridae > Protopterus > Protopterus annectens. Next base: position 557,263,695 of record NC_056735.1, read on the forward strand.
ATCAGTCTAAATATTGATTGTGCCCTTGAAATATTGTTGCCGTTTTGACAAAACAAAACCTGAATTGAAAAAGGAATGATTTGAAGAAGTGAAGTATTGTACAGATTTCAAAGACAGCTATTGACACTACAATATAAGTAGAAATGTATATATGCAAGGAAACATTTAAATGCTTTACACCTTTAGTTAAAATAGCTTATTGTCAAATTTTTGCTTTATCAGAAAATTTAAAGAGCTAGGAAATTATTTCTTATTTGTCTTTATAATGTTAACTAAAGTTATGTTAGTCACTGACTTGTTTAATGGATTGTGAGTTAAGTACAAGACTACTGAATGTTATTTCTGTTTACCTATGTTTGCTGAATTTCTTTTATTAGTACTGATTTAAAACAAGAAAGAGAAAGAAAGGGAAGGGAAATATCTGGTTTTGGTTAAGGGAGGAGAAGAGTATTCTAACTGCCCCGAGAACTCTCTAAGATGCTCTAAATAGTATTTGATTAATACTTACCTAAGGTAAGTCTTGATTACCATTTGGGTGCTTACACATTCATTCTAGACCCAATGTGATCACCCATTCTAGAAGCAGGAGGTGCCCTATGCAGGGTGGGAATTGCCAGGGTGATTATATTATATTATATTCTGCTTTGTAAATCTATAAATAAGTAAAAGCACTGCACACTAGAATATACAGTGCCTCTACTCAGAGTCAGGATACTACTTATAAGCCATGTCTTTTCATACGTGTAAGTTGAAGTTGGTGAGCTAAAGAGAGGGAAAGTAAAGGAAGACAGCACACCTACAGCAAGTTCATATTTCATTGGTAATCACTCATTGTCTCCTACAGAGTCCTTTTAGTCAAATTATTTTAGTAATAATCTATTTGTTGTTGGCTTATTTAGTGTATGCTTGTCTGTTGCATTTAATTTATCCAAAATGACATATCTGACATGTTTGGGATCTCTTAAGGGTAACTAGACATTGGATATTTTCTAAGTCAACATAATAATTGTTTACACTACTAACATTCCATCCTGATATATAAAATACTATAGAATAATATAGAATTTCATATCTCTCTTAAGAAAATTCTCTATATAATAATTTAACATATGGAGCTCAGTTGATATTGTTGGTTAAAGGTATATGTGATAATCCAATAGATCTATCTTTATCTATTGGATTAGGAATGACTTTCATTCCATGTTTAATGGGAAATTCATATTTACTTGTATTTGATACTTTAGAATTAATGTTTTATAGAAATACTTCTTTAAAGCCTGACCAGAATTTTACCCTACTTGTATTTAAAGAAGAAAGAACATTAAATTATACTCCCAAGTTTACTCATATAAAAATAACATTCAGTGTTACCCGAGAATATGGTATAACTACTATAATCAAAATAAAATATATTTCTTCCAATAACTTGAAATGGATTTAACATTCTTATCATTAAATACTAATGACTTAAATAATGCAAATAAAAGATCAAACTTACTAAAATATTTAAATCTAAATAAGGCACAAGTAGTATTTCTCCAGGAAATACATTTTTAGACTAATGATAGCTTTATTTGAAACCCTAAGGACTATACAGTCTTAACTCCATCCTCCTATAGAACAAAGACAAAAGGAGTATCAATTCTCTGGAAGAAAAACATAATTGCTCCAAAAGTTATTTATAAATATGAAGACAAAGAAGGTCTACTAGCGTTTGTTATAATTACATTTAATAACAGAATATGGACCTTAGCTAATCTATATTGGTTCCCAGGAATCGAAGCAGGAGCGGTTAAAAAAACCTAGATTTTATTTCCAACAATTATAAAGGAAATCTTATACTGGCAGGAAACTTTAATTGTACCTTAGAAGCTTCTGAAACCACCAAGAAGTCTTTTCACATAGCAACTATTTCAAAATCCTTAAAAAGATAGATTGATTCATTTCATTTAATAGACACTTTTAAAGTAAAAGATGATAGATCCTTATTATTTTGCCATAAAGACCATAGATCTGGAACACAAAGCAGAATAGACAAATTATTCGTAGTTCAAGATTTACAAACAAAAATCATCAACTTCTCAGTAGTTCCATACCCCTTTTCAGATCATGACTCTCTGATAATAAAGCTCCAAATAGAGTTTAAACCTTTAATCCTCTCAACTAGAATTCCATCATATATCACAAAAATTAAATAATTCAGACCCTGGATGTTGTTAGAACTACAATTTCTTGAAATTAATAATACAACAGAAATCAATAGAGTCATGGTTTGGGACTCATTAAAAGCATATTTATTTTGTAAGACCCTTAGCTGGTACAAAAACAAAGTTAGAGAGTGGGAATCTGAATCAATAGTCTTGCAAACCAGACTCTTGATAGCAAAATTAAAAAAAAAAATCAGAATTGTCTAGAAGTCAAAAAAGAAATAGAGGAATCAAATAAAAAATATAATGAAATTCTAACACACAAAACTTGTCTAGCCTTGGAAAAATTAAAAATAAACTCATTAGCCACCTCCAGCAGATATCTACATAACTTCTCTACAAGAATTAAAATACATTCTAAAGCAAATAACAGTAGTATATATCATGAAATAAAAGGGAAAAAGTATCAGATATAGGAGACATCCTTGAAGCATTTTGGTTCCATTATATGGAACACTTCAAAAATGAAGATTTAGATACCAACCAAATCAACTTAGATACAAACCTTATCAATATAACAGAAATCCAGAAAACTTAAAACTAGACCTACTAAAACCTATATCCTAGAAAGAAATTGTTGACAAGATAAAAGAAAGTAAACCTAACAAAGCTCCAGGGATAGATGGTATAATTACAGAAATGTACACATGCTTCCCTTCAACAGTAATCTCCCTTTTTCATAAAACTTTGCTAGAACTCTAGTCAGAAGCAAAAATACCACCCTCATGGAAATATTCTCTCATAACACCAATTCTAAAAGATAATAAACCATCAGACATTTGCACCTCATGCAGACCTGTATCATTATGGAATAATTACAAAATATTCATGTCAATCCTAGCTAACGGAATGAAAATCCCACTTTCAAAGACAATTAATAATGATCAAACTGGATTTTTATATAACAGGCACACACATGACAATATCAAAGGGATACTTACTCTTATAGACTATGTGACTAAAGAAGATAGAGAAACACTTGTAATCGGATTAGACATAGAAAAAGCGTTTAATTTTCTCAACTGGGAATATCTATTTAAAATTTTAGCATTACTTGAATTTCCTCCTCCCTTCATCTTATTACTAAAAAAACATATATATTAATAACTTGGCCATCATTAAATTAGGACCTTTCACCTCAGAATCTATCCATATAACGAAATGTACTAAACAAAGATGCCCCCTTTCTCCTGTTTTATTTGCTTTGGCTGTAGAAATACTTGCAGAAATAATATGCAATAATCCAAGAATAAAAGGAATAGAAGTCTATGACCAGTACACATCTAAAATAATGTTTTTTGCTGATGACATTTTATTAACCCTATCAAACTCCAGAGAGTCATTAGGAGAGCTAGAAGAAGTAATGGAGACATTTTATAAGATTTCAGGTCTACACTTTAATAGATCAAAATCAAAATTTCTATTTTTAAATAAGAAAAAAGAACTACAAGTTACAGATAAATCCATCATAGGAAACCAATAACTTATGCTAAATTATTTAGGAATAGTGTTATGCAAAAATATAAATGAAACAATATTAATAAATTATAAAAACAGTACTGAAACAATACAAATATATATAGAAAAGTGGAACAAAATTATATTAACTTTTGAAGACAGATTGCAATTAATAAAAATGATCTTATTGGCAAAAATACTATATGTAGCATTAGCAATACAGTTAATTCCTGTAAGATGCATTCTTAAAGAAATAAACTCATGTTTAATAAAAGTTTTGTGGTATCCCAAAAAGAATAGAGTAATTCTAACTCATCACATTAGACCATGGAAACAAGGAGGATTGAACTTCCCAGAAATAGAAACATATATAAAAGCATCTCTGCTTAAAACAACAATAGGCTGGATAAACCCAAATTGTTTTGCGAACTGGAAAGAATTAACAATGGCTATATTAACAAATTAATGTAATCTGTTAAAAAAATTTAATAGTAGACAAATCAAACAAACCCTGGTACGTACTATGCATAAGTATATAATATAATATAACAAAACTTTCTAAAACAACACTGATTAATCATTACATCAATTCCTTTAGGAAACTTATCAATGCAAACATAGATCTAAAACTTTGATTTGACCTTTTAACCCCATTTGCCATCACTAAGAACTTTCCTCACAAAATATATAGGGAAATAATAACCTTCTGGGAACAAAATGGATTATTATGCTGGTTTCAATATGTAAATAAATTAAATGTTTTAGATATACATATGATAAAAACTGCTTACAATATTCCAACACAGGACTGATTAACCTTACAAAGCATTCTAATGTACACTCAAGATTTATACAGATTAATTACTAATTCCTCATTTAAAGATATTCCAAATCTAATAAGTTTTCTGTATGATTTTATATATAATAGCTGTGAAAAGAAAAAAATATATTTCAAATCTATATAAAGAGTTAATAACATATAAAACAATTCCCAAACTATCATACTGGCAGTTCTTAACAAAAGGTCACTCATTGCATTTAACAGAAGAAATTAAAACTAACATCTTACCATCAGTTAATTACACATCTAACATACAGTACTAGAAAATATTTAACTGGAAATACTTACATAGAGCATTTTAACACCAGATAGAATTAAAAAGATCAGTACTACTACAAATGGTTTTTGCTGGAGGTGTGAGAAGTCAAATAAAGCAGACTGGATTCATATTTTTTATGAATGTAATAAAATTAAATCATATTGGAATGGAATCAATAATTTTTTACAAGCTTTATTTAATGAATTATTTACCTTAACTAAAGCATTGATTATACTAAATGTAAATGAAGGTTCCTACCTGAATAAGACAAATATGTATTTGTTATGGACAATATTTGCTATATGTAGGAAATGCGTAACAAGAAGGTGGAATTCAAATACACCCCCTACCTTGGAAGAATTCTGCACTTTACTGAAGACAACTGCATCGATGGAAATAAAAATCAAAGAACTACGAATCTATCCCAGGCCATTGGTAAATAATCCTTGGCAGAAAGTTATATCTTTGTTGGACACTCTGCAATAATCAATGTTGTAGCTCTGATAAATGATCTGTTAATTCTGTATTTAATAACATACAGTGTATATAATTGAAAGTCAGGCTATTGTAAATATTGTATATAGTTGTTTGAAATTATATTTAAAAATATTATGTAAATGTTATTTTAATTGAAAATAAAACATTTTTTTGAGGAAAAAAAGAAAATATGTATTGATACTGCAGGCACCATTGAATCTCCATCATTTGAACACAGCTCATCGGATATTTATCAACTCACATACTGATATAATGATCAGTGGTCAGCAAACTTAATTGAACACAGACACACAAAAGCACATGCATACACATAGACACCTACATACATGCATTCTCAGCAGAACACAAATCCAAAATTAGAATTTTTGCATGAGTTTTTACCCATCCCTGTCAAATAGATATACCAACTTCAATGTCACACAACACTGGGCATATTTCCTCTCCTCACACAACACTTGGCATTCTCCCTATCCCCTCTATATCATGATCTCACTCAGAAGACAACTTGTTACCTTGTGGTCACTGTATAACACTAAGCAGAATCTAAACAAGTATGCTGGCACCATTCGACAGGATTTCAAAATGTACGACACTAAGCAGAATCCAAACAAGCATACTGGCACCATTCGACAGGATTTCAAAATGTAAGACAGTCAGTAAATTGGGAAAAAGCAGAACACATTTGACCAGTTGTGCCTTTGATCGTTTAAATGTATCCGTTATGTAATATATACCTAATATGTGTGAATCAATCCAGTGCAGCCCATCCCAGTTTATTTTATTTTTCTTGTATAGAAGTGTACAAAAATGTACCAGCGATTGCAGTTTTACCCATAGGGCTATCAGTGCAGTTACTTGGTGAGTTTCCCCCCCCCGTACATTGAGTTTTGGTAATGGAAAATTTGCTGTCATGGAAATTTTGTAATTTAATTAGTGAAATGTAGGATTTTTAATACTCGTTTAATGATAGCTAAGTAGAGATACATTCTGGACATGTTTTTCCATATTTCCATATCCCTTCCCCAAGCAGAATTCAATATACTCGGCTCTACTGGAAAAAAAGTGACAAGTATGTCGGTCTTCAATATTGAAAGACCAATGAAACCATGTGTCTGCACCTTTGGGTAAAAGGCCATTTGTCACCAACCCCTTTGAGATTTTTTTAATAAAATATTCAAATAATAACAGGATAGCCAAGTACAAAAAATACATAAGAATGAATTTTTGACTGGTGACAGTGAAAGAAATAGCCACAATACTATATTTAACCTGCTATTTCCATACACATGTTCTCTCCTACCAGGCAAACTACAATGATTAAGAAACAGACCTTTGTTTTTATGAAATATGTTTTCACTCTGTCCACATCTACCCTTTTAACCCCTGACCAGATGTCTGTGTTCATAGAAAAAGAAATAATAGGTATAGCTTGCAGCAACTATAGATACCTTTGAAGATTGCCATAGTGAAATAAAAAAGAATAGGAAGAAATTAGGTTCCTGTTTTGGGCAGGGTGCATGGTCACTATTTCCCACAACTGTATCTGTTGTCTTGCTCATATTTACCTCAGATTTGCTGTGCAAAATTTAGCCCCAGTAATAAAAAATTAAAAAAAAAAATCCCTGAAAATCAGAGGGTCTGCTGCTTTTGATGATTGTAGTCAGTTTGCTTGACATTTCTGTGTAATTAGTGTCTGTTGTTCTATGCAGACAATTTCAGGTGCTTACGTCACATACAAAGTACACATTTGGTACCCATTATCTATCATTGTATGATGGGAGGGGATTGAGCAGCCATGCATGCATCTGTATGACTTCTCATTTCTAGGATTTTTCTTACCTCAACAGTGGTAGTTTTAGTTACCCAATTTCATTAGTATCTTGGTACATTTTCTGAGATATCAAAAAATTTTGGTAGGCATGTTTTATTCTTATATCATTTTTTCCATGCACTATCTCTTTGAAGCATGAGCTGTTTGGTCTCATTTGTCAGCCATGTTAGATTTTATCCTTCTTGTCCTAATTAATGCTAATATTTTAGGAAGGTGTAATTGAAGTGAGTAACTGCTTCATCTACGGGTATTAATCTCTTAATGTATTTCAGTTGTAGTGGGACAGGGCTGTAATAAAGGTGTCTTTGTCAAATTTGGGTAAGTTGTGTACTTGGTTGCAGATTTTGTTTGGTGAACTATGTTGTTGGCTGATTACATAGGTTAGGAGGTGGGCACTGATATTATCTGATAAGCAACCAGAACATTTTATAGTATGGAGTTGTTTGTCAATATCCAGCCCAATGTGGACTACATTTTAGAACTTCTGTTGATTCTGGTGAAGAGTCCTTGGGTTGCTGATGTTTATGGATTGCCAGTCTATATTTAGGTCACCTTAAGATCAAGGTTTCCTGGGGGATGTTGTCCGGTGTCCAATGAAGGATATTTTCAGCTGTGGTAATGTTGTTGCCTGGTAGAATATATGCTGCTGAGATTCATATAGATTTCTTTTGGTTAATTTTGAGGTATGGATTCAGAAGTTCAGCATTGTTAAAGTTTGGGGTATTTAGGTGAGCTGGGGTTATTTCTAAGTTGTTACACCTCTCTTTTAAAATGTATGTCCATTCTGAAAATATAAAACCTGGAGGAATAATTTCATTTTCAGTTATTTCTTGTTTTAGCCTGGTTTCAGTGGCAATTATAACATTGGGGAGCAAAAATCTAGACATGAATGGATATCATGAATTTCGATGTAGATGCCTCTAAGGTTAATGTTACTTTCATTACCTGATGGGAAATTTTTTTTTGGAGCATTGGAATGGGTTGGCCATGGTGGTTAGTTGATGTGTAGGTCTGGGATTTGGGTGAATATATCCACTATGTTTCAGGATGGAAATGGGATGAGTAGAAGTATGGAGCCGTTTGTATTTGTATCTGACTATCATGAAAAAGTGCTATTCTTAACTTTAATATATCTATAAGAGAATAGATGTGAGCATGTATATTAGTACAGAGAAGGAAAGATAGATGGGGGTGGTTGTGATGTAATGTACTTCTGTTTGTGATGGAGTTTGGATAAGATGTGGGAATATCATGATAGTTAGCAAAGTGATTTAGTGTTGTAAGTATACAAAGCTATAGTAATTGACTTACTGTCATTGTGAGTTGAGATGGTGAGAGTTTAGATGGTGGAGGTTTGGTAAGATGATGGTTGTGTGGCATATTACTGAAACAAGGGTTATGAGAACTGGAGAGAAAGTGGTGTGGTAAACAGCGGGGAGTTGTTTTCAGGGTAGTATATAGATAGTTAAAGTAATATAGAAAACTGTATTAAATTAGTTTGTAGGCAGGAGAAGGTGAAGAAATGAGTAGTGAATAGATGAGGGAGGAGACTACAAATGTGTATTAATGAGAAGGTTAGTAGTCCTAATCTATAGTTAGTAATCCATCCATCCATCTTCAACCCCTTTTCCCATTTTGCACATGTGGTTGGGGTGTCACTTCAGCAGTGACAATCATGTTGAGCCAAGATTTACACCGTCAGGTGGCTAGCCATGCTGTGGTATTTCATTCATATCACTTATACACACACACACACACACACACACACACACACACACACACACACACACACACACACACAGCTAATTTAGAGTGCCCAATCCACCTACTGCATGTTTATGGAATGTGGGAGGAAACTGGAGCACACAAAGGAAACCCCATGACCTGATATGAGTATCTAAAAAAAAAAAAAAACTTTTGTGGTATCGATATGTATTTATGTGTGTGCATGGCCGATAAATGTATTTATGTAAATAACTATATATATGTTATATTTACAAGTGTGTGTGTGAATGGGTGGACAAAGGTGTTTGTAAACAGGAATGTGCATGGAAAAAAGTAGGTTGAGAATATCTGTAAACAAACTTTTAAGTCTGTGGAATGGACTGCAGCAGGAACTGAGAGAGGATATAAACTGGAAGATGTTTTTTAATGTATATGTATTTGGGTCTATTTCACATCACCTAAAACCGATTTGACTGACTTTCATTTCACCAAGACCAAATCAGCTAGTTTTCAAAATACTGAAAACTCATTTGACTAAATCTCATTTCACTGAATTTTAAGCCATAGACATGATGTGGGTTTCCATTCACCTGTGACTTGTTTGTGATAAAAGAATTTCTGTAACTTACAGTGTTGACTTTCAGAATACTGATAGTCATGTGGAAAGTATTGTTGTAGTGTTTTTAAATGTGGGTATGTCTCTTTACATTTTTATGGGAAGTATCTAAAGTAATCTGCTGGATGTTTTGTGCATTCCCAGCAGTAGTGGCAGCGTGCAGAGTACTGTAAGGCAAGTAAAAGGTATATGCCCTTTTCCCCACTGTAGTGCAATCCTGGAGTTAGTATATACAGTTACGGGGGTTGAGGGGGGTGCAACTCCCCACTTAGTTTGGTTTTATATTGTTTGGTTTCTGTTAAGAGGGTAAGTAATTTTTAAGGTCTGGAAAGAGGTAGTTATTAGTGTTGGGAGTATGTCTGTTTATGACTTAATGTTTGATCTTTTGAAATTTAGCATTGCAAGCTTTTGGTGAAATGAGATTCAGTCAAATGAGTTTTCAGTATTTTGAAATTAGATGATTTGTTTTTTGTGAAATGAAAGTCAGTCAAATGGGTTTAGGGTGATGTAAAGTAGACCCATGTATTTAAGGGGATCATAATATGTACTAAATTTTAACAGGAGTAAGGAGGGAATAAATGTTAGGTTCTGTGGACTGGCTGTGAAATTTGGGGTGGGAGGAGTGCGAAGCTGGCAGAGATAAGCAATCACAGTAGCAGGAGACAATCGGTCTGTGCATGTGATTTTGCTAAGTCACACATTTAAAATTGGTTTACTATCAAAATTGTGAAAGGCAAAACAATTTCTGATCGCAATTTCAAAGTAAACCATCAAAACTGGAATCTCAACTGCCTTACAATGTCAACTCAGCTGATTGGCTCAGCAGAGTTGACATTGTCTTTGAAAACATCACATGATATCCATATAGGTGCTCATGTAGATGAAACTCCTGTAAAACATATCACATTTTTCCAGGGAGGCAAGCCCCCCTGCACCCCCACTGTGGGGGCTGCATCCTTGCCACCCCCTGCTAACAGTATATTCCAACTCCGAGATCACACTAAAGTGGGGATATGGATGAATTTGCAAACCTCACTGTACCGCAATCTCTGTACAGTTCATCGAACACACTTATGCGAATGCTGTACTGCATTTGCATAAGTGTGTTCCACTTTGCAATATACTTAACATTTTGGGAATGACAATCAGAATTTCAGCATAATATATGCAGTCAGTGTCATTCGCACAAATGATAGTAAACGTTTATAAGCATGTACATTGCTAATTAAGGACTAAAAATGCTTAGTTATTAGTTGGGAACATGCAGACTCATTCTTCGCCCAAATTAAATTAGCTAATAATAGATAAACTATTAAAGTTGGGGGGGGCAGTCTTTGACATTTCTTTAGCCTGAACTGATGCAGATACTTTAGCAAACAGTTAACTGAGAAGAAGATGCTAGCTTGCTAGCAAGTAATTTAACAAGGGAATTAAATGATGGCTGCAGTAATGTATTTCAGTGTGATTGTCTTCACATGTGCTGTCCTCCACTGGAAGCCATCTTGTTGTTCATCTAGCAGTGACAAACTAGTGTCCCTTTGTTTTCTCAAAGCCTATCTTCTGAATACACTTCCATGTCCTTTTAGCCCCATAAATGGCATTTTTACTAGGTTATAATGGAAAGACATTTGCATAACTGTGTCCCCTCATATATGTGCCCGTCCTGCCCCTGATTATTGAATAATTAATAAAGAAGGGGGGGATTTAATGAATTACTGCTATGAAGAGTGTATACAGTTACCATTGTTGACAGGTATATCTGTTGCCCTAATGGCATTTAATAACTGTAAAACTTGCCTGCAAGAGAAAATTATCACTGAAAATTAAATTATCTTCTCCTTTTGTTTGACCAGAGCTGTAGGCTGGTCATCTGGCACTCATTTAGGAAGTAGGAGGTGATATAGCAGATTTTTAAATAAATGCATTTAGTACCTTACTGCATTAATGCCTGTAGCAGTATAACCATGTTGCTACAGCTATTTTACTAAGTTACTAACTTCATTCATTTAAGAATCTGCAGTGTCATCTGTGGCTTATTAAACAAACATTGCTAGTGAAGTAGTGCTCCATTGTCAACTTCCACTATCTGCTTCCACTTGGGTCAGTTTCCCCCATTGCCATGCTATAATTACAGCTCTGTGATGGACTCTAATCAAATGACTAAAGATTGCTTTGTAAGGAATAAGATTTGTTGCTTCATGCAACTAGTTTCAAATGCGTACTTCACATAGTAACAATATATGGCTTACAGACCTCTCAACCATACCAAATTCCTCAACATTTACCAGTTTTGAGTGCAAAATATTGGGGTGCCACGAATTCTCGAATGGCCCCCATAATTTCTGTATTTCCCGATCTTTTTTTTTTTTTTTTTTTAAGCTACCACTTTAAATTTTTGGCTGATGTTACCACTCATCACCAGCCTATAGGGGCATGTGTGATGACATCAGCTACTGCCTGTTGGACTCGGAGGGAAAAGTGATAGCGGGTGGATTTAAATTCCAGGTAACAACTGATATTATTGCATTATTTTATTTATCTGCTGGCCAGCTGTTGTTTGCATTTCCAGCCAGCCACTATAATTCAACCATTTATCCTAGTGTGTGTATTTATGGCCAGCCACTCTTAACTGTTGCTGCAAGTTTGAATAAGTTCATTCTTAGTTTATCACTGTGTGTGCTTGTGAATTTTTTAAGTTGCTGACTTAAGTTGGTTACTGGCAGTGTTTCTGTGTCAGTAGCTTTGTCTTTGAGCAAGGTAATAAGACTTAAAAAAAGGTTTATGTTTAGTTATTTTGGTGAGATTTTGAAAACGTATATCCGTTGTCCTCAAGAGAGGTATGGATTTTATTAAATGTTTATGGAACAAAATATTACATAACTTTACTTTTATAGTTCTAATGTTCTATGTTGCATACTGTTGTCTGTAGTGTTTCAAAATTAATATTTAATTTATCAGTAGCATGTTGCTTTTTTTGGGGAACGCGAGTAAGTAGTGGGCTAGTGGTGGATCAATACAGAGTGTTAAAGCAGTGAGTTAATGGCATTTATACTGTAGTTCAGTGTTTTTGATATCCAAATCAAAAGAAAGTATGGTACTCCACGACAATCGAAGCTGACACACAGTGTAGAATCCAAAAAAATCCTTTATTTGACAACAAGTAAGCTCTTTAGCATTTGCATCAACGCTTCATCAGACTTTCAAAATATCTTAAAGTAGAGCTCCATATAAATACTATCAATTGTTTAAAACAACCAATAAAAACCTAATTAAATAAATTTAATGACAACACTCTTAAAGTGCCCTTACTTGTAAATACACATCACTAATACAGCAGATGACAGTAAAAAATCTAGAACACAGCTAAAACATATAAATAACAAAATGATAAAATAGTAAATATAAGCAGACATCTAGGGCATATGATCTCATATGAAAGTAATTAACTATAATCAACTTATAATACAATATATAACTTCGTATCAATTTTTAAGGGGGCAATCTTTAAGGAATGGTTTCAAAGAAACCCTCTCATTCAGCCCATGTCCTCTATCTGCTTGTAACCTTATAATCCACTTTCCTTCTTTTTTCTCTAAATGATTTATTATGTCTCCTAGTCTTTCTGTTGGAATGACTAACTCTAAAACTAAAAACTTAAAACTATGCATTGTATCTTTATAAATAACGTGTCTAGCTATGGCATTGCCTTCATTCTCTCTATTACTAGCATATATATGTTCTCTTATTCTCTCTCTTAAAGTCCTATTCGTTTTACCAACATAAAAACTGCTGCATTTCTGACACACAGCTAAGTAAACTACATTTCTTGTTCTACAGTCTGTATATTGTTGGAATTCATATTTCTGATGTGTATCTGTATGTATGAAATTATTTGTATTCGCTATGTAGCCACATTGATTACAGTGATGACAGGGGAACGTCCCTCTTCTAACTGAGAGGACTTCTCTCTTATTATTCCTCTCATAACACGCAATTTGTTTCAATGATTTTGTATTCTTGTAACTAAAACTAGGACTAGTGCCTACCACTTTTTTATATCTTCATCTAATAATAGCATGTTCCAATTCTTTTTAATTAACTGTGTTATGTTCTTATTATTATTTGTATAGGGAATAACAAGTCTATTATTCTTGGGAGAGGAAACAAATCTTTGTCGTTCTTGTGACTGCCCTGTCCTCTTAATATATGGTAGTCCTGCCGTGTCTCGTTCTATTTCTTGTATGACTCTTAAGTCACTAGTATGATATCCTCTTTCCATAAAATCTGTCCTTACGTCCCTAATAGCTTCTTGAAATACCTCATCTTCACTCACTATGCATGAGGTCCTAACTGCTTGACTCTTGACAATATTTCTATGAATATGTGAAGGGTGCATACTATTGCGATGCAAAAATGTGTTTCTTCTACAGGGTTTCTTAAAGACTTCTGTGGTGACCACACTGTCACACTTTTTCAACAGTACATCCAAGAACTCAATTTCTTTTTGGGAAGTTTTACCAGTTAGAGTGAGAAAAGTTGTCGTCCCATTTATATAAGTGATGAACTCATCTAATGTGGAGGAGTCCCCTCCCCAAATGAGGAAGACATCGTCCGCAAAACGCCTATAATATTTAATAAACTGAGAAAAGAACGTTTGCTCTAAAATATATGTGTACTCCCAATATGCCAAAACTAAATTTGCGTAAGAGTTGGCACAAGGTGTGCCCATTGCTACGCCCATGGTCTGTAGATAATAGCTTCTATTATACGTAAATACATTATTTGTAAGTACAAGCTCCATCAACATTGTTACTTTAATAATTCTATCATTCTTTTTTTTTAAAACAAATAACTCTATCATTCTTGAGTCCTCTCTGTATCAAAAATAAATGTAAGTATTCAATGCCAACATCATTAGGTATACTTGATCCAATATGTTTTCTTGTATAGCCAGACACTTATCCTCGATATGTCCTGGGTTGTCTTTAGTAGCTTGCTTTTCCATAATATCTAGCTTACTTGGAAAATGTGTCTGTACTGTATAATATAAATTTCAGATGGCAATAAAGGAAAACCAACCAATCGGCAACTAGCCGCTTTCCATTTTTTGGCAGGTTTCCATTAAATCAGCTGTTTGGAGAAATGTTTCTGTTATCGCTGCAGGTTTAATCGAGCGATTGCTAAAATGCATTGTCTTAAGTTACATTACCTGTTAAATTTGGCGACTGCTGACAAATCATTATTACCTTATAGTTGAAATGGCTAATGAAACTTTCAGTCTAAATTTTTCAGAATGTACTCTTTCTGTGTTTTGAGTTGCTATATGCATTCCTCATAATTTGTCGTGACTGAACATCTCTTGTCTACAGAGCTTCCCTTTAGCTGTGAAAGTCTTCTAAAAATGAAATGATGAAATGGATGTTCCTTGGCTTTGGAAGATTCCCCATAATATAAAAGACAGTGGTGATATGATTACCCTTGTCTTGGAGATAGTCTGGGTATTACTGTTCTAAGTTCTTTGCGATGTTTTTGTACTGTGATGGGGGAGTGCACCCACCCCATGTAAACTTGCCCGTCATCACAATTTCAAGGCAGTGGTGCATATCTGAGCTGTCTAGTAATTTAGCCAACCAATCTCTACTCACCTGGATTACCTTTTCCACATATGAAGCTTTGGTCGCATTTGATGCGGGTTATAGTTCCCATAACGCATATAACTAAATTCTTTGACCCGAAAGTCTACTCAAGGTACTGGTATTCTAGCTTTCACAATAAGCCTTTCGATGACTTCTAGTTTTGGGATTATAACATGGACTTGTTTCACTTGTGATTCTTTACAAACATGCACTATTAATTGGCTGTAACTCTGCAGTTAACGTATGTCTTAACTATCTCTTCCAAAACTTTTAAGTTAAAACCATAAGAACAAAACTAAAAATATTGGGGAGGGGGTGTGTGCAGTGGTTTATCAGGAATGTTTTAAAAATATTAACAGGTTTACAAAAGGAACACTTTGTATTAACATGCATTTTCTAAACATAAATACCAGACAAAGAGTATTTCCTTAATGATTTACTTTGCGTGCAAAAAAATCTAATGACAGAGGTTAGCATACTAAGAAGCAAATGGAAGTGGGTAACATTTGGTCGATTGATACTATGTATCATTTAGCAGTCCCAAGAGGATGAGAGAATAAAGTTGATTAATAGGAGGAGGGTATTGCTATTTGGAATTCAGAAATCCCAGTAGCAGATGACAAATTCTAGCTGTAGGGCAGACTAGTCATGGAAGTTTTGCACCATGATGGATTTGTCTGTTTGCTGCAGGGCTGTTGCATATGTTTGTGTTTCATTAATATATATATATATATATATATATATATATATATATATATATATATATATATATATATATATATATATATATATATATATATATATTAATATATCATCCCACATGGTGTAGAGTAACTGGAATTTTAGGAGACAGTATTGTACTTCAGTAGGGGAGGTAGTCAAGGGTGAGCTAAGATTGGGTTTGCAACTTTCTCATCATTTTTGCCTTCTTCTAGTTAGACAAGACTGTATCTTCTACATTTTGATTGGATTGTATATGAATTAATTCAAAACTACATCTATTAGCTGTATGTGAAATCTATAGAATTAAATTGACTTAAGGTTTGAAGTCTGAGAATCTGTAACTACATGGTTGAATGGTAGGACATGAGGATTTAGTGAGGAAGGTGGTGATGGGGAATTAAGTAGGTGGCTATGAATATTGTGGGGGTCCTTCTGTAAAAATACTTGCCAATGTGCTTGTTTGACATCTGAAAGAAGTAAAGAACACATTCAACCTCTGACCGCAGAGATGTAGCAGTGGAGGGTGGGATGAAAGCTTTAGGCTGAATAAGACAGTTACAGTGCAAAGTATGGGGAGGCCCCATTTGACCATAGTTTTGTGAGAGGGGAAGGGTGGCAAACTCAAAGTCAGCCTTGGGCAGCACAAACTGCAGCTACGCCACTGATCAGTAGGCCATGAAAAATGACTTTTGGAGGTCCTAGCAAACTATAATATTCTTTTGCTATTGCCTACCATTAAATGACCTGCTTTTACCATAAAACCCACATACTGCAAGTCACCAAAAACAAAATCCCAAGGTTCATCATCTTTTCCCTTTCCCAGTGAACATCATTGCTACACATTTAAAAGAAAATGGTTACCATTTACTACAGGGTCTGGGTCTCTGGAGCCATATTTTGGTTGTCTATTCTTCAGTTTGCGTTTGGAAGTTGATATCCCACAATTCCATTGTAGTGGGTGAGGTTACATAATTATGTATGCAAATTTTATGTTAATCAGCCTAAAGATTTGTACCTATTTTTCATAGGCCTTTGTCCAGATTTTTGATGTTTCCAGGTTGAGAGGTATGATGGCTTAGCTATCTACCAGCTACAGAATGGAGGGGAATAATAAGCCATGCTAACCCTTCACTTCTGGGCGAAACTTTTTGTTTATTTGCACTGGCAGCTTTAGACAAATGATTCAATAGTATAATTAATGTATGATTGAAATAATTATACCTTAAATATTATACAAGTGGTTTTCCATTTTATCTTAAGTTCATCCCTGTTCTGATTTTAAATCACAAATATATAAATATTTATTCATTTTTGATGTCTATTCTGGCAACTGCTTGTCATGTCAGAGTGACTTTTTGTCTCCAGTTAAGGACTTAAATCCTATCCATTGCTTAGGTCATCCTCCTTAAAAAGCAGTTTGAGTTGTTTGATATGGCTAGATGCATATTATGTTGAACCTGTATACCAATTAACTGTGTTCCATTGCATGCTTTTTAACTGTAATTCATTAAAAGTCTCCATTGTGACATCTCAGTTTTGAAAGATGAAAGAGAGTGGTCTGGCAATTTTTGCACAGAATATTAAGGCTATGAACTGCTAGTGAGTTTCATCTGTTGTTCCTGGGTTTGATTCTTTCACCCTCCATTTGCCTTCTGTAGATTATCTTGTGGTTAACCTGGTTAACAAATTAAAACAGT
The DNA here is from genome assembly GCF_019279795.1 of Protopterus annectens. NCBI lineage: Eukaryota > Metazoa > Chordata > Ceratodontiformes > Protopteridae > Protopterus > Protopterus annectens. Next base: position 557,281,186 of record NC_056735.1, read on the forward strand.
CTCATTTGTTTAATTAAGTGCACTCAGCCCCTTCTGACAAGCATCATTAAAGAAGGATGTTCAGGTGAGTCATTAGTTTAACCGGACAGGAACATTAATCCTTGTGAATTGCTTTCAGCTTTTAATATAGCAGAAAGACAAGATGGAAGTCATGCACACAAAACACAAAAAAGTTTAACAAACAGATCAAATGCATAACATTAAGCACAAAGCACACAGCAAAAAAAAATAAATAAATAATAATAATAATAACAACTGTTACTTTACTGAAGAATGACTAGCAAACGAAATTATTTTTATTCTTCTTTTTTAACCATAGGAGTTTTACAGTTTTGAGATAAGTATTTAGAATTCTGGCTGACCTTTTGGTAAAAATATCTCTTGGTTTGTTTAACCTAATTTGGGTAATTTTTGGCAGGCAGAGTCTCAGTTTTGGATTATACTCCCTAAAGTCAGTATGACTGTCTCCTTCACGTATAAGAAATCTTTGAGCAAAGTCTGGAAAGCATGCTTTTTTAATTTGTGTTCTGGTCTTCTTGGCTGTTTTGAATTTGCCTCTGTGGGTTGGTGGCCAGAAATGAAATAAGTTAATTTTTAATCATCTTTAACTATAATCTGATGGATGGCTGAAACACTCTGTATTTTATTTTTCATGCCGACTTTCTCACCGTTGCAAGCACATTTTAGAATGATGTTACTTAGCACAGTTCTTTTATTCAGTTATCTTCCAGTATTGAGGAAAGTTACAATGCATTTGGGCATTCAAGTCAAACTTTCTGGTTATTAGATTTCACTGAGGTTAATTTATTTTTATGCACAAGGCAAAATGAACTGTTAAAGTGAATGGGGACATATCAGTGGTAATACACAGAGTTGCATGAAGTAAAGGCATTTAAAATAATGAAACTTTTTTGCACAGCTTTCAGTTGCATAGTCTGTGCTCTCTTTACAAATTTGTAGTATTACTAACAAGTGTTAGGACTGGCAAGATAGTGCTGTATCCTCACATCTAATACCGAAAGCAGCTCAAACGCGCAATACCTCAAATCTGCCTAGAGTGTTTTGCAGGCTACGTTTTGTAGTTTCCCAGAATTTTCCACAAAAACCTAGTAGCTCAGAAACTGCTCTCCCAAGAAACTTCTTATTTCATTTTCCAGTGAAGAGTGATAATTGTCCTAAGTGATATAAGAAACCTAGATGTTTATAATTAGGCAGAATGCAGTAAATTAAGCACAACTAACATAGCGATGAAGAAAATGTTCTTGATACTGTTAAGTTCCATAAACTGCTGGTGTAAAATGAAAGGATTAAGAAGACCATTTAATAGAAGAAATGCTGAAAGAATGCAGAGTGCATCTTGTTCTCAGTACTGAAAAAGCGATTGGGAGTTACCATGGGGAGTAGAAAGATATTGCACTGCGGCTCACTCAAGATTGTTCTGAATAGTAAAATCATGTCAACATGCTTACCCCATGCCACAGGTTAGCAGGTAGATTTGTGAAAACATCAGTTTAAGCAATTTGGAGTCATAGAGACATTCATATTCTTGAAACTGCATGATTAGTTACTAAAGTAATTACACCTAACAATTGTACTTTTCTAGACTTTTATAGTTGTGAAATCATAAAATATTAGGGGATTCTGAACTAAAATCAAACCATGATAGAAAATGGTACTTTATAATTTCTCACAGTTTTTTTCTGTTTTCTAGGGGTGCCTATCTAATTATCAGCTTTCAACCACTGTTATAGGCAGACTGCGTGATGCTAGAAAGTATTATGCTTGAGATGTCATGCTATAGCAAACAGTAACTCCATGCCCAATTATAAACGATGCTGTGAGAATCTTCAAGCAATGCCGGCTAGTGAGGAATCTTGGAGCCCTATGCCTGATTCTGAAATGGAAGTTGGGCTTGCGTCATTACAATAATTTTTACAATGGTGTTGACCAGCAATGTAAACCTTCTTGTACCAGAGTTAATGAAGTCCCTGGAGCTGTTGTGCATATCAACAGCCTCATCTGAATATTAGAAATATACTGCAGACATTAGCTTGTTTACCAGGTAGATGTCTGCAGTGCCAGTTCTAACAAACAGCTTCAACTGTAACCCACAAGGTAGGGTGTTTGTAGGTGCCAGATGAAGCCATGCATAAGTGTGGTTTTGTTCTGTTCAAGTCATTCTCATTGCATAGGAGATGACTCAGTTCTGCAGTATTTAAATAACTAAACTTATGAATTTTTAGACACCACTGTATTTGAGGAATTATACTACATGCATGACAAAGTTTTACTTATCTTGCATGCAGTATTATGAAAAGCATACATATGTTGCTATATGGATTACCAGTTCTGAGGGACTTTGTAAGCTGCATGGTGGCCTCATCAGTACTAGGACTACAGCAGGCACAAAAAACAAGATTTTTTACCAGTACTCTGTGTGAATTTCTTGCCTACACTTAGCATAACATGTATGCTATAGTCTTACAACAGTAGTATAATATCAGGATTAATATTAAGTATACCTCACATCCACTATGACATGATAGTGTGGGGGAAGAGCTGGAATTTCATGCAGGATAGCACTTCAGGATGGTAGAGGACCAGAGCAGTGCTGTTCTGAAGTTCCCTTTTTTTATTTAATTTTTGCTGCTCTGTCTGCCAAACATCAAGCAGCCATCTTATTAGACAAGGCCTATTTATTGTCCATACATTGGGACTTCCTGTTAGTGCTGTGGCAAGAGTTTTCTGGAGGGGGTCATCACTGATTCTTGGTGTGTAATATTGAACTGTAGGCGCAGGGTGAGAAATAGTGGCATCTTGGAGTTTAGATTGCTCAGGAATGATGGAAAATGGAAGGATAGTGGTGAGTAGTGATGAGTAGCTATCTGCTTAAAGGAAAGCATCAGATGTAAGGACAGAGAGGAGGAAGAAACCAAACCATGAAGCAAGGATACAACCATGGTTAGAAGATTGTATAGGTTCCTAGACAATTAAAGTAAAGAAAAGACGACTATCTGGTGGCTTGCCACAATAGATCATTCCCCAAACACAACAAGAGAAGAAGATGAAAGATTGGAGATGAGTATAAAGGGGTGGGCAGTAAGAAGTGGTTAATACTCATGTTGGTTCTGAATCTTGCAGGAGGATACTGGGATATTTCAATCTCCACAGTACAGAGGGAGCAGGATAGGACTTGAGTTCATGGACCATGAAGGGGTTCAGTTCAGTTGACTGGTGCAGGACCATTCCAGGAAAAAAATACAGTACTGATCTTGGTCCTAACTAGTGAAGAGGATCTCATGAATATCCAGGTTAAGATACAGTTAGCTAAAAATGATTATTCCTCTGTGTGGTTTAGACTGGATTAGATTGTATCAATAAAAAGAGAGATGGCAATGATAATGATGATGATGATAATGTGGGGTTTTAGAATAGAGGAATATGCCTTACTGGGGAAGATGTCCAAGGTTGAATTAGTAAACTGGAAACAAATCAAGGGAATAAAGTTATGGGAATTGTTCATTGTGGAATACTCAGGCCTATGGTCAAGCATGTAAAGATATAAAAAGAAGACCTATGTAGTTTTATTGCAATTTGATTTTCATATTTAGGGCCAAATAATGGCTTATAAGAGAATAATGAGGAAGTAGGGAGGTGTAGGAGCCATAGCAAGATGGCAACAAAGATGATAGAGGCAGCAAAAACTAATGTTGAAAGGAAGACAGCAGAAAGGATCAAAAGAGGGAAGAAAGGGCTTTTGTAGAAATGAAAGTAAGAGTGGAGGGACATCCCTGGCGAGGATGAGGAGAGATGGGAGTGAGATCTCAGAAGGCTGGGGACAACAGATGTAGTAAAGAGTACATTTCTTCAGCCTTCTTAAAGGAACTCAAGAGTCGGAAGAAAATGAGGAGAAAAATGACATACCAGGATAGGGTGGGAGGAGATAGAAAGTGATCTAGCTGCCTTTAGGGAGGATTAAAGCTCAAAGACCAAATACACCACCTCTTAGAGTCTTCATAAATCCTACTAGTATGTTGCAGACTATCTGGTCAATATGTTAAGTGGATCACTGGTTAATGCAGAAGTGACAGAAAATTGGAAGACTGTAAGTAGTGCGCTTGATTGAAGGGGCAGAAGAAAAAAATCAGGGAACTACAGATCTGTTGGATTGTCAACAGTGGCAGGAAAAGTCTTGGAGAGAATTTGTGGGTCAACACAATTTGTGGGACAACAATGGCCATGTGCTCATGTGCCAGTAGGGGCTGCTATTCAAACCTGATCTATTTAGATGTCAGTGTTATAGATGAACTTAACAGAGGATCAAAGTAGATGTACTCATCTTTCTCTGTACAGAGGGCTTTTACTTGATCCCATGCAGAAAACAGATAAAATCAGAGTAGTTGGGAATAGGACCAAGACTGTGTAAACAGAAATTTGCATGGTATAAGAGGATAGCTTGGAGATGCTTATAGTGACAAAGGGCATTGCAAGAATTTGGTAAATAACTAGTGAAGTACTGCAGGGGCCTGTCCTTGTTCCAGAACACTTTGCTTGATGAGACATATCTGATGAAACAAACAAACAAAAAAAAAGATCAGCCTCTTGAAAGTTGGGGCAAAGTGTCTAATGAAGAACACTGAAAAGCTAAGCAAGTGGCAGAAGAGTGACAACTGAGGTTCAGTTTAAACACAAGCAAACTACTATGCTTACGCTTCACAGCAGGGTTGTTGTAGTTTAAGCTGGGGAAAGTATAGGTGATAACAGCACAGCAGGTAGAGGATCTAGGTATATTTAGGAGCAGCTAACAGGATGTTGGGATGTATCTTCATGGGGATAGAATCCAGAAACAGAGGTCTTGCTTCTCTTCTGTAGGGCATTGGTCAGACCACAACTTGAGCCTACAAACAGTTATGGAGGCCATATAAGGAAATGGATATTAAGCTGCTGAATAAAAACTATAGAGTAATGCAACTTAAATATCTTTGGGATGGAAGGAAGGGAAATGACCAGATATTAAATAATATAGAGGTCTTCTCACTTTAAATAAGAAGAAATATGGTAGATTGCAATATTGGTGCACAAGATCATAACATGCTGACATTGAGGGGCCATTCTAAACAGGAATGACAGAGAAGGAAGTTACAAGTCCGACAATATATTGTAGGGACAAGTACTCTCTGGATCACCAAAAGTAACATTTGACATAGAGTGTTGTGACCCATAGAATGGAACACATGAATGTTTTGTGAAGATGACTTCCAAAAGACATTCAAGAGAGTCAAATCTTAAGTTGAAAAACTGTAAGAGTAAGGTAGGGATGAGGGGTGGCAGAACTTTAAAGCCACTTAAGGCAGACTATCTGAGCTTATTTCCTCCTGACATTAGGCAAATGTAATATAATATAGTTGACATGTGCCTGAAGACAAAAGTTATTTTGTGTAAAAACAGGCTAAAAATCAAATTCTGATAATTTACAAGACCTTAAGAGAGGAAACCTGAAAGAAAGATACTTGTCATAGCTTTCTAATCTTATTTTTAGTTACTTTAACAGAGCTGTCTGGGTAGAACTGCTAAGCATTGTATTTTCCTTGACAGTCAACAAAGGAGCCAAGATTACCTCCTTGATGAATTGCTTTGTTCTCTTGTTCAAAGGCATCATCTGTGCTTTTGACAGATTAGCTTTAAAACTTGACATCTAAGCAGACCTTATTAAGTATATTTTCTAACAAGTTGGGGGATTGGTGTAATGGTTAAAGTGTTTATCTCACAGACGTAAAGTACAGGGTGTGATTCTCACCTATGAAAGGGAAATTGGCTAGGCTTAAAATGGCACACAAGGACAGCTAGCCTAGTATTTACCTATGAACCTATAAGTGGTGCTGAAAGTAGAAGATTAAATGTGTAAATTAGGCTCTGACCAACAAACAGAGTTTATGAGAGTAGTTTTTACATTTATATCTTTGTTTGCCAGTAGTTGTCCTTACATTGCTGTCAAAGAACTCCATCATTCATTAGTAAGAATAACACCAGAGAGCAAGGTTACACTGTCTTGTTCATCTTTATAAATTAAAGGAGGAAGTAATAGAGATGTTGGCTTGAATAGATACAATACACTCTTGATACATTAAAAAAAAGAGCAGTGTAATGTTTCTTGAAAAAGTCTACTCATGATATCAAAGGACGTTTCAAAGTCAGTAGCAGTTAACATCCAGGTGATGTATACTTAAAGCCAATGTTAGACTAACTCATTAGCATTCTAAAAGGGTCTGCAGCCCCTCACAAAACCTGCATGATGCTGATGCATGATATTGGATTTGGTTGGACATTGACTGCTAGCAATTATCCTAGCATATAGTAGGATGTCAGCTGGCAACATAGCGGTAGGGCTATCTGTCAACATTTCCCTGAATCCGTCTATTTAATTGCAATACTGAGAAATGTTTTAACTCAGTCAAAATGTTGCAAATTTAGTAAGCTTTGCTGCATGATTTTCAAACTTGTATATCAAAACAAGGTCTATGATTAAAATGATCATATATTCAGGCTAACAGATGCATGTAGGTACTTATTTCACTCAGTCTTTAAAAAGTCAAAAGGCTTTTCAATAAAATATGTTTCCTCCACAGACACTTTTGAACATTGTTGGTATTGTGATTAAGTTATCTGGCAAAAACAAAAAAAAAAAAAAAAAGAAAAGAGAATTGTTCTACCAGGTCTCAGTTATTTTATTTTCCAGCTGAGCATTTTCATCAAAAGCACTGCGATTCCTCTTTTTATTTATTTATTTTATTTTTTTAGCCTCTTTCAAAGTTAATACAGATTTTGAAATTCACTTAATTCAAGAATCACAGTCATCACAAAATGTAGCAAACTGTAATCTTCTGGAAAAGTTTAAGTGTATTAAATGGTTCAGAAATTACAAGTAATCCAAACATCATGAAAAACAATAGAGCAGAAAAATTAATCTGATCAGCTCAGCATCATAGACTGTTCACTCATGTTCAGTGTGTTAAGCAAAAAATAAGATAAATGGTATGAGAGAAATGATATGGATCAATCCAGGACAAGACTAAGCATCTTCACTCATAAAATATGCCTCATCTCAAAGTTGAAGAAATGAAGGTCTTCACCCCCACCTTTGCATTACTTTCTGTGAGCATGACAAATAGTTTAGAATGAGTCAACATACTACTTAATTTCCACCGTCACACAAACTGGCTATGCAACTGTGGCATTGCTTAGTTAATGAGTTACCACTTTTACAAGCACATCTCATCTAATAAGTAATTTCTGATTTCTCTTTCAGTACAATTCTTTCTTGTTTTTGCCACTAACTTTGCTCTACTCCAATATCACAACATCACCACAACTTCTTTACTGCTTCCTTTATTCATCTTTTCTCCTCTGTCTTCATTTTTATCTTTACCTAAGAGCATAATGTAGCCATCAACTTTGTACTATATCACCACTTCTGTCTTTGCCTAACAGTACAAACTAAGCTACTTTATCTTCCTTTAAAACTGAAGAGAAACAGTCCCCCAAGTACTTCATAATTGTATTTATTTTTATGTTAAAATGATGCAAGTATATATACTTGATTATATTTCATTTTTTCTTAACTTGTTTGGGAATGTTATATCATTTGACTGTCTACATCTAAAAGTTTGACATCAGTGCTACGAACAGATTTGCTTTATATTTTTCAAACTTCTTATTTCTGTTATGTTTTGAAGAAAATTCCCCACATTACTACTGACAAAAGGAATTCCCAGCTGGATATACCAAGGTAAAATGTTAGTAAAATAAATAGCACTAGCATTATACCTCAGTTTTAAGTAAAGAGAAATTTTTTCTATAAGCTGCTTCTCTTGATGAGTGATGATGCAGAAATATTTCTTGCTTCTACCTGTCATAAATGAGTTTCAGATGGACAGTACTTTCAGATTCCCTGCTGAAATAAAAAGTTCACACTAGTAACTAAAATCACGCAATGGAAGCATAATAATTTCATTTACTTCTGTTACTCAAGAAAAGCATGGAAGAAACAGATGTCCTAAGGTCCGGAGCCTCTTGCACAGTTCAAAAAATACCTCATGCTCATTAAAAAGTTGTTTTCTTCTCAAATTATTATTAAAAAAAAGGATAAAATAAGCACTTTCATTTTGCAATGTAAAACTTCCTCAGACAAAAGGCCTACCACAAAAGCAATGCATATGTAACTTCAGCTGTTTAAATTGGAGGACTTGAAGGGACAGTGTTAAAAATCCCAATACTTGCATACTGCTAAACTACATTTATTTTAAACCAACTAAAACTCATCCCAAATTAATATAAATACATAAAATCGTTATAGGATACACTAAAAAATTTTTAGCTATTTTCATAAAGTAAACCTTAAACTATTAAGGGATCAAATACTTCATATCCTATCTACATTGTGATTTTAACTTTAATAGAGGGTCAATAGAAACATATTCATTTAGTCCTAGCCAGCTATATGAATTCCAATACAGCTGCCAGAACAATTTTCTCTTCTCCAAAAGGAGGAACCAAGGACCCCCTCATGGGTCAAGTTCCAAGTGTTTCTCAAAACAGAAATTTTGAAAAAGTGGCCTGGATTTCCTTGATATGCTTAAAAGGTGCATTTCTACTTTTTTCTTTATGTATATCATAGTTATGCTCATATATATATATATATATATATATATATATATATATATATATGTATATATGTTTGTATACACACACACACACACACACACACACACACACACACACACACACACACACATATATGCTCACAGCTCTGTTTTCCTAATATTAAAGCAACTACATAACTGACACAATGCAAAATACACTAATCCTTCACTATCACAGTTATATTTTCCTTTTAATATGAAGGTTATTCCCAAAACATTAGACCAGTCCCCCTCCTTTATAAACTTACCAGACCTACATCTGCCACATTTCTTAATACCACTACAACTTTTATGTGTAATAACCTTCCTCTCAAACATATTTTTTTAATTTTCTTACCCTTTCTATATACAGTTATGGGTCTATCTCCCACTTTCTCAAACATGAAGTTATTCTCCCTAAAAATATTCCAACTTTTGTTTAAAACCCATCTAATAGTATCACTTTATAAACTGTATATAGTGATAAAGGAATTCTCATATTGTTGTGCATTAACTTCCAAAGCTACTTCTTCATCCATAAGGACATTAAATTCCTCAGTACCTCTACTGCCATTTAACAAGGGGGTAAAATAACCACTTTCCCACTTATGACTAACTTTCTCTACTAGTTCCTCTATCAGATGGACAGGGTAACCCCTTTTCATAAACATACTTTTAAGATTTTCACATTCTTCCCTAAAGTCATGGTCATTTGTGACCATACGTGCTTCCCTGACCAACTGACCCTTTATAACTGCTATTTTTTTTTAAATAAGGATGAGTACTAGAAAAATGAAGAAAGGTGTTTGAATATGTTGGTTTCCTGTAGATGCTCACTGTATACCTCTTATTCAGTAGATCCTTCCTTATTAATACATCCAAGTAGGAAATATTACTTTCAATAACACTGTGTGTGAAAAACAGGAGTTCAGTAGTACTATTAATGTATTCAAGGAACTCACTTCTTTCATCCTTTCCACCCTTCCATAAAATAAATATATCATCTAAATAATGTAGAAATAAACTAATCAAGTCCTTAAACTGACATTCCCAAATATATAAGAATTCCCATTGTAACATGACAATATTGGCAAAAAGTGAGCCCACTGGAGACACCATAGCTACACCTTCTTTTTGTATATATTTTTTTATTTTTATTTATTTATCATTTGTTGACCGGGAAAGTCTGACTAGGTTCCACAGTGCCTGTTTTCAGCGGAGGCCCGGGGAGAAACGCTCCATATACAATTATTCTTCAAACAGTATAAAGTTATTGTGCAATACCAATTCAAACAATTCCTCATAAGTTTATCTTTGTCCTGCTGATTTCATCTCCTAAACAAAATGGGACTCATCCTCTGCTCCCCCTTAGATATGACCCCACTGGTGCATTGTCTGAAAATTGTTCTCTCCAAAGGAACACTTTTGGTTTGATCTGTTGGGCAATGGCTGTTCCCCTGTCTCCTATTGTTTCCTTTTGTTCCTGTTTATCAAATGCTCTGATCTCCTTGGGGGGGTCTGAATTATTGCGGGTATAATTTAACCTATTTGTGTTAAAAGTGTTGCCATTCAAATGGCTACCCTGCATATGTTCCAGCACATAATCAGTTCCCTGCTGTTTGCTTATAGGAGGCCCCCTGACAATTGCTATATTCAAAATTCCTTCTACCCCACTTCTGAGACTCAGGAGTTTGGGGTAGCCTGACTCACATGAATAATCAATATGATCCCTCTCCAGTTTCTTTATTTTAGTGGGCTTAAGTTTAGATAGTTGCTGTTCTATCAATGTAGAAGTGAAGTGCTTGCCTTATTGGTTTGAATACCTTATTAGGTATTTTTAGAAAAAATAAAAAGTCAAGGGCACTCAGATGCAATGCGTCTGAAATATGTGTATGTCGTTAAATAGCCCATTTGCATATTTCCCATGATCCTCCTTCAGAAAAGGTTTATGATACACAGTGAATTTATTGGCTTGCCAGGGGGTTTATTTTAACTATGAGGTTTTCTGTGTAAGCTTTTTACTTGTTGAAACAGTACAGTTATAGTGGCTTTTTATAATAGCTAGTTTGTCTAAATTGGTAGTCTTTGTGATTTGAGCAGAAACTAAAGAACCTTTTGAAAAAAATACACAAATATAAGAAGACTTTTCTTAATAACATCAGATGGCTAGGAAACAACTCCTGGAGCTGATAGGCTGTAACACTAACCACTGTACCACCATGCAGCTAAGAGATGCCCAGGATGTGTAGCTGTGAATACAACTTTGTTCAGTAAAAAAACAAAACAAAAAAGGATCACACACACTGATGGTGTAGGACAGAGTGAAAGATAATTTATTTGACTGCTTTCATCTACAGTTTCAGTATAGACTTCATAAGAAATAACATAAGTCCTATTCACACAAATTAAATAAGTCCCAAATCACATAACACAAAACAACCACAGCTTAGAAAAGTCACACAACTAATAACATTAATAAATAATGAAAAATACACAAAGCCAAATAAAACACAACCTAGCTGCTTTATATTTTAAGTTACCACTGACAGATGCACATTTATTTAATCCTGATGTTGAAAATTCTCTGTTTTCTAGTGTTTTCCAACTGCTCCCATGGAAGAGAGCATTACTCTATCTAAAATAAAAAAAACATTTTAAAGTTCACACAGATGACTAAAAGTTTGAATGAAGCATTATTAGTATCTTTTCTACGTATACTGTATACATGTTGGTATACCCGACTACATATAGCATTCTTGGTCTTCCCAATGTAAAACACAATGCAGGGTTCACAAAGGGCAACATAGACTAACTAGATCTACTACAGTTATGTTTCCCTTTACAAAGGAAGGGTGCAGCTTTGACTTTAATTAAACACTGTGATCCCACGAATGAATGAACATTGATTACAGCAACCACTTTTAATCATTTTCTTAGAATCCATACACATAACTTTTTTTTACTTTCCAAAACATTCCTAATATTCAGCTAACATTTAGATATATTAATCCTTGACCCTAGCTTTGATAGCATTTATGAGTTCACCACAATTCATAGTTCCCAGTTTTTATTCTTAGCTTTTTAATTAAGCTACTATTATATCCAAATGGTAAAACCATTGAGCATCTGAAATAATCTTGTACATCATTATTATTCATGCTATTAATAGTCAGGTTGCAAATAGCCACACCTAGGATTATACGCCTGTACCACCCAGTCCTCTGGGAAATAATTTCCCCTTTAACATTTTTTCAAAATATTTTCAAGATGCCCCCTATTAGGTAACATCTCCTTCAGTAGCTCCAACTTCTTCTGATATCACTGTAGAATAATGCACCATCCAACCCTTAACCGTACCAGCTTTTTGCTTCTGAGGGTGACAGCTAAAAAATATATGAATTGCTAAATGTGGGTTTACAAAAGATAATTGATTCTTACCATGCATCTGAGTGTTTAGTAAAAATTGCCACAGCCACATAATTAATACTATGGGCATCATAATCATAAGTGAATTTTAAAAATCTACCAATGTTATTAATGTAATTTAAAAACTCATAGTAGGTATTGCACCAGTCCATAGCATTAGTATGTCGTCCATATATCTAAAATATGCCAACATGTAAAAATAATAGACTGAATTAAATTGATATAACCCCCCCCCCATTTTAACACAACCATGTTGGTGTACATTGTGGCAAAGGTAGCTCCTACTGAAGCCCCCTTTATTTGCTTAAAGTATTCTTCATCAGTGAATATAAAACTGCTATTGATTTTATGGCGATTATTTTGAATATTTAACCTGATGTCAGAAGAATTAATACCTGGATATTCAGCAAGGACCTCTGAAAACTGTAATGTCTAGTGTTATGCAGTTTGTAAGAGAAAAGGTCAACAAGATCACTAGTAACAAAAATACAATTAATAACATAGGCTAACCTTCCCATATTATCTAACAGTAACAAAGAATCCTTGAAAACACTCAATTTATCAAGATAAATGTTTTTCAGACAGCCATCTATAAAAAAGACAAGGGTTCAATAATAGCCAAAGCAGAGGAACCAATGGAACTTAACAGTGGAACTAAAAGATTTTTGCACACTTTGGGAATTTGAAATATAGCATGGACCACGGGACTCTAAATGTTTAAAAACTGATATAGACTTCTGTCAGTATTTTTTAAACATACATGTTCATTTTCATAACAACCGTTTTGGCAGTTATGTTATGTTGGCACTTCAAGGCCAGGATTAAATTAATCTGTATCTATCAGCAGTATTCATAAAGGTTAACCTTGTCCTGCTCAATTCGTCTCTTAAACAAAATGGGACTCTCATATTCATGAATGTTATTAGTTGAGTGATTTTTTTAATGTTTGGATATGGTTTATGTCGTGTGATATGATTTTGTGTAGTTATAGATGGTTGTCTTAAAAAAATCTTAATGAAGTACATATTTTAAAGGACTGTTAGTATTTGTTTGATAATATGGGAAGGTTAGCCTATGTCCCTGATTGTATTTGTGTCACTATTGATGTTATAGTTCTTTCTAATGCATACCACATGATGCCAGGATGTCATGGTTTTCAGAGATCCTTGCTGAACAACCAGTTATTAATTATTCTAATATTAGGTTAATTATTGATTTTATGGAGAGTACTTTGAATAGTAATTTTCTTTGGTGATATTTGTAAGCAAATAAAGGTGGTTGCAATGGGAGCTAACGTTGTCCTGATTTATGTCAACATGTTAAAATGGAAGCTTATATATTTATGTAATTAAATGTCTTATTCATACATGTTGGAATATTTTAGATACCTGGACAACATCCTTATCCTATGGCCTGGTGATTTATCTACTTTGTGTTTTTAAATTATATTAATTAATACTTTTAGTTTTTTTCTAGTTCACCCAAGCTTATAATAACCACAGTATTAATTGTATGGAAGTGACTATTTGTAAGAATCACTCAGATAGACAGTATGCATCAACTATTTTCCTAAACCCACATTTAGCAATTTAAACCTAAAATTTTCTAGCTCACCTACATAGGCATAACAATTGGTATTGTTAAAAATCAGATGGTGCATTATTCCAGGATGTTATTAGAAGAAAATAAATTTTACCTCGAGTTGGAAGTACTGATGGAGATGTTCAATAATGGGGTATCGAATATATTTTGAACAATGTTAAGGGGGAAATTATTTCCCAGGCGAATGGATGGCTCAGGCCTATGATCCTAGATGTAGCTATTTGCAACTCAGTTATTAGTGGAGTGAGTAATATGATGTACAAAACGGTTTTAATTCTTTAATGGTTTTACTGTTTGACTATAGTAGCAATCCAATTAAAAAAGCTATGAATAAGTACTAGGAGCTATGTATCTAGGCAAACACACAAATGCTATCAGATTTGGGGTTAAGGATTAATTTTCTAAGTGTGGGCCGAATATAAAGAATCCTTTATTGGAAAATAAAAAAAAAATAAAGATGGATACAGACACTGGAAAAATTATGAAATGTGGTCGCTGAAAACAGTATTCATTTGTGTGGGGTCTCAATGTTTAATTAAAATCAGTTTTGTTCCCTTGCTTTGTAAAGGGAACTATAACTGTGATAAGATTTAGAGTGGTCTGTGTTGCACTTTGTGAACCCTGAAGGGCTTTTTACATTGATAAAAGCAAGGTATCGTTACATAGTCTGATATATCAACACGCATATTTGTAAGTAAAAAAAATACTAATACTTTATTCATGTATTAAATCAACTGTGTGAACTTTAATATGTTTTTTTTTTTTTTTAGTAAGAGTAACTCTCTCTTCCAAGATGGGTGATTGGAAAATGTCACTAGAAAAGAGAGATAATTGTTTTGACCGCTGTAATACTGTGCCACAAAAAGACCAGGATTAAATGAATCTGTATCTATCAAGAGTATTTTAAAATATAAACCATTAGGGCTGTCATAGTCTTGGTTTTATGCATTTTTAATTATTCACAAATTATATTAGTTAAGTGATTATTCTGAACTTTTGGATAGGTTGTTTGTGTCATGTGATATGATTAGTGACAAATCTGCAAGAATAGTACTTGTATTATTTCTGATGAAGTCTATGTTGAAATTCTAGACAAAAATGCTCAGATAAGTTGGCTTTCACTTCTGTCGTTTACCATCAGTCTGCATTCCTTATTGCTATTATTTATCCGAGAGTAAATAAATGTCATCATGGATGTACACATCAAAGCTCCTTAACATAATCTTAACCTTGGAAAAGCACACATGAACACCTTTTACCAACAAGAGCCCAGATGCCATTTGAAAAATAGCACAATCATGAAGAGAATAAAGTTAGAGTAGACTGTTCTGCATAGCAGCAAAAACTCTCAAACTTTGATCATTAAAAGTTGTTACACTAAGCTTTTGTGTTAATAAAAGAACATCAACAAGGGAACACATCATCTTTCAGAATATGAAATTTTCATGTCATAGACTTTATATTATAATAAGTGGTAACTAATAGGCTTTTGTGTAGTTTAATTTGGTTATTTAATAATGTATATACTGGTATGATTCGGTGAAGAAAATCAGTAAATCTAGGAGAAGCAAAGCTACATCTAATAGCAAACATTATATATCCATGCCTAAACTGAAGCAGCTGAGTGATATGATGGGAACACTTGAACCTCTTCTTAAATCAGATTTGGGTATACAGGTAGGAAAAACTGAAACTGATCTAAAGGTATTGCATGGAAAAGTGCTGTTGTGGAGTCAGAATTGTTTGGCTGTGGTCAGTGTAGCATATGTCTGTGGTGTTTTTTTTTTATTTTCTTTTGTAATATAAAATAAGATCGACAATATAAAGCATATCCATTACAGACTCTCAGTTTCATTCCAGCATTTCTTTTAACTATCCTGTATTGATATTGCAAAGATTTTTAGAAAATATTCTTTCTGCCTAATGAATAATTAAATAATGTTGTACCGTGTACTGATTAAATATTGTACAAATAATAAAGATGTGACTAATAATGACTTGCGTAGGTACAGATCCCAAACTAAGAAGGTTTGACCCTGATAAAATTATTGATAGTTTAACTGCTGTTGGCATGTACAAGCATTGAAATGTGTAGACAAAAGCAACATAATTAGAATGGCCTTAGAAAGAGGCCAGCAATTAAGAAGAATACTTGTCACCTGTTTATTGAATTCATTTCACTTGAGTGGGTTGACACAACTAATTAAAGAGGAAGTGGGTTGATAAAACTAATTAAAGACAAGTTGGAGCAGTCAGAAGAAAATTGAAAGTCAGCCATGGAACCAAAGCAGCTTTCCAGTACTAATTATTAATAGTTGTATAGCTAATAATGAGTCAAAGGGAAACACAGTTTAGTGGAACAGAAACTAAAGCATAAGTATGTAACAAACTGCAGTGGGCTATTGTACCAGTTTGTTAAATTTACATCATGGCACAGAAATAATTGTGTAGCTGAGTATGTTTTCCAATGCTCTGATTAAGTCATAGATATGTGTTGGTGTGCTTAAGTTTTCTGGTTTAGTTTTCTCCTTTGTGCAGTAATAAATTGAAGTTAAACCTTATTTTTGATTTATCTCACTTTATGCTCTTATAACAGACTCTATAAAGCTTTCTGTGAATTATGAAAGAAGTTGTAACTGCTCACATATTTTAATGAAGATTTTGGTAGATATATTTGTGAATGAATTATTTCAGAGTGTTGAGTTCAGGTTATATTTCATATCTTGTACCACCCTCAGTAAACTGTTCAGCCATTTTCAGTTTGTCTATAAGAAGTGTAACAGAAGGTTGAAAAAGTCAATAATTTAATTTTATATGTAATGTGCCATGATAATGTATCTCCTGACCATTTAGTAATGCATATGATAATGGTGCTGTATGTGTGTCTGTCTGTGTGTGTGTGTGTGTGTGTGTGTGTGTGCGTGTGTGTGTGTGTGTGTGTGTGTGTGTGTGTGTGTGTGTGTGTGTGTGTGTGTGTGTATGTGTATATATATATATATATATATATATATATATATATATATATATATATATATATACCTACATTTATATATAGCACCTCCCAATCAGACTGTTTTTTTGTTCAGCATATGTCAGATGATCTAAAGGCCGTGTCAAATTTGAGCAAGAATGCATAGTAGTGGGTACTAGGAGATATTTTTTCCACACTACTATGCAGTTTTGAAAGCAGTGTATATGCAGTTGTGATGGTAGGGGCATATTCCCCTATGTTGGAGTACATTTGTTTCTGAATTCTTCACAGAGTAGTATTTCTTGGTTTTCTAAGTTTGATATTAGGGCATTTGTTTTTTTAAGTAATGCTCTAGAATGCAAGGATGTCTATATGCCGTAAGAGGTACAACATTCATACCACACAGGTATCAATGAGTTAATGGTAATAAAAAAAAAATATCCTAAAACAGACAGGAACATCTGTTCTAATACTAACCAAATCAAGTGTGGCCTAGATTCTGCCTAAGACACTTCCATTCATGGCATATTTATTAATAAATGTCGGGGTTTATGGATTAGAAGAAGTAAACCTGTGTTCTTTTTCCACATTTCTGAAGCATCTGTTCCAAAATGTAAGCTTTGTCTTGTATTCATCATCAGTCTCTTCCTGTATTATATAGTGTTCCATGGATCATTGTTATCACTGCTGTTTACTTCTCTGTGCTGACGCTTAAAAAGATCATTAGAAAAAGTTTATTTAATATATATGCTAATAATGCAAAACTGTGCTCCCTAACTTTATGGAAGCAAGGCTAGAGTTTTGTGAGTTAATGGCTGACTCCATGAAGGATTGCGATGGCTAGAAAATGTAGAAAAGCATCTTGCCTTGATCCTCCAACAGAAGAATGAATTTTCATTTTATTTTGTTCTAACTCAGAGTTACCTGGCAGGGCAGACTTAATAATGTTATTTTTTTTTGTAAACGTTGTATTTTTTAATAATATACTTCATGTCTGCTGAAGTGAGGGTATCATACCATATACTCTTATGCAAAATCTTATTCGAATTCTTTTTACACTGACTGTAGTCAGAATTATTTCTTACATTCTTCAGAGTGACTGTCAGAGGATCTGAAGGTATCTTCCTGTTACACTCTATGATTTGTTATGTTTTAAGCAATTACTGCCATAAGCCCTTCATTCTTAATATGCCAGTGTTAAAATGACATGCTTAGAAAAATAATAGCAATACGGTAGCTCCTCCTGCTGTCGCATGAATCAGGCCCATTTCTCTAACACTAAAACACATCAGCAAATCCTCAAAGAATTAATTGATTAAAGACTTCAGTGAAAGGACTGCAAACACTTTCCTTTTTGACCCTTTTCTGGGTGATAAACCTTAAAATGTTAAAAGAAATATGATGCAACAGCCAAGGAAACAAATTCCTAAAGAAGCTATCCCAGAACTTCATTCAAACCTAAAATATGGTCTACTAAAGAAGCTTAATAGTATAGAAAAGTCTCTGAAAAGAATAACAGTTTGATTATTTTATATGTGACAGAGTAACTGTTGTCATTTTGTAGGGAGGCAAATGGATTCCACAGAAAAAAGTGTGTGTTCAGGGCATAGCTGAATCACATAAATGACACATCATGTTTTGAATAATCCCACCTGTATTCACATAATATTGCTTCTTCAGCAGAATTTCTGTAACAATTTCTTCTGTCCTTTTTTACGTGTTATATACCCATTGCATCATAATTAAATGTAAATGGTTGTTTGGTCAAACTATTAGCTATATATTGTTAAAATTTCACTGTCATCAAACCACATTATTGCTTTTCACGTAAAAAAGCAGTCAGATAGTAACTTTTAAAGTAAATTAAAACACTTGCATATGACTGTATGTTGCAATCACAATATCGGTTATAATTAGACATACTTTGTTTGCACCTTCATTTTAAAGGAAAAATCAAGTAGAAACTGAAAAAACTCACAATCTTGTATTGCTGTTGTTAGTACACATTTGTCTACAGTGTAACTAATTATTACTGATTTTTATTGACAAGTTCATGATTTTTTTTGCCATTGTTTTCTCTTTCCTACAATGACTCATTTGTACCCAGTAAAAACCCTATCTATCCCATCTTTTTGACTTTTAATTTCTTTCACTTATAACACTTATAATGGCAATACTCAGAATTACTTTTTATATTCAGAATTTCCAATCACAGTGTTGCTAGACACAAGCGGTTGAGATATTTGAGTTCTTAATATTCTTTAAAGGCACTGTTAGTGTTATTCAATAAGTAGGAGTGTTCACAGAAATTTTATCTGATATTTAGACATATCATATTTCATGCCACTCAGTCTCTACTCTTCACTAAATTGTGGTGACAATACTGTCTAGTCACAGTAAGCCTGCAGTTTCTAAGACTCTGTAGATTTGTGTCCTAAGTGGGATGAAAAGCTGGGATGGCTGCAAATACCTCGATATGTGGACTTCTGAGACAGGATTATTAAATCTAATTGGCCTTGTGACAAAAGCTGATACCGAGCATTAGTCTCCCTGTAATTTCTAACATCATATAAATATATTCATATGCTGAATATTTATTTATTTGTTTATGGGTCAAAAGTCTTACATGTGCAATTATCAAAATAAAAAAATGTTGACTGGCAAATAATAAGTTAACTTAATTTTTATTGCTTCTAGTACTACCTCCAAGAAAATTTTTTAAATTTAATATGCTCATATACATCTCTGCAGGCAATTCATCCTTTACAAATTTTATTGTCTCTTCATTCCTAAAATTATGGTTCTTTAGTAAATTGCTTGCTGTTAGTATGTTCTCTTTTTAAAACAGTTTATTTAACAGTGCAGTGTTCTGTACAGTGCAGAAAAAAAATCTTAATGCGACTACTTTTCCTTATGTTTAATACAGAAAGTATAATTTCTCACTGGGTATTCAACATCTTTAATATAAGCATCCAACACATTTGTGTCATATACTCTACGAATTTCTCTTTCATCTCTCATACAATATTCCTTTTCCATATTATTGGATTAGCCTTATTTAACTGTAATACATTATGACATAGAATTATATCAACTTATATGGGGTTAAAACTGTCTGCCGTCTTCCTTTTGGCATTCTTCACATACACTGCCATTTTCATTTAATGTGTAAATGTTTTTTTTTTCTGGATTTTAAATATGTATTTCTTCTTGTAAATAATTTGCATTCCTTCATTGCAGTTCAGTAATAGACATACATTTTAGCAGAACATTTTTAATATACAAATAATCTTAAAGGAGTCACCTACATCCTAAGGCCCAGCATATAAATGAACCACGTCAGTACTTGACCAGAACCATCTAGTTAGCGTCATTTTCCCTTTGAAGTTATAATTGTTGCTTCAGATCAATGATAATTATTCCAGTCTCTACTAGATTAAAAGGGGAGGGTCCACATTTCCTTTGCCAGTTAATGCACTTCATAACTATGGTTAGAATGACGAATAGTAAAGTAGAACTTTGTCACTGGAGTATCCAGTAGTTGAGCTGATAAAGATAGCCTGACCAGAACTCCATGCACTTAATGACAGTTTGTATCTACTGCTTCCTGAAATGGTTATAGTATAGGGGTGTCAGCAAAAGATTTGTGTTCCACATTCCAACAGTGTCCTTTGTACGCCACCAGCTGCTATCAGACATTCCTGTCTTTAATTCAGCAGTTTTTCTTGAGGGTAAAAAGACCGATATGATATCCACAGATGAACACATATGAGTATCTCAATGAGCTACACTGAGCTGGTGCTCATAACAGCAAGTGTGTGCCTTCCTCTGATATTGGTATCAGTGTGCTAGTTGTTCATTGCTATTTCACAATGTTTATCAAAGGGTATGAAGGATGTTAAAAAAGAACACAGTTACATTGTGAAATGCCAAATATCCTAATTGCTAGAAGCTGCAGAAATGCTGGAAGAAACTCTATGAAAGAAAACAATTCTGCATACAGTGTTGGGGGGGGGGGGGGTGAGCCAGTAGCTCTGACTTAAGTGGCTATATTCTGCTTAGCACCTCACTAGAGGTTCCAAGGAAATGGCATGCACGTAAAGAATGGAAAGAATTTCTTTCTCTTGTTTCCTTGAACTTGTATCAAAAACATAGAACCAGAGCTGCAAAGAATAAATGCAAAGGATAAACTACTTTATCAGCAAAAAAAATTGCATCCCTTGATTACTGAAATTGTATAACTTAAGTTTGTATTCCTTATTCCATTGGGATCTGTTCAAATAGAATGGGAATTCATTTTTCTTTGACAAGAACTTCCCACACACATTAATAGTCTAAATATTTATAGCAAGATCTTCGCACAAAATCATGTGACTGAGATGGTTCTAGTTAGTTAGATAATCAGAGCCTAATAACAAGAGAATAACAGTTAAATACTAAAGCAATTAATATATTCTTAAGTTAAGGTAACTAAATCTCCCCACCCCACCAAATCTCACTGTATGCACCATTACAAGTTGGAAATGTGTTGTTTAAAG